>NC_137503.1:12447500-12720000 GCF_041902795.1 Electrophorus electricus
GTGTATACTTGGACCTTCCACAACACAGTTTTACTTATGCAAACACCATTTTTCAGAAAGTTATTTTTGTTAAATTACTTTTCCTTGTAGAAATTCAAGATCACTTAATTAAATTAATTAATTTCATTAACGTTATTTGGAGTCCAGACAAATCCGATGACTTTAAAAGCCACTGAATACATTCATAAGACAATAAATTACTGGCTCAATGTGTGGTGATAGCACGTTTTGTACAGCATAAACACCATTTCAGTGATGTTCTTGCCTGTTGTTGCCTGTATGAAATTCATGATCGACCAAATCAGTTTTTCACCCAATATGTCTTGAGATCATATTAAGATCTTTTGGGTTTTGAGATTATTTGAGTGAGAGATAATGGATTTTGAGATTAGGTGAGAGTGAAATGAGAAATTCTGAGACTTGAGATTATTTAAGTGTGAACTAGGAACACTGAAAATAACAATTTAAGGCTTGATGTAGGACAGTGGACATGTGCAAGCCATGTATTTCCATTTACATTCACAAGTCACAGAGTGAGAGGGAGAGAAAAAGAGAGAGAGAAAGAAAGAAAGATGCACTGTGTGGAAAGGCACATCCACCTTATTTTGTGTTTCAGCGTCTTCAATTGCAGCTTTATGCTTTGCGATTTCATTCATCTTCCCCAATACACTCTGAAACACACGTGGAACAGGCATGTATACATTCACAGAAGCACAAAAATGTTGATTCAGTCAGTTAAAGAAATCACTACGGTTTTATATCTGCTCATTCGGCCTACATAACTGCATAACTGGACTTTAATATCTACTCTAGTAAGATCTGCTGCAGACTGCTTTGCAGAGTTCCTAAGACAGATGATGCACCTCAGGGCAGCAGAAATCTATATCACAGCTACTGCTGCTCAAACCTTCCAATGGTTTCTCATTCTCTGTAGGCAACATTCGATCGAAAACCCTTCAGAAAACTTGGGCAGTTGCCCACTAAGATAAATCATTGTGAGCTGATGGTTACCTGCAGCCTGGCTTCAACTTGGTCCAGAGTGGCAGCGTCCAAAGCGCTGACTCTGGCTTGCAACAGCTCCATGGTCTCCTACACAGACACAGAGAGAGAGAGAGAGAGAGAGAGAGAGATGGAGAGCTATGAATGCCAAGAATGTGAAGACAACTGGGGAAATGCCACAGCATTACAGAAGCATGGGCACTGGACAGAACACACTACGGGTCACTGGCATTTGAAAAGCAGCTGATTCTGTGATGTGGCCTCTACTCACCATTAGGCTGGCTCCATGAAGCCCAGCACTGAGAGGACCCTGCAGCACACACAAGAAAAGCACCATCAAACTTCAGACATGACTGTTTTACAGCAGTCATAAAGTCTAGGCATAGCACTCTCAAGAACAAGAGAGGATTCCCTATGTCACAGATATAATGCAATCTGATGGCCATACATTAGTCAAACACTGAGATATTATTACAACTAATAGTAGTTGTATGCCTTTGAACCAGAGGAGACCAAGGACAGTAGGAACGTGTGTGGCAAGTTAATCCACCTTCTTATCTGATCCTGAACCTACAGCAGTCTCCAAGTCAGCCAAGCGCCTCTCCACCTCAGCTATCTGTTCATGGGGGGGGGGGGGGGGGGTAATAGAGTGATAATAGGAAGATTTAATCTTCAGAAGATCATACACCATCGAAGTTTAGAAATAAAGCATCAAGTTGTCTTGCCTTGGCAGACTCCGTAAACTTCTCATGTTCAGGTCGGCTGTGGAGCTCGTACAGGACAACGCCATCTGGCCCTTTGGGTCCCGCAGACTTCCCCTCTCCCGATACACCACTACGCATGCCCCTTGCCACCTCCAGCTGAGTCATCAACCGCCTAACACACAACACACACATACACAGAGGAAATTATGTATTATAAATATAAGGCACCCAAAAAAATGAAGCCTCCACCTTGCTGCAAAAACACACTGCAATAATGGAACTCCAGTTCCTTCAATCCACTTCCTTCAGTCTCTCTCAGCCATCAATTCTCAATGCTTCTCATGGTTGCTGATCTGAAACCTGTCTGGCCCCTTTTCCAAACAATGGCTAAAAGGACACTTGGTGCAAACAACACTGGTCCAAGACTAGGCAATGCCCTCCTCCCACTGCTCTGCCATTCCTTACTTGGCAAGAGCTCCGTCTGGGTCGGCCAGGTTGATGTGGGCGTTGGGGCCCAGCAGTGAATCCAGGTGGCTGGAAACCAGCTGCTTCTTGAGCTGGGCGGCCTGCTGGGCCAGCACCACGGGTGTCAGGCGTTCCTCAGCGCTGCTCTCTTTAGCACTCGTCTGAAAGCACATGTCCAAACACAGAATAGCACGCACACACACACCTGAGACTAGCGCAAGCATGCGTGCATGAACACAAACACACGCACACACACACCTGGGACCGGTGCACTTCAACGGCTCAGCAGCTTTGTAATGTGAGATCTACTTTAGATATGTGGCTATATTTTGTCCAAGCAATGACAGAACTAAAATTCACATTCATTGGGACACAGAACTTCAGAATTCTCTACAAAATGTCTACAAAATCACTGTACAAATTGGTAGCTATGGCATACCTGATGTCTAAATAGAGAAAATGTTTTTTTTACCAAGAACAGGCTATGATGACAGTACAGAGTTTGGGTGGATGTGTGCTGCAGCCCAACCTGAATGCGTTCAACCTCCTCTGTGAGCTCCTGAATCTCGTTAACGAGCCGCTGGTACTTCTGCTGAGGAGTCTCTTTCACCCCACACCCTTCCCCTAGCTAAGAGGAGCGGGAGAGACAACAGGATAAGATAACAGGATCGGGGCGGCTCCTTACAACACTTAGTTCAGCTTGTAGAAGACTAACAGCAGTACTGAGGGATGAACTCACAAGCTCATATTCTCCCGACTCATAGCCCACTCTGCGGCTCTTGCTGATGCGGTCTGAGAAGTCTGAGGGAAGAAGGGTTGCAGTAATGACACCCCAACAAGGATCATTTTAAGATTACATGTGGACATCCGTTATGCATCCTACTCACCAAGGCCCTTGGTGCTGACGCGCTTGTCTTTAAACTTGTCATAGGCTGCGTTGGGGTTGACCACAATGCGCTCCACACTGTCACTGCAAAGCTCTTCCTGTTGGAGGAGTGTTTATGTATTTGGAGGGTATAAAAATGAGCATTAAGAGCTATTTCGTAACACTAGAAAAATGTAACACCTGGAATTAGAATGCAAATTAAATGTGCATATGGTATTTAAATGCTGAGAAGCATTTTAGAATTGTCTGCAACTATAAACATGTTACATGCTTAGTGATTAGATCCAACATTTTTGCCTTTGTAAGCCAAAGACATTTTAGTACCCACAAGAGGCCTTTAAGCCCTGACTATTCTGTACAAGTCAAGTCTGGAAAGACTCAACACAAAGCCAGCCGGGCCCAAATTTAAACTCTACTACCACTGGTCTTGTTTAAAACACTTCAACTAATCTGAAATGTTTATGCACAAGCAATTGAATGCATTTTAATGCCAGATTAAAAAATGGTGCCAAGAACATGATACATGCACACACAAAAACCTTTTGCCCATGCAGTGATTAAGCCCTGATTTCAGATATAGAGGTCTCAGTGATTATTCAGTTATAGGTTAAGAAGGACAAGTGTGTAGCCCAAGCCTTCAAACATAGATTGGCTAGAGAAAGGTGAACCTGAGCAGGTCTTTGGTCCCAAATGATCTAAAGCAGTAGGCACTGTACTACAATGAAGATCTGTTGATTTGAACTTCCGATTCCAAATAATTTAATCCTTTACTCACTTGCACTCATACACAGAGAGAGAGAGAGAGAGAGAGAGAGAGAGAGAGAGAGAGAGAGAGAGAGAGAGAGAGAGAGAGAGAGAGAGAGAGAGATGAGGAAATTATGAACCCAGACTCTTGAATTTTTCAGTTAACTCTGGGTTTGACATTTGACCTAAGATTATAAGAGTAAAGCGACTTGGCTAGAGGAGATAGAGTACTGAATCTATTCCCCAGTAATAACAGAAACTAAAGCAAACCATACACAAAAATGCCCAGGCTGCACAGATGTCATGTGTTTAATATTTGCTTTCTATTAGTTAAAGGATAAAACAGCCTACAACAGACTCCAGTATGGATGCTGAAACAACTATGCACAATGATGTGCAAGTTAGCACTGAAATAAAATGAGGATGATGAGGGTGCAAACACCCTCACAAGAGGCCAGCCAACTGCGCCTTACTGACACAAATGATAAAGGCAAAATCACTTGTAATGAATCAATCTGAGGTAAAGAAGACTTTTGATTAGGTAGGGAGGAATGGTTAGATGTTAGTGGGAATCGCATGGGCTCTTACCAGCTCCTTAGGTTCCCAAAGACAGTTAGCAGGGGGAAAGAGTAAAGGGTGACAAAGATAAAAAAAACAACAACAAACAAACAAACAAGAGGGGATAAAAAGGGGGAGGGGCACACAGGGAGAGTGAAAAGACAGTGAGAAAGAGAAAGAAACATTAATGCGGTTATCATGTGACATGCACAACAGGAGCTGGCGGCGGAGAAAAAGGGGCAGTGGGTTTAGGCATCAATGGAGTTATCTATTCATCTATTCATCACGTGACCTTCCTCCCTGTCCGCAACCCCAAGCAGCCGAGAGGCGTCAGTTCCACTAATCTCTCACACCATGGCAAAGCTGTGTCTGAGACAGTGTTACAATATGCTGCGCAAACTCAGGTTTGCAAAGCTCAGAGTACAGATGACAACAAGCCACTGACTGATCAGAGTTAGAATGAGAGTGCTGGAGTCACATGTATTGTTAGATGCAGGCTGCGTGACAGAGCCTAGGAGTTAGTCAGAGTTGAACATCTGTGCTAGAGTATCTGCTAGTAAGGCCAAAAGTGAAAAGATGAAAGGGCTAAAGCACATTTCCCTTTGGATCAGAACATGAGCAGGTGTTACACACATAGGGACCTTGCTCTGAAGGCACATGGCAGGAAACAGAATAAAACAGGGGCGCAGACACATACGCACGCACGTGTGCTTGCGCGCACACACTCACACACTCCCTTTTTCGCTATTGCTATAAAAAAAGCATTTTGCCTGCGAATTAGGAATTAGCCATCATCTACACCTACCATGGGATTAGGATCACTAATTATGTTGAATATACATGAAAATATCTCTACTTTGTTTAAGCACAATCATGTAAGTTTGGCTGGCGAATAGCTTGTCCTCCAGTCACACACTCTACATGTGTACATCATAAAGGTGTAGAACTAGAAATACAAAGAATAAAACAAGCACAATAAATTAAGGTGGATTCCAATTACAGATAAAAATCAGACAGTTCCACAGCTCTAGTCTATGATTATCCCTGATTGATGCACCAGAGAAGGGATCAAGATTACAACCCATGCAGCCCTGAGGCAAAAAATGAGGACCTCTTACTTGCACGAACTAGCATCCAGGGGCGGGTCAAAACAAGGAGAGTAGGTGTTGTGACAGGGGAGGGAAAGTATACTATCAGATTATCTTTGCGTCAGTTATGAGCACACCTTCTGTAAACATCTCAAAGGACGACCTCAACTATTCAACTCCAGACCACTCACCGACTCGAACTGCGCTTGGTCATCCTCCGGCAAGTCGCTGGTCTCATAGACGTCCGGCTCGTTAGAGGCCTGCGTGGAGATGATGCCATTCTGTTAATGGGCAAACCTCTGGCCAAGAGTTTCAGCATAAAGACAGCAGACTGGTGTCCTGAGACAAGCGCCACGTGGCAAACCAAAACAAACCAAAACGAACCAAAAAACCAAGCACATATCCGCACATTTCCCTAGGCCAACGCCCTTTACAGAACCGCGTCGTCCAAGAAACCCGTCTGCCAGTATGGCAGCTGCTGAGCAGCAGGGCTCCGCTCACATACGTGTTATTCCAATAACACTATAATATTCCAATAATTCCCAGTTAGTTCAGCGTTAATGATAAGATCAGCGAAAGCTGATTGACCAACCTCGCCGTTATTCTTACAGAGCTAACGCTCAAAGCTGTACCATAAAACAATCGTTAACCCTAGCTAGTATCTAACTGAAATCAGCACAACAGTTATCCTTCAATTTTATGCAGGTAAACATTTTTGCTACAAGGCAAAATAACACAATTGCCCTTGAACGACAAATGTAGCCGAGCGTTTATCTAGTTAGCTAGGGTTACAAGCTGCTTATGATTCACGCTAACCGGCGTTTTGCGGGGTTATAAACAGAAGCGCTTAGCGCTGAATAGACGGGCTAGGAGCCCGCTAGCTAAGTAATCCACTTAGGTAGCTCAATTCATTTATTACCAATTGTCACTCGTTATTACGTCTGCGAAATTATTTCCAACATACTGTGCTCTAAAGAGCGCCACACTTGATCTGTCCGATCACAAAACTATTTTTGTTAGAAACAATGCCAACGTTAGCTTAGCTAAGTGAAAAGGCATCCTGCTAGCTAGCCAGTCCAACTACACTGTTAGCTTTCTAGCTAGTAAACTGGTATTGAATCGTAGAGACTTACGATGCCTGGCAAGTTGGCGTATTTTGGGTCAGCCATTGCGAAACAAAAGAAGAAATGGGAATACCAGAGAGCGCCTACGATATATTTCCTAATTTTCAGTTTGAAAGCAAACTAGCTAGATAATTTGTGCACAACGCCAGTTTCCTCAGTGACTTGCAAGGTGCTGACAACACCTCAAACGTCAGGCGTTAACTCAGCATGAGTCTCGCGAGAATTGTAGTGTGAGCCCATATTTGAAACCGCAAACGCCTATCGATGTCAAAACGTTCTAGCGCAAAATGGATGTGTTCACTGTATTTTGGTAACCGCCTCTCTCGTATCTAGGCTGATTCAAAATGCGCTAAAAGAGGGTGTTGTTTATCAATATGTAAGCAATCGAAGACTAACTCGATAGTCTGTAAAATAATAATTTACTATAAAATTAGGCTATTATAGGATATAGCTTGACTAATAACAGCCGTAGTTGATTATGAATAATAGTTATAAATAATAGAATAATAAATAATGATTATAAATAATAGTTCATTAATATAATAATATGATAATATGTTGTTTTTTGTTTTGTTTTGTTTTTGTTTTATTTCAGTGTGAAGCTGTTCTGTATGTCATTCCGTGGTGTTAAGTTTAGACTACCTATGCCATCCCAAGACAGAAGCTTTTGTCATGTTCTGTTGTCATTGGCTAGCAAATCAGTGGTCCTGATACGAGCATCACTTCGGCGTCACATCCCAACATAAACCCCACCCCCTGCCAAATAAAGGACAGACAGCGTGCCTCCCCTGCATCAAAGTGCACGCCTCTCTTTCTGGATGCGCGTGGAATAGGCAAAATTGCGAACCTGTCAAGACATAACACAGAATCGTTCCGACAGCCTTTAATAATCACAAGCTGTACGTTAGACCTTAAGTATCATTCACTTCTTTTCTTTGCACAGAGCCGCATTTTCTGTTTTGGATACTGGAAGCCTCAAGACAAGGTCCTGCGTATCTGACATCCAACCAACTCTTACTGCGCCTGGTTATTTCGATTATTCAAACCCAACAGTCACCTAATCTTATTTCAAAACAAAATTTTAGCCACGTTTAATATTGAGTGAGGTTGAGGAAACAGTTTTAAAAACTACTGTTTAAAAACAGCAATACTTTTACAAACGTAGTATATCACACAATGGCCGATGCTAGCGCAGAATGCAACATTAAGGTACTGTGTCGTTTTCGTCCCTTGAATCAATCCGAAATTATCCGCGGAGACAAATTTCTCCCCATATTTCAGGGAGACGACACTGTCATCATCGGGGTAAGTTGTTTATCTTGAGTATTATCTTACTCAGAAGATTGTAAGGTTAATGAATAAAGTGACGCAGAGAGTATCATATTTCTCCCTAATTTTTTTCTAAGGAAGTTAGATCGACTATAGGTATGTAAATATTTTAGAAACCGTATTCAGTAACTGGTTATTAGTAACTGGTTATGACTATATTTTGGCAGAGTGGTATTTGTCAAAGGCTGTAACATTTCCATGGGAGAATTACCTCACATTACTGCTATGTGATTACTAAGGATTGTAATGCTATGAATTGTATATGCACCTTAATTAAAAATTATGCTACCGTTATATCTAAGGTTGGGCTGGATGAAAATTGGGCAACCAACTAGTTCTCATCTAGCCAACCCCAAAGCAAAAAGAAATCCCCATAAGTGTGCAAAATAGCAAATTAATCGAATTACTTGAATTGATTTCCCACCCTGTCACAACACACCAAAAGCCTTCAATTCTCTCAACAGTTACAGCAGTGTGGTGTCACGTCAGAGTATACCTTGCTGTCAGATCCATTGCACATGCACCTACAGCACAAATGAGGTTCCTCAGGTATTGATGTTACATGAGACATTAACTGTAACAGGGTAATATGGAGGGCAAGAGGATACACAGTGCTGAGGATAGTACTGAGACAAACATTAAACTCTTCAAATACTGAGGGGTGGGTCCATTTTTGTGTTTTGACTGTGTAGCCTATGTATCTGTGAAGTTCACCCTGGGAATGCAGACACACAAATGACTCATATAGTCATATAATTGATATTACTGTGAAAGCAAGGTTTTTTTGTTTTGTGTTATTTTTTAAGAGTTCCTGTAAATATTCTTGTTCATTTAGCCATCTAGCAAAGTCCTATACAATAAAAGGACGTGTAGTGACATTATCTTGGCTGCATAAAAGAAGCATATATTAACAGAATATAAATCTGCTTGATAAATCTGCTCCCTTATGAGCACACACAAACACACACACTCACACACACAGAGAGAGAGAGAGAGAGAGAGAGAGAGAGAGAGAGAGAGAGAGAGCTCTTAGTTTAAGAATGATGCAAGCACTGCACACACCACTGCACAAAAGTGTTTCTGTGTTGCTGTTACAAAAAACATTGGTCTCCACACTATCTTGAATTTGTGCGACATGTGAGATTAGTTAGATTAGATTAATAGTTGAGAGTTCGATGCTATTGATGATTGTATGAGAGACCCTTAGAGAGCGCAAGAGAGAGCGCGAGAGAGAGAGAGCGCGAGAGAGAGAGAGAGAGAGAGAGAGAGAGCACAGAGCTATATAAATCTGCATGGAGGTACAGGAACTGACACAGCAACTGGAGACTTACTTGTAGTGACAGGGTCTTAATGAATTCCTATTGGGTCTCCTGGTCTCCAAGGCTAGATAGGTTTAAGTTTCTCAACAGAATGACAGTATGAAGACATATGAATGTGCTTAGCCATTAAGATCACATACACCTACATAGCCCTTGTTACAGCTACAGCAATCCATGCTGAATGAATTCCAGTTTGTTAGCAAGGAGAGGAATATGACTGTATAGTTGAATTCAACTGAGTGACATAAGAACATGCACAGGACAGCTTGAAAACAGGATATATATTCCCATCTGAATAAGTTCTACTATCACTGTGTCCCTGAGTAGGAGTTAATCTCACTGGTCCAGTACTGTAGACAGTCAGGTTTGAGGCTTTGAAAGCACTGACTCTGGATGTTTGTAGTCATGTTGTGTCCTGCAGAGTGCTAACACGAGCTTGCAGCATTAGGCCGGGCAAGAGGTCTCTGTTTCTCTCGGACAGCTGAGAGGAGGTGCCTGTCACAGTTCAGCACGGGTCCTCCCAGTCTGCCCCCTCCAGTATGCAAATGTCTGAGTCACACTACTCCCACAGCTCAGGGTGAATCAGATGGGCTTGGCTGCAGGCATTATGTGATTCTCTTTCTAACTATCCATCCATCCATCCATCCATCCATCCATCCATCCATCCATCCATCCATCTACTTGTCCAGCCATTCTCTTCTTTTCTCTCTATCTCCCTTTGTTAAAAATTCTTTATTCTTCTTCCTTCAACTTTCAATTAAAGTCTTTCATAAACAAAATATTCAATATCTTAATTCAACTCAGTAACACAAATTGCCAAACTAGATTTTGACAGACTCAAAAATGCGCTCTCTCTCTCTTTCTCTCTCTCTCTCTTTCTCTCTTTCTCTCTCTCTTTCTCTCTCTCTCTCTTTCTCTCTCTCTCTCTCTCTCTCTCTCTCTCTCTCTTGCTCTTTTCACCCCACCCCTCCAGCTCCCTCTAAGAATCAGCTGGAACGGTTATGACTTGCACTCAGTAAATAATTGGATGAATAAAAAATGTGTCCTACATCATCTTTTTCTGTGTCTGCAAAGGAACAAAACTGGTGTCCCAAGTGAACAGCACAGCCAAGAATTGTATAAGCATGCAGCACTGAGAATGAGCAGCAGCCTTGGCTCCTGCATGAGGATTACTAGCAGCAGAGAGGACAACAGAGGTGTGGGTGATGGAAATGAATGAATCTCATCAGACTCAAAACATATGTAATAAAGCACAGACAGACTGCATCCGTATTCAGTTACTGAATCCTACTGCTGAAATGAGCCTGGAGCAAGCAGGATTGACTTGACCCACATACACTAGAAAACTGGTATAATCCAAGTGCACATTTATGTGTGGCATATCTACATTCGGTGGATCCATGGTAATTACACAGTGTACTGTAGTGGGAGAATAAATCTACACAGTGCATTTTATGATGTACTACGTATGCACAATGTGATTATAACTGGTAAAATGCAAGATTATATACTGCATAATACAATTTCTGGTTACATAAGGTTTTTTTTTTTTTTTTTCAAATATAAGTATTTCTATGTAGTCCACCTTTTTTAATCTTGTTTTTTGATGTCTGACATCTCATAATTGTATACTGTATTGTGGACTGCATACTAATAATCTTCTGATGAAAGGCACATTAAGTTAGTCAGGTTACTGGGTAATCATTTTAGCATTAGTCCAGCCAGTTGTGTGATATGTATATCAGAACAAAGCTCTAGTAGTCTCTGTATTTCCCTTTCATGTGCACATGTCTTAACCAGAACGTGTGCATGCATGTGTACGTGATTTCATGTTTCAGTGACTTCAGGCTCTGCAGTGGATTATATCTTAGTCTTTCCATATGCAAAGGGTGTGTAGAAAGCCCATAAGCATCACACATGCAATATACAATATTTTAAAAATCAATGTCAACTCGGTTGCATCATTATCATCCACAAAACTTATTGAACAAGGAAAGCCCTTTCTGTTTGTCTATTCGCCATGAAATGATCAAGCAATGTAAATCTCAGCTGTAATTTTTTTAATGTTTCTAAAAAATAAATAAATACAAATGACCAGAAAAAGAAGTAACTAGCCAAATTAGATTGGTTTGATTATGATAGCATTCATATGTGGTCTAGAATTGGCATGTTTTTTTCATGCTAAATTATGATAGTTTCTCAATATACATGGTATTTCATATTAAAAATATATTTAGAGTATATAACTCCAGATACGTTCCAAATACATTGTTAGAAGATTGTGAAAGGGGGCATATATGAAAAATGTTATTGCATATGAAAGGGTCCATAATCATATAAAAATAGTTTATGTATTAAATATGCTGCTCATATTTAATACATGATACATAACTCATGACCATATATGATTTTTATGGCCCTTTTGCACATGGGTTTATTTGTAGCCTCTGTCTGTACACCTTTCAAACGTGATTGTGAGCCTTCATTACAGCTGAAAAATGGAGAATTATCAGGGTTGGTAAGGAAGTGTGTATGATGTAGTGAGAAGTTAGTAATCATCTTTTTTACTGTAGGTATCATTAGTAACAGAAATGCAGTGCTCTAGTGATATTGAGGTCAGTCTATGTTTGAGGGTATGCATAGGTGCGTGCGCACGTGTGGGTGTGTGTGTCTGTGTTTGAGTGTTTATGAAATGCCCCAAAGTGTGTTTTGCATGTATGTCTGAGTTTCATTTCTACCAATTTCCTGCCTTTTCTCCAACTCTTTTCTTCCAGTTAGTGTTTTATGGCTTTCAGTAAACTTCCAAGGTGACCAAAAATGTGAAATATTTTCATTAAATAAATTCATCACATTTTCTTCTCTCTTCCCTTCTCCTTCCCTCTCTCTCTTCTATCTTTATCTCTCTCTTTTGCCAGTTCACATTCCTGCTCTGCTGAATATGAGTAGTAGTTATTAAAAATGGCCTGCTGTAAAGGGCTTTTCTGTCTAGTTCTAATAAGGGAAAATAGGACGTCATTGCACCATATTACAGGTGGAGCCAACTGAGGTCAAGAAGGACAACCGGGGAAGTATTTTTTGACTGAGGAAGTATTTTAGGTTTTAAAAGTGCAAACGAGAGACATTAACGAGAGAAATGAGGTTGTACTGCAAGGGCATGGAAGAATGGTAAAGAGTATCCTTGTGTGTGTGGCTGAAAGGAAGATGAATCTTCTAAAGAGAATTCTCGCTAGCGTGAGGCTATTAGAGCATGCCCCCCATACCTTTAGCTCGGCCTCCCTCGTTTCATTATTCTGCCATTTCTTTCAATGTCTTTCTCGTTCTTTCTCTGTATCTACTCAGGTGTGAGCTCCACACTTTCTTTCTCTCACTTTCTCTCTTTCCCTCCCTTTTTCTTTCTCTGCTGTTCTATCTGCCTCCACCCCCACCTGTTCTAGTTTGTTCCTGTCTTAATTGTACTCCTGCTCAGACCAATGGGAAGGGTCTGGCTAGATATTGATAATGTTAAACCAAAAAGCATACAGCCTTTTTGATATGCTGCATAACATGTTAAGCATATATACGGCATAAATCCTTTACCCAGGTTACACAATTAAATATTCTCTCTGTTACACAGACAGGACCTGCAGAGTGTTACTGTTTGGCTGGAGTTGTTATAGGATTTACCAGGGTTGGGAGCGTTACTTTAAAAATGTGTTTCGTTAAAGATTACTGAAAACCCATTGAAAAAAATGATCTGAATCCTAATCCAAAGGATTACTATATTAAAGCAATGTAATCTGATTACTTTCCATTACATTTGAATTACTTGTTAACCCATTCACTGCCAAAGAATTTTGGAACATTGGTTCCTTGCAATGCCGGGCAGTATGGCCACCAAGAAGCTCTTGTATCTTTTCTCTGCAGACTCATGAACAACTCAGCAGACGTGTAAAAATTGTCCACATAAACAGCACGTGCCTTCCCCAGCAGTCCTGCACTGCTGAGAAGGTCCTTTGCTGCAGAATGCACAACCCCTACACCACTATCTAATTGGTCAGCTCCACCAGTGTTAACCTCCCAGATAGGTATTTTGTGTTTTAGCGTGAACAAATTTATCAATACAATGCACACACATAACACAACACATGGTACATATTTTAAACCTTTAAGTGAATGCAGACTCTTTTATTCTGGCGCTGTTGCAGTGTGACAATAGTCATGGGAACCGTTCACTCAGTTAGAACCTTATATATATTCTCTTCACATCTTTTCACCAGAGAGAGAGAGAGAGAGTGAGAGAGAGAGAGAGAGAGAGAGGCCTCTGATGCTCAGCTGTGCTAATGCCTCTGTGAGGAAAGCTCAAAGCCGTGCTCCCTGTGGAGAAGGAAGTAGAGGGACTAATTAATGAGTGTGAGGCAGTTGTCAAGTGATGAGGAGAGTGGGTTTGTGTAAATATTGATTTTTTTGTTTATGTGAGTGATGTTTGAATTCCTTGGAATTATAAGATTTGAGATTTTGATTAATAGAAGTGTTGTTCTTAAAATTCGCATGATTCCATATGTTTTCAAATTTCTCTTATTTAAAATCAAGGAGTCATTTTAGGACTTGTAATTCAAATATGATTAAAGTACTAGAGAGAACCTGTAAGTTTAATGTGTTTGTTTCAGTGCGTAACCATCCATCTATCCATTCTGTAGCGGAAAAGATTGTTTTTACTAATCTGTTTGTACTAATTTCACAGCAGTTGTTAGTTATTGTTTGTACTAATCTAACAGCAGTTCTTACTCACTGGGTTTGGTATTTTACGACTGTAACATTCTCATTTGTCTATTTCCTGCAGGGCAAGTCATTTGTATTTGACAGGGTCTTTCCTACTAACACTACACAAGAGCAGGTCTACAACAGCTGTGCCAAACAGATTGTCAAAGGTGAGTGTGTAGGTTTCAATTACAGGCCATGTGTTACTCTGATAAGGGTTAGCATTAGCAACAAGTCTTGTATCAGTGAACTTTGTTACAGGCTAGTGTAGATATGTTAAAAAAAAAAAAAATGAGGACATGTCTTTTCCCATGAAACATTCTCTTCTTCATTTGAACTCAGAGGCCTACTTTTCAATCTCTCACACCCATCCACATTCCTGCCTTTCTCCATTATTCACATACTAATGTACATCCAATACTGCAGTGCATCAGTCGGAGGCATTGCAATGGCTCCAGTTCAGAAGCAAACAGAGAGGAATATGTATAAATAGGAATATACCACCATGACAGAGAACAGGAGAACATATGTGTATCTTTGCATTTGTGTGCTGACCAGTTGGTTAGGTGAGATAACCTCCGCATGGATTTACTGTTCTCTTCCATCATTGTCCATCCCTTCATCTCTCTTTCTCCCTCTCTTTCTCTCTTTGCTCATACCTTTGTCTCCTCTCCTCTTTCCTGCATGCTGACAGGCTTTTTAACTTTAAACCCAGCTCTGCTCTTCTCACTGACGCACGTTAGAGAAAAAAGCTGCTTCCTACTGCACTGCACATACCGAGCACAGCAATGCAGGGAGATTAGGAAAAGTGGCTTCTATGCACGTGTTTGTAAAAGCAGATTGTTTGATACGAACACTTTCTTCAGAGCAAATCCAGTAATAGGGCTGGGTTTTTACTGTATTTTGTCTTACTCTTTTCAGCTAAGTCTGGGTGAGTGAGTTCTGGTCATGTTTAGGGATGCATAAAACAAAAAAGATTTCCAGTTAATACATTTATTGTAATTGGAACCACTTTGAATATGATAAAGATTATCCAAAGTAGAATCCGCAGTGAGAATTGCAGATTTCAATTAGTCCAGACTTATCATAACTACTTATCATAAGGATAATGTAAGTGGAATGGCTCATGTGGTAATATGGTATATGTATTGCCATTACATAAGTAAAATGTGCCACCTTCATTTCAGATGTGCTGGATGGATACAATGGAACCATCTTTGCATACGGACAAACGTCCTCGGGCAAAACTCACACCATGGAGGTGGGAAGGCAGCTCCCTTTATCCACACACTTCACCTCACAGTTTTCAGCCTTCAATGTCAGCAATGTCCTCTCTCTTCTCATCTCTCTCTCTTTTGGCTGCTTTAATCAGGGCAAGCTCCATGATCCCAATGGCATGGGCATTATTCCAAGAATCGCTGATGACATTTTCCACCATATCTTTGCCATGGATGAAAATCTAGAGTTTCACATCAAGGTACCAATGTACTCTAATATTTCTAGGTCATGCCCCTGTGAGAAATGTTATATTTCTAATGATTAGTAATGTATGTAATTTTATTCATGCACTACCTTGATATATCCACTTCTTGTTTATGCCAGGTTTCCTACTTTGAAATCTACATGGATAAAATTCGAGACCTGCTTGATGGTGAGAATGCATGTTTAGAAGTCAAGAAATGTTTAAAAACAATGCAGCCGATCTTAAAGCATTTAGTTGTTGGTGTGTGTGTGTGTGTGTGTGTGTGTGTGTGTGTGTGTGTGTGTGTGTGTGTGTGTGTGTGTGTGCGTGCATGCGCGTGTGAGAGAGCAAAAAGTCAGAGGTGGGATGTTGGGGGTTGGATACTATAAATGTTCATGTTGCATTATGATAATAAAGAGGTCAAGATAATGTTCCATGACCAAACGGAGATGCTTATCGGCATGTATTATGGAGGTTTGGATTTGAGTCAGACAGGCTGCAGGGGAGTGGGAGAGTACAATCAAACCGGGACAGAGAGGGAGCAGTGGACGTGAGCTGGTATTTAGAGCACTTTGCCCAGGGACAGAGAGTGGCAATGGGAATTCAAATATTCACACAGCATGCTGCAGAAGCTGATGTTCACATTTAGTCCTGTCTGGCCTCACTGAAGTGAAACGTCATTTCCCTGTTGGAGGCTGATCACTGTATGTGTTTTATCTGAGAGCCATACAGATTTGCACACTGTGCATTTTTAGCATAATCTCCTAAAATGTTAAAAAGAAAGCACTTTCTTTTTCTCCTACTGTTCTGTAAACTCAGTTTTGTTTGCTTGTTGAATTTCTGCTTCTCATCTTTCCTAATTTATTCTAATCGTTTCTCTCCATCTCTTAATTTCCATAAATATGTCCATTTTCCTCAGAGATTGGCAAATGCTGAGAAACCTGCTTCTCCCACATCTCTCTCTGTCTTTCTCTCTTTCTGTCAGTGAGTAAGACCAATCTGTCAGTACATGAAGATAAGAACAGAGTCCCATATGTAAAGGTAAGTTAGACTGAAGGGTGACAATCTGAAGTTCAAGTTGGATTGAAGGCAATGGTTGCATAATTATAAAAGAATAGCAGCTTGGATATTGTAGGTTGAATCTTAATCTGTGACAGCCCACATAAAAACCACATAAACAAACATAAATATCACTGTGAATCTAGATCAGCTTCAGCCAATGTCCCTGGGACTGAGGAAAATTGCAGTAGCATATGCACACACTAAAATCTCAAGCTGTCAGACACATATAAGTGGCTAAAGGTATGACTATGCCAGATGAGCTAAGGCGGTGTTTGCCATGTTGCTGAATTCAGTTGAGCTGTTTTTAAATGTTTGTGTGTGTGTCTGTGTGTGGTACAGGGCTGCACAGAACGCTTTGTGTCCAGTCCTGAGGAAGTGATGGATGTGATTGACGAAGGAAAATCTAACCGCCATGTGGCTGTTACCAGTGAGTACTCCATCTTCGCTGCAGTTTTAGCCTCGTTTCGTTTGACTTAAGAAGCCAGTTCTTAGTGCCAGTTCTTAGAAGCCAGTTCTGAGAGAGCGTGTTCAGTAAGTGGCGTGGTGTGAGATGTTGTTGTACTGGTGCTCCAGACATGAACGAGCACAGCTCCAGGAGTCACAGCATCTTCCTCATTAACATCAAACAAGAGCACGTGGAAACGGAGCAGAAACTGAGCGGCAAGCTCTATCTGGTGGACCTGGCCGGGAGTGAGAAGGTGAGAGCGCCATCTGGGGGTGGGATGCCGTCACGTGTGCATAGTGGCTCTGCTTGTGTAGATTTGGATGCACTTCAATCCCCTTTTTCTCACTTCCAAAGGTGAGTAAGACAGGGGCGGAAGGGTCTGTCCTGGATGAAGCCAAAAACATCAACAAGTCTCTGTCTGCACTGGGAAACGTGATTTCGGCTCTGGCAGAGGGCACGGTGAGTTCGACAACACAAGGCAAAACCAAGGGCTTGGTATATCTGTTCATTATGGCACCTCTTTCATCAATGTAGGCATCCACAAAATAACCACAAATATCCACAAAATTACCCCTTTATAAAACCCCTTTCTGCAGAAGACCCATGTACCGTACCGGGATAGCAAGATGACACGGATCCTGCAGGACTCTCTGGGAGGGAACTGCAGGACCACCATGTTCATCTGCTGCTCGCCATCTTCCTTCAACGAGGCCGAGACCAAATCCACACTCATGTTTGGACAACGGTAATGCTCTAGACAAATAAGTACATAACAACCAAACAAGTAAACAGGTAAACAAACTCAGTTCAAGGCTTCAGACCTCAGCAGAGAATGTGTGGCTCATACATCCCCCCCTCCCCTAGTGCTAAGACCATAAGGAACACTGCCTCGGTGAATCTGGAGCTAACGGCGGACCAGTGGAGGAGGAAGTACGAGAAGGAGAAGGATAAGAACAAGACTTTGAAGGAAAGCATCCAGAAACTGGAGGCGGAGCTTAACCGCTGGCGTAACGGTGAGGCTGTTACAGGACGGGAACGTCTGAGAGAGCACCCTCTTCCGGATGTCCGTCTTACAATATTATTTTGCCGTTATAGGTGAAGCAGTGCCTGAGTTGTAGTACAGTGGTGTGTGTGTGTTGGTAATGGGAATTCCTCTGCCGTGTAGGTGAGGCGGTCCCTGAGCTGGAGCGGGGTGGTGTGTGTGGTGTGGAGTGTGAGCTTCCAGAGGACACCACTATAGATGACAGCAGCTCCTTCCCTGTCCGAGCCACGGAGGAGGAAGTACAAAAACTCTACAAACAGCTTGATGACAAGGTGAGTACAGAGAGAACACATATGACTTTTCCACTGAGCGAAGACTTTGCAGAAGCTGGAAGAAACTGTACAACTGAAACTGAACAATCCTAGGAAACGTCAGAACTGTATATCTGTCAGCAGTATATCAGCTGCACTTTTTTGCTGCAAGTTATCTTGCTTATTTAATTTTTTATGTGTGCTTATCTATCTAGTTATTTATTTTAAAGTAGTGATCGTCATTTGCTTCAGTCGTAACTCACTCACTGGTGTGTTTACTGTAATCCACAAGTGACAGATTGATCTGAAGTTTAACGATGATAAAAGATAATAGAGCAATTTAGGGAGTGGCGCTGAACACTAAATCTGCATGCTATGAATGAGGGTGGAGAAATCCTATTTTGGGGTAATATTATATGGTGAGAAGAAAGCATTAAACGTGGCCTGACAGATTGCCAGTGGTCAGGAATAATGCACCATACACACGGTCAAATGAGTCTCCAGACACAACCTTGGATTTCTTTTATATTGATGCATTTGATCACCATGCCTCAATGTTTTAAAGGTGCTATAATTATCTCTTAGCTAAAGCTATATTTATCTCTTCCTAGGTACTGTTTGGCTACTGTGGTTTCTATATCTCACTGATCCACAGTGACAATGAGCAACTCTTGTCTTCCACTCCATAATACAAAATGAACACTTGAACAAAAAGAATAAGTCTACCACTGGGTTGACTTTGCCCTGCACCTGCATGCACTTCTAGGAATTGAAATTATACTCATCTGATATATCTCATATATTGCTTTGTGGCTATGCAAAAAGTTTATATACCCATACAGCAGTCTTCTTCCAGAAAGACAGAATTGTATTGGCATTTTATTAGATATATACTGCAGATATCTAAATCACATATCAAGTAACCTAATGACATTAACAACACTAAATATGGAAAAGCACAAAATCACAACATAAATGTAGTCTCTTGTGACATGGTCGTCAGGAAGTGTCCCACCAATACCTCATCATGACATCCAGAGACACCTCCAAGAAGCGGTTTTGTGTGTATTTCAGTTTAGGATATAGTATCAGAGAAGCCCATGTTCATTGGACTGCCATGGTTTTGTATCTCTCAGTTTTTACTAGTCAGTTCTACCAGTGGTCTTGAGGTGATTAGTGAAGCCATGTGGGAGGTCTTTCACCTTCTGAACCTGAAATATCCACCTTAAAAGTTTTTTTGCATTGAGTGTACGTACTGAATAGTTTAGTAATATAACATTTTCTTTCCCCTGGTCATGTCATCCTCTCTTACCTACAGGATGATGAGATTAACCTGCAGAGTCAGCTGGTGGAAAAACTGAAGAAACAGATGCTGGATCAGGAGGAGGTGCAGATTTCATTCACTCTCTCATTTCATTTCTCAGATCTCTCTGTTCTCTCTTTTTTTTTCCTCAGTCTTTCTCCTTCAGGTAGACGTGCCTGATACCAAGGCTTGTCTGCTTACTATAATCTGTGTGTGTGTGTGTGTGTGTGTGTGTGTGTGTGTGTGTAGTTGCTGGCATTGTCGCACACAGACAGCGATCGAGTGCAGTGTGAGCTAGGCCGCTTGCAGGCCGAGAGCGAGAGCGCTAAGGCTGAGGTGAAGGAGGTCTTGCAGGCACTGGAGGAGCTGGCTCTTAGCTATGATCAGAAGAGTCAGGAGGTCCTGGACAAGGGTCTGCAGAACAAGCTACTCAGCGAGGAGCTTACCCAGAAAATGGGGAGTCCTGTCTCCTACACATCAAATCTCATTTAAAGCTTCTGTGTTTGAGTTTAACATGGTTAGAAGTAATTTGTCTTTATCTTTCAGACGGATCTGATGTGCTTGGAGAGGGAGTTCTCTCGGCTGCAGGAAGTGAGTGGTCAGCAGAGGAAACGCATCACAGAGGTTCTGAACACCCTTCTCAAAGACCTGAATGACTTTAGCATTATCCTGGGCAGTGGTGACATCAGACTGGTATGTGTATTTGTGTATGTGTGCACGTTTACAGTTCAGGCACAGAAATGTGCTATATATATATACTGCACACACACCTCTCATTAGAAATCTTCTTCAGATAATTCTGTTTGCTCTGTGTGCCTTTCGTTTGCCTCATCTGCTAGCTTCCAGCATTAACAGTGGCTTATGCTTGCACCAGTATGCACACAGCTCACACTATTTCTCTCTGCTGGAGTTACTTTAGTGTGTTCATCCACTGCTGTTTCTCCACTTTGTCGGTGACGCCTCTCTCTCCTTCCCGCCATAGCCACGTGAGCTCTCTGGTATATTGGAGGAGGAGTATGCCGTGATGTGTGTGTACGTCAGTAAGGTGAAGTCTGAGCTGAAGTCACTCGTGAAACGCTGCAGGCACCTGGAGAGCCTGCAGAGTGACAGCCACCGCAAAATGGAGGAGACTGGGAGGGAGCTGTCGTCCTGTCAGCTGCTCATTTCACAGGTGAGAATGCGTGAACACTCGCACGTTGACACACACTCCCACGTTGACACACACACACACACACTCCCACGTTGACACACACACACACACACTCCCACGTTGACACACACACACACACACACTCCCACGTTGACACACACACACACACACACACACTCCCACGTTGACACACACACACACACACACACTCCCACGTTGACACACACACACACACACACACACACACTCCCACGTTGACACACACACACACACACACACACACACTCCCACGTTGACACACACACACACACACACTCCCACGTTGACACACACACACACACACACTCCCACGTTGACACACACACACACACACACTCCCACGTTGACACACACACACACACACTCCCACGTTGACACACACACACACACACTCCCACGTTGACACACACACACACACACTCCCACGTTGACACACACACACACACACTCCCACGTTGACACACACACACACACTCCCACGTTGACACACACACACACACACACACTCCCACGTTGACACACACACACACACACACACTCCCACGTTGACACACACACACACACACTCCCACGTTGACACACACACACACACACTCCCACGTTGACACACACACACACACACTCCCACGTTGACACACACACACACACACACTCCCACGTTGACACACACACACACACACACTCCCACGTTGACACACACACACACACACTCCCACGTTGACACACACACACACACACACTCCCACGTTGACATACACACACACACACACTCCCACGTTGACATACACACACACACACACTCCCACGTTGACATACACACACACACACACTCCCACGTTGACATACACACACACACACTCCCACGTTGACATACACACACACACACACTCCCACGTTGACATACACACACACACACTCCCACGTTGACATACACACACACACACTCCCACGTTGACATACACACACGCACACTCCCACGTTGACATACACACACACACACACACTCCCACGTTGACATACACACACACACACACTCCCACGTTGACATACACACACACACACTCCCACGTTGACATACACACACACACACTCCCACGTTGACATACACACACACACACTCCCACGTTGACATACACACACACACACTCCCACGTTGACATACACACACACACACACACACTCCCACGTTGACATACACACACACACACACTCTCCCACGTTGACATACACACACACACACACGGTCTGCAGATCTAACCATGTTTGATGTTTGCGTGTTAGCATGAGGCGAAGATCCGCTCTCTAAGTGAGTATATGCAGAATATGGAGCTTAAAAAGAGACAACTGGAGGAGACCTGTGACTGTCTGAGTGAAGAGCTTTCCAGACTACAAAACACAGGTAAATTTTCCTACACAAACACCAGGCAGCCTTGTGTATTTCAGAGTTTGGTAACTGTTCCAGGCATAACTGTTGCATTAAAAAATTAAGTTCAGACAAGTATGAACCTGCTCACAACTTGAAACATACTGTTCGGACAATTGAACCTTAGTTCCAAAATTCCATAATTATACTGATTGGCAAGTAGCACTGACTGCCCACAGGGGATTGATATGTGGAATTCTATATCTCTGCACTTCTACACACTACAGTTTCTACACTTCACTAAACATTCCATGTTAAAAAGTATAAACTAATAAGAACGGTACCTACCATTGTCTGTGTTTGTTACTGTAATATTGTAATAGACAAAATTAAACGGTGTTAAATAATTACTGTATTCACTGATGGCTTCATTATTTATAGAGAGCCTTCAAGACGACCAGCAAAACATTGTGGAGTCTGGTGATCATAAGGTAAACATGGACATCTGTGATCATCCAACAACTCACTGACATGCGATGCTACTCAGTGTGCCCACTACCACTCTTAGTGTGAATACAAAATGTGCTGTGTCCTATACTGTTGGCTGTAAAACAAATCAATCATTCTCATAGTTCCTGTGGGCTACTTGTAATATGGCTCATTATAATAGCAACATTGCTGGATTCCATCTGTCAAATAGTATAGAGATAATCATCGAGACTCGCAGCACAAACAGCTTGGACGCCTGCGCGATGACATCAACCACAAACAGAAGATTATCGACGAGCTCACTGAGTAATTCCAACACCCCTCTTATTTTACCTTTTCCATCTCTGACATTTTTATCAGTGCATCACTGAACACGCTCGCTCTCTCTTTCTCTCTCTGAAGTGAAAATCAGAGGATGATGTTGGCGCTGGAGCAACTGCGTGTTGAGTTCACTGGCTTAAAAAGCCAAGAGATCGAGAAGAGTGCCCAGTTAGAGGAGCTCAGGTGAGTTCTTTTAGACTTTTAGATATAATAATCTTATACAAATATTTTAGCCACTGTAAAGGTATGGACTCTGCCGATGAGGTTTACTGGAGTTGCAGGTAGAGAAAAACTGGACATCAATATCTGCTGCAGGAAGAGAAAATAATTTAGCGTCAGTATCAGTTGTTTGAAAAACAGATAAGCTACTGCATAGATGCAGTTGAGGCTGTTATTTGGAATGATTCTTAATTTGTCCATGTTAATATTCAATTCATGTAAAGAAATCATGAGTCTGTTTTTGAGGTAGGTAAATGTTTTTGGACCTACATGTTGTTGTTGGCTTATGTCTGTTTGCAGTTATTGTTTTTTGATACCTACTAATTTACCATAAGACTTAAAATGCATTTTAAAACTTAAAATCACTCATCAATGACTGCTTATGTCATGATTGCCCAGGGGAAAAAAAAGCATGTAAAATCCGATTGATGACTGGAATAAAGCAGATGCGTCACCCTCAGGAATAGCCACATCACTGTCAAATTGTGTTCTGATTTATCAATTCAGTATCACCAATTACCAAGTACTGCTTCAATTCAGTGTTCCAGGAGTCCAAACACCAAATTCTGCAGTGCTTTGAGCTTCCAGGACCCAAGTTTGACATCCCTCAACACTACAAGAAAACAAGCCCATTCAGAAGGACACTTACCCTTCAGTTTGAAAGCCTCTGCAGATATGCTGCTTATATTGGCCAATGCAAGCTTATACATTGCATTTAGACATACCACAAAAAGGGCATAAATGAAATGTAGAATCGTAGGCCATTATGGGCTCGGTTCAGATTGGGTTAATCCTAGTAAATACCCACCAACGTCTGTTTAAGGACAAACACATACGTGCTGTGTAATGTGACATCCTTTATAGTGAACAATAATGAAAGCATACCTGCAAGCCCTTTTCACTGAGAAGCTGCAGTCAGCAGGCATCTGGGAAAAATGAAAAAAACAAAACAAAACCTTAGTTATATATACACTGAAGGAAGATCAGAGGACAAAGCCATTGTTTGTCTGATAATAAGGAGTGAGTTTCTATAATGAAAAGATTATATGGACTCATCACTATTGTGTGTTTGTGCGTTAATGGTCTCTTCAAGTCTAAGCAATCTACTGAGGAGAATTGCCACATTTACAACATGTCAGTACTGGACACGCCTTTGTGTCTTGCACCTGTACTTTGTATTTGACTTTGCCTACCAGCTTTTGATTGGCCTAAAATTGCCAGTGTAAGGAAGAATTGAGAAGTAACAAACAAACAAACAAACCAATATATCAATATGATAGTATTTTTGTTCAACCTCTCCACAGTTGAACAAACACTGCAAAAAAGGGACAAATGGAAGTCAAAACCAGACACCCAAGCATACAGTCTAAAAAACAAACAAGCACAAAAAATTCAACCTGTCTAGGTGAAAGCCCTAGTTATCAAAAGCAATTGTACACCTACCAAGCCTAGCCTATTTTAATAATTGTCAAAATCTGTATCTGGGCTCAATAGACACTGATTTTGGATCAAGATGAGAAGAGTTTGGTTGTTTGCTACCTACAGTACCATGTTACCTTCAACATCATACTGCCAGTGGCTAGAATTTTTACATTTTGAAGAAGGTGGCATACTAGAGAAGACCAGATTATGTTCAAAGCAATTTAGCTGGAATTCTTTAAGGAATACAAGGCTATAAGTGTACTATAGGACCCTCCATACGCTGCTATTCTAGGGAGGGATATGCCAGCACTGCCAGTACTAGAACTGCTGCAGAAACGTAGTGATGTCTCTGAGGGTATTGTAGTAACAAGGCTGCAGGCCAAACAGCAGGACTCAAATGGCAACCTCCTAGAGTTACCTTTTGTAAACAGTGATAAGAAGCCTAAGAGAGCTGGGAGACCTGAGAAAATAAAGCGGTACCACACTATCAGAACAGCTTCAGTGCCCCATCATTTATGATTTTACCCCCATTCCTAGCAACATAGAGTTACCATAAGACAAGAAAACATTCAAACCACTGTTTGATAAAGTCAGCAATGAAAGGGGAATTGTTAAGGCCCTAGATAGAGTACTTCTTGTATTAAGGTAAACTGTACAGACACAGTAACACTGGAGAGCAGCTAGTTGTACCCATGAGCTTAAGACCTATGGTATTGATGTCCCTTGGACAGGACATTTTATGGCTACAGAAGACAGCCAGGATAGCCATCAGATTTTACTGGCCAAGACAATACCTGGACATAGCAGAATATTAAACTTTCCCAGAATGTCAGCAGCTAATAAGGAAACAAATAAGTGAGACACAGCCCCACTTAATTCTATCCATAGTTGTGTCATTTACCAGGATAGCCATGGATGTGGTAGTCCCATTGGAACACAGGCAATTGCTAGTATGTAGTTATGCTACTAGATACAAGCTTTTCCTCTCAAAATGAAAATATAGCAAATTATTAATGTACTCATACTTTTCTCACATGTAAGCATACCATTCAAGGTTCTTACACAGCAGGGCACCAACTTTACTTCTAAACAGATGAAAGTTGTGTGAAAGGTGTGAGAAAGTGGCAAGCTGAAGATAAGACTGACAGTAGCAAGTTGTAGTCAAAAACAGCATGTCAAGTACAACATCTACAGAAAACATGGTCATCAAGGAAGAGAAGTCCAATTCCTGGGCAAAAGGTGCTAATACTTTTGCCAACCTCTGAAACTGGGCTAATAGTGAAATGGCAAGGTCCATACAAAGTACAGCCCATACAAAGACGGAGCTGGTCACTTAGGAACTCTGGCTGCCTAGGTTTTCCACATCAACCTCTTGAGAACATGAGTAGACAGGCCAGAAACCAGTGCAGAGCAGCAGTGGACTTAGTTATTTGATGAAGAGGAAGAAACAGTACTTCCCTATGACTCAGGGTGACCATCTCAGCCCAGTCCTTGAACAATTGTCTTAAGCAATGTGATAGAAATTGCAAGATAGAATTTGAGAAGAATAACTTGGTGAGGAGCCAGGATGAACCAAGAGTGCTAGTAAAGTGCTAGTTGGGGTTCAGGACTTATATTACTTAGAGCACTGATTTAAAAGCTTTCACAAATGGTTTTAGGCACAGCCTTCACACATCCTTACAGAGTAGTCTTAAGTAGTCTCATTGACACTTTCCCTGCCTAAGGGAAGCATCATTTCCCACTGCAGGCACCAAGAAACTTTCTTGCTTACTGAATCAGACCTGCAATACAATGACTGCACTAAATTTTCACACACTTTAAGTCACTCAGACAACCATGGGGTGTTCCATGTATTGTATGGAGCGGGAACTGCTCCCATCTATAGCCAAGAACATACTGAAACCTTACCACTTCTTGGTCACCTAGAAACAACTCCAGAAAAAGACCCAGGTAATACACCAATGAAAGACACGGCTCCATGTTCTTTTCAGTAACTTTATTACAGAGCAAGCCAGATAAACAGATACAAAAGGGGTTGAACAGCCTGTACAGCTATTCCACCTCAGGTTACTGATACTGCTTGGACCAGCCATGACATTAGAGACAAATTCACTTTTGGTACTTTTTGAAAAGCTGGGAGGAAAATATGGTACTAGGAAGCAGTCTTTAAGCTTTATAGCAATAGTATAAATACCAGTAGTGTTTTTTTTGGTATTGGTTTGATGGCTATTAGTACAGCCAAGGTGCATGATATTTTATATATTGGTTGTGAGCAAAAGGATAGGTTTGAGGGAAAGGATAAACAGGCCTTTGAAATTTGTGAGAGAAGGCATCTGAAGCAACTGTTTCAGTTATAGATGGGGCAGCTTCTTGCACATTTGTTGGAGGAGCCCAAGGATGATTTTTATAAAATGGAGGTCTGTGATGGTTACGCATGTAGCCATATGGATAATGAACTTGAGGGAAAGGATACATAGGCTGCTTGAGATTACTGGCAGGTATAGTGGGTGCAGGGGTAGCAGGTTCAGGGGTAGTGGGTTCTTCAGTGAAAGCACAAGGATGGCCATAAGGGCAGAGCTTACAATGGTGATACATGGGGCCAGAGGGGTACTCCATCTGAGGAAGAGGATATTCAAGCTGTTGTGGGTTCCTGGTAGGGACGGCAGAAGTCGGCACAGGTGTACGCACAGATGGCGATGGGCTAGTTTGTGTAGTTTTTAGCAGAGGGGCCACTGGGGGAGTTGCCCGTGTTGCAAGCACAGGTTCTGTCAGGACACTTATGGCAGTAGCGGGGGCTTCTGTCATGGAAACCCAATGACTGCCAAAATGCACAGGCTGATGGGAATATACATGGCCAAATGGGTAATACATTGGAGGAAAAGGATACACAGGTGGGTGTTCATTGGCAGGGACAACAGCAGCTGCATATGTAGATGGGGTAGATGCAAGCAAAGATTTAGTTGGAGGACTTTTAGTCACGACGTTGTCAAATACAAGATCTGGGGCATCTGGGATAGTGGCAATACTGCCAGTTGTTGGGGCAACATTTGGATCATATCCATTAGGGTCTTGATCATGGCAAGAAAGGGTCAGTTCCTCATCTTCACCGAGTAGGTACAGAAGCTTTTCACCATCCTGAGAACAGACAGCACTTTATAGCAAAGATACAATCAAGAAATCAGGAAATTTGAGGCTGCAACAGTTCATTACCTTAACTTGCCAGCAACTACCACGGTATGGCGCAACAATGGCCACTCCATCAGTCACAGCCTCTGTAGTAAAGCCACATGCACTGCTAGCTGACATTATTGGCTCCCATATGCCATTCACTGGGGGAGGGGGAACCCAGTAGAAACTTAAGAGGACAGGGCTAAAGCAAGCATCACCCATAAGAATAGCCTCAACTGTCAAATTGCATTTGATTTACTAAATCAAGTACTGCTTCAATTAAGTGTTCCAGGCATCCAAACACCAAATTCTGCTGTGCTTTGGCCTTCCAGGACCCAAGTTTGACAACCCTCAACACAAAGAAAACAAGCACATTCAGAGGGACACTTACCCTTCAGTTTGAGAGCCTCTGTAGATATGCCACTTATTTTGGTCACCATGCCAAATGAGAGGCAAGTCACAGTAGGAAGAACATGAGGAGCCATAGGACAGGACATGTGCACAGGGGCTCCCCACAGACGGAGTGGCAGAACATAGCTGTCTCCCTGCAAGAGGAGTCGGTTTGGCACTAGGATATAAGGCATCTCATTACTAAAGTGAGCAATAAAGACAGTGTGCCAAGTTCTCCAGGACCGTGCCAGCTAGTCCATTGCATAGAGACACTGAAATTTATATTCACATAGACCATTATGGGCTAGGTTTGTCTTGGGTTAATCCTAGTAAGCATCCATTAATTTCGTGTGGAAACATACGTGCTGTGTAATGTGACATCCTTTATATTGAGCAATAATGAAAACATCCCTGCGAGCCCTCTTCACTGAGAAGCCACAGTTGGCAGGCATCCGGGACAGGGGTACGAGACCAGCTTCACCTGAACAGAAAGCTCCATTTTATGCACCGAGGGTGGATCAGAGGACAAACCCAGTGTTTGTCTCTGATAACTGAACACAAGCTTGCATAATCAAAAAGATTGTCAATTATGATCAGCCAACCAGACAGGTTTCCAGTTTAGCGTAGTCAACACCCACCTCGGTCAACCATGAAGTTGGGCAGTCTATTTCCATGAACATGCAGAGTCATAGCATCATCTCCACAAAGCACAGAGGGATTCAAAAGCTGCAGCTTTGTCTGTGCTACCTTGTACCATGCTAACAGAATGAATAACAGTTTTGAAGACAAAATATGCAATAAGACACTGGCAGTTACAACTTGATTGAATAAATATTTACCTGCTGATCCAGATTCATCAGACTGGTGTCCTTCCAAGTTAGCAGTAACTCCATCTTCTGTACCATTATTTACCTCAGTTCTGCGCAAAGTGATCCTTGAACCTTTCCCAACAGCCAACTTCCCAAATTGAGATATTGTATCAGATATTTTAAAGGGATCATGTGCTTTTGAACCAACCTCTAGGCAAAATGCTAGAGAACTTAGAATTGATATAATTAGAAACATCTTATTTGCCCACATTATAGATTGCATTAGTTTGTACATAAATATACCACACAAACACCACCAAGTGGACTACACAACACTCACTAAAGAGATGTACCTTTTTTTTGCCCTTTTATTTGTTTCACAGGGAAAAAAAAGTGTCTCACAATTCATTCTTAATTAGCTGACCAATTAACCCTTCTGATCAGTCACAGTGTGGGCAATTTATTATGAAAAGGGGGGTGTGTTCTTTTATTACACAGGGCTGATGCACTGTGCACTAATTCATTCTGAAATGAAAAGCGTCAAGTTGGATAAGCGAACTCAACAGAACTTGCGTATTTGGATCCAAATTATGGAAAAGAATTTCCTTTTGAGCACATTAACATATTACATGCCAATCTTTCAATATTAGTCTGACAGACTGGACTGATCTGAATTTGATTAAGATGTTCACACTACAGGTAAAAGTGACTGAAATCTGTTTTTTTTTTAGCTTGTTCGCAATATCTTTTTAAATGTGACCTTTTCCAACTAGGAACTGCCATTATGTGACAGCATTGTCCATTCGTTATAGTCCAACTTAAATCTTACTTAACCTTAGCCAAATTGAAACAAGTGGATAATTTAAGCAAACTATTAGAGAGAGATTCAGACACATAAACAATTATATAGAGCCACTGACACTCTTGTGCTCTTGTGACATTTTGCAGCAGTTCTTTCTGTATCCAACATGTGATGGCAGCTTTATTATACCAGTGCAAGCATGAGTTAAAAAAAGAAAGGGTCTGCATTTTGTGGGGAATGAAGAAACATCACTCATGCTTAATATTCTGTCAAAATCAGAATAAACTGTGTTTTGTTTGTTGTTCATGATGCAGTGACATTTACTCACGTGTGAGTTTTCCCACCCCCCTTACTAACAAATCATTAGTATGCATGTAAACATAGTGATTGTGTAACCTGATAAAAATATGTTAAGACTTGGCCATAAACCATATTTATTGTAGCTTAGATGCTCTTTGTCACAGAACAGTTTTTACCTAGGGGTTGAGATGGGTTATGTGCTTTTAACAGAGGCGCTTCCAGTTCAGCAGAGGAACTTTTGCCTGTTGGGTCTTATAGCTTTGATGCTGGCTGTAGCTTCCCCTGGTATTTTACATATGAGAGACTTTCAGTGCTGACTCGCCAATGTCACTGTAGCTGTTTTGTTGCAGTCGGAGGTGCCTTGGTGGTGAATAAATCCCATTGTATTCAAAGGTGGGACTGCAGGATTTCATCCATTTTTCTCAATATTTTAGCTGTTGCCAATTTCAAACCTCTAGTCAGGTCGTCTTTTATTAGATGATTTCTATCAACCTAGGAGGGTGAGGACTAATATCTGTTTCCTCCAAGACACGTGAAGCTAGACACCGCATTTTTTCAGCTGCTGCTCACACAATGTCTTTGGGCAGGTGAACACGCTCAAGGGAGAGCAACTGCCCAATTTTGTAAACATGACCTACCAGACCTCTGCAACTACAACAATGCATAGACTGATAGAGGGTAGAGAGACAGAAAGCCATTATCTTTTGAACTCCCAGTCACAAATGGCTGTGAAATAGCATTTGAATGAGTGATCTCCTGACAGTAGGTCACAACTTTAGGTATTCGTACAACGTGCATTTACATTTATGGCATTTAGCTGAAGCATTTATCCAAAGTGACTTACAGTCCTGAGTGAACACAGCTTGAGCAACTGAGGGTTAAGGGGCCTTGCTCAGGGGCCCAGTGGTAACCTGACAGTGGTGGGGCTTGAACTGGTAACCTTCTATTACAACCACTGAGCTAGCACAACTTGAGACATTATAACCTTCAGTAATCCCCAGAGACACATGTTCTCTTTTATGCAACTTGCAACCTAGGCCGATTGTCTGAACCTGCACACTCTGTTCACTCTGCACAGTAATGCACAATGTCATCTGTATAATGACGTGATTTTATTCTGTATGTACTAGATCACCCCTGAACCCCATATGTCCCCTTCTCACTAGAGATGGGGAGCACTGGACTCTGCTTATGACCTACATCCTAAAGTTAGTATTCTATCTTAGCAATACACTTTTTTAGAGGTCCTTAAATATGGAGTAGAGGTTGCACTGTCCCTGTTTGGAGTGTACTTTACTCCTACACTTGGACAGAACCAAAAAATTTGAAAGGAGAAGTCAGCCCGTTTGCCCTTAGCTTCCTATAAGGGTCAGTCCATTTCTTCTTATCTTGTTGGATGGTCAAAGCAATTGGTTTGGTATAAAAGACCAAGGCCTTAAATCCTCCAGTTAGTTTTAGGGTATAATCAGATTAAAGGTTACATTTTGGCTCTAGTTATGAGGATTTTCATTCAGGATATCTGTACTGCAGCTAGTTGGACTATCCTGCACATATTTGTCAGGATCTATAGCCTTGAAATGACTGTGCCCACATTGGCAGACAATGTTCTCAAAGTCAGTCTCAAGCATTTACATCTTCCTTTGGGGAGATACCAAATGAACTTTGACAGAGGATGTTAGCTTACTAACATAACCCTGGATCTCTGATAACAGGAGTGACGTATATCATAAAATGTCTTGCATTACACATGTCAAAGGCACATCTGTGAGAATGTTGTTCAGGTACACTGTATTGATAGATACTGCAGGGCTGTAGTACTGTCAGGTCTGTCCACTGTAAGACATGTTAATAAAATACCACACTCCTATTATCAAAGAACCAGGCTCACATGCGTTACTCAACAGTTTCCATTGTTAGTGACACTTTGTAAAACAAAGTATTTCATATGTGAATAAATTTGGGATCCATGCTTCAATAACACATCAAAATGGCTATTAAATCTATTACATATAATTGCATTCATTCTCTTTTGAATTCCCCCTTCCCTGTGCCAACAATGGTTGAGTGTTTAGAGCCCATTTTCGCAACTGTATGATTGCAGCCATTCACAGTTGCAGCAGTTATAGTATATACCTTTTGCCAGAAGCAGTGGTGAACTCTAATCTGATGGAGAACATTGACGTGTGGTTTCTGTGGACAGATATCTTAATGAACGCCATGAGCAGGCCAAGCAGGACATGAAAGGGCTGGAGGAGACTGTTGTGAGTTTTTTTTCCTTATGTAATCTAGGACTGGAATATAAATCATGGAATACTAATGAAACTTGCTGTGACATTTGTGGAAACGTATTTGGCTCCCTCTTTGTTACCAAGGCCCGGGAGCTCCAGACCTTGCACAACCTGAGGAAGCTTTTTGTTCAAGACCTTACAACTCGAGTTAAACGAGTGAGTAGAGCAAAATGTGATGTGACCGAAAGAATGAAATGTCTCCAGGGAACCACGGATTACTCTGTTCAGGATCTATATCTCCCTCACTACCTTTTCCTTTTTCTCTTTCTCTTTTTTCCTCCATTTTTTTATTTTTTATTTTTGCAGAGCTCAGAAATGGAACTGGATGATACTGGAGGGCCTTCCACCCAGAAGCAGAAAATTTCCTTTCTTGAGAACAACTTGGACCAGCTTACAAAAGTACACAAACAGGTCAGTACGACAGGTGTGGACTGTTTTGGAGGAAGCGAAGCATTGCCTAGTGTTATGTGTTTTGCAGAAAGAGTGAACAGAATGATTGCACTCCATTAGCAGAAAATCACCCAGCATTATTGCAAGCAAACAAAAACACACCAGCTCTTCACGGCTCACCGACATGCTCCACATTCACATAAGCATCTTTTCTTCCCTTTTTTTCTTCGCTCTCTCTGTGTGTCTCAGCTCGTTCGTGACAATGCGGATCTGCGCTGTGAGCTTCCTAAACTGGAAAAGCGTCTGCGCTCTACGGCTGAGCGAGTTAGGGCATTGGAGGCTGCACTGAAGGAGGCCAAAGAGGGAGCTTTGCAGGATCGGTGCCGCTACCAGCAGGAAGTAGAACGCATTAAAGAGGCCATGAGGGCCAGGAACCCATTCCGTCGCCATCATGCTGCGCTCATTGGTCCGTTCGAATCCCACAGCATCCCAGCTGACCAGTTTATTCACCTTTTTCTCAGAATTAGAGCACTTTACAGATTTTAGAGGATGTAACATAACCTTGCAGGGGCATGAAACTTTTCAAATAACAATAACACTAATAGTTTTGTTGCAGGGAACAGACGTTTACAAAGCTGTTCTTTTATTTTGGTGTATCAATAGACTGACTAGCACACAAATATATGTTCACTTTGCGTGGTTAACCTAACAATGATAATGTATTGCCTGTGTTATTTTGTATCATAGCTAAACCAGTCCGGCCAGGACACTACTCAGCCTGCTCACCAGTGAGTCACATGTTCATGCGCAGTACTTGTCCACCGATCACGTTTAGCAATGCACTCTTCAAGAGTACTGTGCAACCACGGATTCCACCCACTGTGTCAACCCACATTAAGACTGTCTCAAACCATATGGACAAGTAAGCTATTCAGTGATCACCCAATTTATCTACTCAGCTGTATGCAGAGACATGAACTGTGTGTGTTTGTGCTTTTTATATAGAGCTTCAGAGGACATGCACAGCACAGAGAATGCTGTAGAGTTCCTGAATTCTACTCACAAGCTCAACATAGTCAATGGTAACCACTTTAACCACAGGTTTTTAATACAGGGGTTGGGGCTGACGATAGAAACAGGTGCCAGCTGGGGACTAGGGTCCCCTGTAGCTCACTTGGTAGAGCAAGGTGCTACAAAACTGAAGCTGCAGGTTCTCTTCTTGGGGAACACACATACTGTTATGCATATATAAGCTGCACAGGAAAAGAATGAGTGGCAAATCCTGTAAATGTAAGGTCTTAATCAATTGATGGCAAGTATTTGGACGGTACCTGACTAACATTAATAATCAACAGACTACCCATAGTGTGGATTACAGAATGATTCAGTTTGAAATATTAAATCTCTGAAAAAAATGTTTTTTTCACAGGAAATGCCAAAGACATCAATGACAACAGGTGAGTTCTGCAGAGTGCGAGTTGAAGCATGTGAGTAATTTAATGAATACTGTGAAAACTACAGCTGACATGCCTTAATCAATTCTTGCCGGCTCGTTGGGTGTGGTGCCCACTGATGTCCTCTGACTGTTTCTGCCCTAGTTTGCCACCTAGTGGCTTCTCTGCATGCAGCAGTGATGGGCACTGCAACACCTCATCTGACCAGCTCAAACACCAACCAGAGCAGCAGCAGGAGCTCCTTATGAAACAGGAGCCTGCAGCCAGCTAATCACCCGCAGAAGGTAACCACATAAGTGCATAACACTAGAGATATTCTCGCCTGGTAGAGTGCAGGGCGCTAGTAACACAGAGGTCATGGGTTTGATTCCCAGGGAGTGTCATACTGGTAAAAATGTTAGTTGCTATGGATAAGAGTGTCTGGCATACATCATGCATACAGATGGTGCAGTGGAGTGTGGAAATATATGAATCTGAATTTCTGATTAGAAATTTGTTCCTGTCAGAGTGTTAGGTGAATAACTACTTGTTTCTGTCTCTCTCTGTATAGATGATGCATTGTAAATCATGTTCTTTGTATGTGCATGCTGCCTGCAAGAAGTCTTCGATGATACTACCTGCCTACCATCTATTAACTCTCATCACCCATTATCGCCTTTTACATTGCAATATAATGCGATATTAATGAATCAGCTTGGGTAAACAGCAGTGCTCACAGACACTGGTAGCATGTCTTCTAGTCTCTCATTATTGAATTGGCATGTACGCTGGTATTGGTATTTAAACTGAAAGGGGCTAGTTTTAAAGTCAGTGCCACAACCAACAGGGGCTGTTGTTTCGAGTCTCAGCATTAGAGGTCTACCTTGATGATGTTTATATCTTTTTTCTGTTTAACATGACCATTTCAGATGAAGTGAAGTCGGGTCTTCACCCACACCACACACCCAAGATCCTACATAGCACATTTTGAAGAAATACCTTTCATACATCTCATAAATAAGTGGAATGTTATAAACAACCAAAAAAAAAAAATCATAGAAGGTTCTGTAGGTCACTGGATTATTTGTGGGTAGAATATTCATGTAATGTGTGAAATAAAACATTAGTGTGTTGTCATTCTAAAACGTACTAATGTGAAGTTATAAAAAAAAATATTTTTATACTTAGAGTTGAAAGACTGATTCATGTTCAGATATATATTTGGTGTGCATAAATTTATATAAGTTATTTATTCTGTTATTCAAAGATTATTGTTATAAACAACAGATTTTATTATAGAAGCAACAAATGAAGCATATTGACCAGGTGAATAAAGAGGCATAATATAAAGAGGCATTGTGTGCATAATAATAAAATATGATGAATACATGCAGATTAGATTATAATATTTACCTGTAATTAGGGCAGTTCACTTCAACATGGCTCAAGATTTACTTGTTATTATTGGGGAAAAGTTAAATATGTCTCTCATGAACATACACTCACACAAGCACTGATGAACAATCATTTCACTCAGTATAGACCAGCTCTCAGATCTGTCCTTCTGAGTGTTTCTGTGGCCTTGGCCAATATCTCCCTTCATATCCTAATTAGCCACTTAGGATGAGAGATTCAGGCAGGCCTCATCATCATAGAATAGCATCCCCGAACCCGAAATACAGGACACAGTGAGCTAAAATATGGCAGTGATGAAAATGCAGGCCAGTGCATTAAAACTCTGACTTTTATGTGGAAAACAAAAAGTATTTGTATATAATATGTTGATTCGCTACTGAGGATGTCATTTGGCTTGCCACCCCACGAAACCCTTTTCCAAGGCTATTTACTGATTTTGCAATATGCCCACACGCTTTTAGTGGAAGACTAGGTTCTGCATGAAGTAAACTGATATTTGGCTCAATGAATAGCCTTGAAAAACATGATGTAATATATTGAATTATTGACATGAGTCCATAATGCATATGTATAGGCCACATAGTTTTTAGTTTTTGTTTTTTGCTTTTTTTTGTTTTTGTTTTTGCTGTCCTTTTGTGACTAAAGTGTAGTGCATGCTACACAACCTGCCTCTATAACAAATGAGAAGATGCCATTCAGGAAAGTGTGAATAAAAGAATCCTGTGAATAAAAGAAACCATGCTATGCTTGTTTATTCTGTTACTGAAATCGTTCAGATGTGTTTAGCAATGCAAAATGGGCTACATTCTGATGAGAGCATGTTACCAGAATACCAGAAGCTTAATGCTGAATTCTCTTCCTTGCTATAGAGTAAATTCCCCTCCCTAAGGAATGTGCACTGCAATATCAGAGGAAGGAAAGTGAAAGATAGAAAGATAGAGATTTACAACAGCAGGTTAGGCCATGACTTAAACAGATAAAGGGCAATTAAAGTTACAATAAGGACACATTCAATGGCACTAAAGTCCACATATCAACAACAGAGTGAGGCTAGACTAAAACCAAACACCATGCACCCTGACCAACCTCCCTCATTCTGGGCTGTCCTTAATGGATACTGCAGATAAGGTTCTTAACAGAGTTCACATTTATATGCAGCACCCATTCCACCAAGCCTACTGATAGATAACATAATCAGGTCCTTGATCTCATCAGCATTTAATTCAAAATGCGCGATGATGGTCGAGAGAGATGGAACATAAGAAAGAGAGAGAGGGAAAGATAGAGGGAGAAGTTTGGCTGTAGCAAAAATCAGTATAGGGGAGTTCTGTCGCCCAAACTGATCAATAGGAGGGCGCACACTGGCCCAGGGCCTGAAACAAGACAACAGCTACACGATTGAGACAAGCTGGGACACAGGGCAGCACAAAGAGCAGTGAAACTTTGAGCAGAGGTACAGGAAGAGCAAAACACATGCGTATAGCTAGAAGATTCCAAGCAGAACCCACATGATCCTGGTACTCTGAAAGAAGGATGTGGATGCTTTGATCCTGAAAGAAGGTACATGTACAAGGTGAGTCTGAGTGTGTTTCAAAACAATTCAAGTTCAAAACTTTAGGTCTTAACTGGAGTTTATTTAACATTTGTGGCAAATCTCTTTGTCAGTCTTGCTGAAGACTGTTCTGCTCTGATTGAGAGAGTAGGTATTTGGTTCTTATACTGCTGTCTTAAAAGGCAGCAATTTCTTAGCATGGTGACTGAACAGTGATCTCCAACATTTTGTCTAGAAAAACCAAGAAAAACCAAATTGCGCTGCCAAGGCAGTATTCAGTATTTGTATTCTTACTCCAAATTAAAAATGGTTTGTCAGATTGTTTGATTGCACAACATAATCAGTGACCCAGAAAGCATGGATAAGTTTATACGTTATGATACTGGCAGTTGATTTACTTTTGGTTCACTGAATACTTATTTGTCATTATTATTAATGTAAATAGCAATCATAAATTAAAATTTGCAGAAAATTAACAGGTCATGTTATCCTTAATTAGATTTAGATACTTACAGATGTTGCAGAGTATGTATTGAAGAATTGTTTTTAATGTTTTCTCAGATCTGAAGTAAATGTTATATGGAGCACACATTTACAACACATAACAGTATCAAAGGAAATAGTTGGTTTCTCTTACAATTTATTTACACTTTAAATGCATATAGTTCATGAACTCTGAAAAGTATGGAGGTGATAAACAAATACAGTGGAATCAAAAGTAGGATGAATTCCTTTTAATATCAAGGCAGTAAAACTTTCCAAAGTGAAACACTATTCATATTGGTACTCAAGTATGGTAGTGAGGTGCTTCTACTTCATTATATTCAACCCTATGGTGTTTTAACTAGTACTAGTACTAGTACTATTTAATTACATTAAGCACCTTCCTCGATAATGTCTCTCAAACTATATAAAATAAAAATAAACATAAGCTCATTGGTCCTGGGTATATCTTGGAAAATTAAAAATAGGCTCCCCTCACAAATTTGAGGGGAGCAGAGAAAAGTTACTCTGTCAAAGACCTCTTTCATCTTTCTGTCAGTAACCCACTCATCAACATATCTATTTATTGTGGTGAAGTGGTGAATACTGCCACTAGATTTATTTTGGGAAATTAATGATAGAAATTGTAGAATCTGAATGACCTGTTCACACAGAGACAGCAGCACCAGAAACATGAGGGGAGTAACGAGGGGTTACTCTCAGTCAAAGACCTCTTTTTGTCAATATATCATGTTCTCTTAGTCATACATATCTATACGTTATCTTTGCAAGCAGTGAATGTACTCAAGCACAAGCTAATCTTTGTTTACATTGTCTAGTAACACAGGATTGAGAAAAAAAAACATGAGAGGTAACTTGAGATTAAACACATACATACACACACAGACACAAAGACAGACATACAGGTTTTACTTGGAGGATATATAATGTTTGGAGGAAATATAATGTATTTTTCTAGTTTTCAAGAGGGATATGCAACTACTGAAAGTAAAATCTATTTTATTCTATATTCTCTCTATATATGAAGGTAATTAATAGTCTGAATGTATTAATTTCTTTGAATTTATGCCTAATTACTTTTTCTTTAAACCAGTCTTCAAATTGGGCATCAGACCAGTTACATCCAAGTCATCCGGAAAGCAGAATAACCATGGCAACCAACAGCACAAACAGCAATGTGGTGCATCGCAGCAATGTCCAAGGATCCCACAGCAACCCTTCTCCCAGAGAGAATGGTTCTGTCAGACAGGGTGGGGGACTCTGGTCATGCTTCTTGAATCAGTGGTGCTTGCTGTTCTGGTTGTTTTTTGTGCATGCTATCTATTGCACTGACTGTCATCCAGTAGAGAGGGTGATTTTCAAGAAATCATTAAAACCTTTTTTTTTAAATTAGATCAAATCTCCTAAGACCGTGCAGTTTTGTTGTTATGGCCTGTAACCATGTGGCACAGGGGCAGCCACTCCTGAAAGGTCAGAGTCTTGAAGGTGCATTTGTTTATGTGTATGTAACCTTGTAGATGCCAATCACATAGAAGAAGCACAGCAGTTGGCAAGACATGTAGAGGTAAGAAACGCTTCCCATAATCAACACCTGTTCAAGATATTAGGCAGTGTCAATTAGCCAAACCAGTAACAATATCCTGCATTTGCCTTGAAAACAATGTCTTGCCAAAAAGCAATGACATCACTGTTTATTGCTACATCACTGTTCCCGGATCAGCGGATGAAGGCAGAGGTTACTGAGCAAGTCATGGCCCAGATGAGTGAAGTCTTGGAAAAGGCATTTACAGACTCACTGCAGTCCTTGTCCCAGAGCATATACTCAGGCACAGATCCCACACACTCGCATGCCAATGCGAATGTTAGGAGGTAAGAGCACGTTTTCTGGGTAATGGAGTCCTGTACACCATAGAAAGAAATGTACAGGTTGTTTTCCAGTTCCATAGCCTGTAGTACAAAATGATTGTGCTGAAAGAATGACTATGATTTCAGACACAGAATGGAGGATGGAAAGGTGTTTGTGGCCAGGCAGTCCATACTTGAGTAAGTGTAAATAGAAATAAAATGAATCAAAGCTGATCATTTAACAAAGTTCCAAAAGTATGATGAACTTTCTCTCTCCCTCTCCATCTCTCTCTAGTGAGCTGTTTGAGATCAGCCACATTAGGACCATCTACCACATGTTTATTGCTGCTCTATTCCTCTTCATCATCAGCACACTGACAGTGGACTACATTGACCAGGGAAGGTGTGTGTCATACCTCATCTAAACCTTCTCACATAGAAAGCAAAGCTTTTGCAGAAATAATAGGCTTGCTCGAATCCCAGCTGCAGTGTGCAGACCGATCGTCGCCTGTTTCTGTATGGTGCATGCTGGTTAGGTTTTTTTGTCTAACCTACATCGATGCCACTGGCACGTTATAGTGACATAAGACATTATAATCTCGTGAGAGAGACGCGGTTGCAGGTTTCAGACTGGGTGCCTGTCACTCTTCACCTAGGTACCCGAGCCGAGAGACAGCTTGATATGATAGAACTTAATCCATATTTGCCAAAATCTCTGCCAACAAACATGTACCCACAAACTGCAGTTAATACAGCATGTATGCTATTAAAATATCTAGCGTGTGGATATTATGGGGAATTTACATTTTATAGTCTTCAAAGAAACGTTATATATTTGTATGAATCCTATGAGAGCTAGCGTCTCATGTGGGTTGCGGCAGGTAACAGCTCCTCCGCCAACTACAGACAGCTACTCTCACTGACCACCAAAGTGAGACGCAGCTTATCTCGAACAAGCCTATTGACTGTTATACCACATGTTCAGCATGTTAAGCTAACTACTTGCTGTGTCCCTATTTCAGGCTTGTTCTGGAATTTGACTTGTTCTTCTACGCCTTTGGCCAGCTGGGCACTGTCATTTGGGCCTGGACCATCATGTTTGCCTACACCCTCCTTGTACTATATTATATTCTCAGCCAGTGGGGCCACCTGTACCACCACAGTCAGTGGAAGATGACAGTTTCAGTCACCTCAGCTGTAGCACTGCTGATGGCCCAGATAGGCATGCTGGGATACTTCCCCGTGCATGTGGTCCTGCTCTACCAGCTTCCACCAGCATCGTGCATCATCGTCATTCTTGAGCAGGTGAAGAGACAGCAGAAAGCTGTCCCACTTAGAATCACAGGTTTTGTTAGACATGTTAGACATGCTTCAGCTGTGTAGGGTAATGCATGTCTTCAACATTTACCTTAAAGAACATTATATGGCAGACTGACTTCAGCTCAACCTAGTTACCTTATCAGTTAGCCAAGACCCTGTGATAATGCCCCACTGCTTGTCATCATGCCTAGTATCCACACTGGGCCATTGTATTCCATTTACTGCCAGTCCAAAGTCTAAAGTCTTTGGTCCCAAAACACAAATGTGGAACACTCATATAATGTTCTTGAACGTGAATGTGATAGTGATGTTCTGATTCCTGATTGATTTAGGGTTAGTAGGTCTGAAACAAAATTGTACTAAAGTTCTCTTTAGAAGAACCAGGTGTCCCTAAGGATTAAGAAAGTGGAAAGCAGATAGATTTGTACACTGGGATAAACAAACCACAAGCCTTGTTGTGTAATCATGGCCATTAATCAGGTGCCTACTATCTGAAGCATCAAAGATTTGATGGCTTTTAAAATTAGCTTGAGGACTAAAACTGTAGCACACATTGTCTGTGGTTCATTTCCGGTCACAGTCATCTATGTTGGTTGTTAATTTTCCATAGTATTCTAGTGAACCTACAGAAAACAGAAAGATTGTGTTGAACTGTGTATTGTGCTATCCAGAATTATTGGTAATAGGGTGGACCATAATTCCAGTAATTAGTTCAATTAGATAAACAACATTTGATCAAGACTTTGATAGATCTGGCCTTAATTGATGCTGTTCAATAGATCCGATTCCTGATGAAGAGTTATTCCTTTATCCGTGAGACAGTGGTGATGGTCCTCAGAGCCAAACCTGAGAAAGGTAACTGGGTTTACTTACCTAATGCTTATTTTGACTAAAATGGGTATGATAATTGGAAAGCCCACTGTAGATCAGTTTTCTAGAGCTAAGCTAGGGCTGCATAAATGCTGGTTCAGGAGCTCAACACACAACTATGACTGAATCCTTAATTATATGTGTGTTACCCAGGTAATGCTTTCAGGTTCCCTACTCTATCCAGCTATCTATACTTCCTATTTTGCCCAACTTTGATCTACAGGGAGACTTACCCACGGTAAACCTGACTCTTTAAAATCATTAGATCATTCTGCTAACTGAATCTTACATCTAAATACTACTAGTATTATGGATTTTTATAGTGAAAAGATAATGTAAATAATGCATTGGTGTTCTTTCCCTCCCTTTAACAAGAAATCCTTATATCAGATGGAACTATGTGAGGATGAATTTTGCAAAGGTAAGACTGAGATTTGATCTTGCTCCTGTTGTATCTATTAACTATATTCTCACTGAATAATTACTTTGATTTGGACTTTTTGACCACTCTTTCTTGCTGTAGATTTTTGGCTGTCTGTTTTACCTGTACTTCATCCTGGTGCGCCTGTGCATCCCTGTGTTTATGAATGACAAGAATCTGCCATTCAGCACACGCACTCTGGTTCTGGCTATGTTCCACTCCACCTTACCAGGTACATACTTCTTTATAAGATATCCCACAGTAAAAAATGTATATGTAATTCTCTTTTTAGGAAGATGATCACATGTTTAGCCTGTCAAGAACACTTTTCAGCCATGCAGTGGAGAAGACAAGCGTTTTTAAAGTAATCTGGAGAGCTGTATTAGGGGAACTATTGCTCAAGCAATCTGAGTGTGTTTGCTCTGTGTGTAACTATTTGTCTGTTCAAAGTTCTGTAACCTTTAAAATATACTGAGATAGTATCCTTTAACAATGTCTCAAACACTGTTGAAGCATCTATGTATGTTTTTGGTTGTTGTCTTTTTTTTTGTGTGTGTGTGTGTGTGTGTGTGTGTGTGTGTGTGTCGTATGCTCTATAAGGTATGCTGATGCTTCTGCTGGTATTCTTTGCCTTTCTGCACTGCTGGCTTAATGCCTTTGCTGAGATTATGCGGTTTGCTGACCGGATGTTCTACAAGGTGACATCTTTTTCTGTCTAACTCTCTCTCTTTTGGTGCCCATCCATCAGAAACATATTTGCACGCCTGAATAAAAAAAAAAAGTCAAAATAACTATCACCAACATATTCTTTCCTCTAGGACTGGTGGAACTCCACCTCATTTGCTAACTACTACCGCACTTGGAATATTGTTGTGCACGACTGGCTTTATTATTATGCTTACCGAGATTTCCTCTGGGTAAGACACTGAATTATAGCTGCTCTAGAATTCTCTAGTTCATCTATTTTGTTTATCTGATCTTTGACCCCTCCTCCCTGCTCTCCTCCCCCTCAGCTGTCGGGCCACCGATTCCGTTCCGTGGCCACGCTGTCTGTGTTTGCGGTGTCAGCTTTTGTCCATGAATATGCTATAACCATGAGCTTTGGATTCTTCTATCCTGTGATGTTCTGTCTGTTTGCTGTCATTGGAGGTAGGAAAAAACCAGTGAACTACTCCAGAAATGTGTGCATTCCCCACTGACTTAATGCATACATTCTTTCAACATTTTTAAACAGTGTTTAATTAATGAGAATCAAACATTCCATTGGGAATCATGCATCACATAAAATATTTGTATTTAGACTGCCAGTTTTTTTTTAAGTATCATGAGTCATGTTCCCTAGACACACTAAAGAAGAAAATCTTGTGTTGTGTGTATGCCAATAGTGGTGTTCAACTTCACCCTGAACGACAAGCTCCAGAGCCCTGTGTGGAACATCATCATGTGGATATGTCTGTTCATTGGCCAAGGAGTGCAGGTGTGCCTCTACTGCCTGGAGTGGTATGCCCAAGTGCATTGCCCACGTACTGGGGTAAGATTCCTCAACCACCATGCTGCGATTCTCCTCCTCAGTCTACCATTCACAGCATGCTTCAGGTGTCAGAGCACACTGTATGGGCACATATCTGGATTATGTTTTAACTCCAAAAACAAACAAACAACAACCCAAAACAGGAGACTACTGTAAGTAGATGGTAATCTTCCAAACAGTTAAACTAAAAACAACTTCCAACACTTGGTGGGGCTAGAGGAACAGTTTGAACTGAGCTCATACAACATTCTGATCTCTATAGTTGAGTGCAAATCTTTTTCTTTTTCTTGTTTTTTTGGATACAGACCAGTTTCTGGGAGTTCATAACACCAAGATCGTGGACATGTAGCTATAAGTAATTACAACAAATGCTACACTATGGAGTTTTTGGGTATGATATCTGCTAATGAAGTGTGATATCTGCAGTAGCACAAGGCAACATATCACCAATACCATCATCATCGTCGTCATCAGAGATGCTCTTCTCATTTAGAAATCAGGTTTCTGTGTGGATATATCACACCATTTGTTTTATTGATCTGGCATGTGTGGGAATGTGTGGGAAAACAGGCCAAGTGATTCATCAGTATCATCAGTTAGATACGCTTTAAAGTTTGCTCTTGAGACCGATGAAAGAGGTGGTACAATGCTAAACTGTATTCTTAATTTATGTTCTTTTTGGTTTTTAGATCTAGCATTTTCTAGCTATACAGGTTTATCATCATTTAGTTTATTGATACATATTTATGTATAACTTTAAACAAATGAATTTTGAAGAGAGGCGTACAAATGTTTTGCTTCAATACCTACTGTATTCTTTTTGGATTGTTGTAAATATGTATATCTTGTGTGGTTATATCTGCCTCTCAAATAAAAGGTTAAGGGAAATACAGAGATAATAATTGTTCAATTTGCTTGATCTCAGCAGGAGTACTGATTTTTCATCAAATTACTTCTGCCTAAGAAACACTGATTTCCATTTGTCCTGTAAAAGAGAACAGACTGTTTAGTTGAGACTACATTTAATATACCATATAATATACATAGGAAACTGTATATTCTATTTTCACATTTCTCCAGTGCACCGGAAACTACATATATTTATGCTCCTAATAGCCCCAGTGCCTTCAGCCTTAAAGACACTTGGTACTGGTTCAGACTATGGTCCACATTTAGAACAGGGCAAGGGTCACTAAGGGATTACAATACTCATTGTAATTCCTAACCTGGCCTGCAGGGTGTGCACGGCATTAATCCGTTCAAGGTTGATTTCCACGTCTAAAAGGTGGGTCATGGGACAGGTGAGCTGAGCTGAAGCTCCAGATGTCTTACCAGCATTTCTCTTGGAGTGCAGTGTCATAGTCACCTGCTGCAGATTTTGTGTTGCTAAACCACCTATAATCCCAGATAAGAACAGAATGCATCGACAACTGAATTTACGGAATTAATAATATTAATAAATAATAGTAATAAAAATGAATTAAATATTTGATCTTATTTTTACACAATATCTTGCAGGTGACTGAGTATTAGATTAATTAATTGGTTTATTATGAAAGGAGAAAGTTGCTTTAAAATTAACACGATATAGTGAGAAATCAGTGACACTACAAAATTATTTCCATGAATAAATAATGCTGTCCTTAATATAAGCAGAATATAATGTGTTTAAACAAATATAACAAAATATAATAGAACATGTTTAAATGTTTACCTACATGAACCTACATGTCCAGTGTTTACTACCTGGGCATATGCTGGTAAGTGGTATTAGATAAAGGTGACAGTGGATGGCCAGGGCTGAGCATGCCTACTGCAGGCCACTGCCTCCAGTTAAGACTGAGGATGAGAGCCCAGTGCAGCATGAAGAGCAATGATAAAAATGGTAGTGGAATATTATTCTTGCATGTATATGGGACTGCCAATTGTAAACTATAGTCTTTTCACATCTGTAAGGGAAGTGAGCAGGGGAAAATGCACTTTGACTAACATAACATTGACATCATATGTTTTTACAGTTCAGACTTGCAGGCTTTCTTCCTGACCTGCTGGAAAAGGTAAGTAATCTGGGTGATGCATGTTCTACGTTTCTTGTTAATGGAAACTTGTTTTGCACTCCATCTCCTTGTTGCATGTTGAAAGTAACCTGCTCTCTGTTGATAACATTATATATCTTAAATGGCTTTTCCATTTCACATGTCTTGGGCTGGCTGGAATTGAGCATCCAGTGTCTTTCTATGTTAAAGTTAATAAATGATAGTGAGCAGGCCTAGAGAAATAGTCTTATCTAGAAAACTCGATAAAGAAAAGACCGATCACTTTGCCATAATGTTTTTTTGCTTAACACAAACACAAAGTAACCTCCCCTACTGGACTTTCTGCAGTGCAACATGCATTATAAATTGCTGAAAGAGACAGACAAACCACTGGATAAGATCTTTAGCCAGGTAGTAGAGTTTAGGAGAATGGTTCTGTGCACCATTGCTTGGTACAGAAGCCTGAGGTTAATTCTTTGAGATCCGACATTGATAACATGCTTAATGGCTCTCATCTTGGTTTGGATCAGTCTCTCTCCCTCTTCCTCCATACTTTCTGAATAACTTTCCACGAAGTCCATCAAAACTATGGATTTAGTTGGCTTAATGTTAATAATTTTCTCTGGTTTGTGGTTGAGTACAGATTCTTTTTGAATTTTTGGCTCTGACTGATCCTCAGCTGCTTTCTTGAAAGACCTCATCATAGAAGACTTCAACTGGAAAGGGAGAGGAACATGGCAAGAAAGTTGAGGCATGGGAATGGGAGACTGACGTAGATACTCCTGGACTGTTTTCTGGACTGTTTTCTCTGTCTGTGCTATATTCAAGCGCATCTCTTGTAGATTCCTAATGGTCAGCTGCATGTTGCACACTTGCCTCTTGCCCATCTCATGAATGCTTTTGAACTGGTTGAACAGAATGGCAAGAGAGTTCTTCTGGCTTTCTGCATCTCTATCTTCTTGGAACACCAGTAGGCTTCCCCCTGAATCCCTCACAGTTTGGTCCCATTTCTGGATCTCTTTACTTATTGCTCTCATTGTGTCTCCGGGTGACCCTTTTGCACCATCCCAGGAAGCTTTCTGTCAGCAAATGGTATTTCCATAATTTCATCAGTGAACTTTTCTTAAATATTATTCACCATCTTGTGGAAACAGTCTCTGAGGGTATACTGTAGAGTGCAGTACAGTTGTATTATATGATCATAATTCAGTTTCCCCCTCTGCTCTTTCAGGACTGTCAGCTGCTCCTTGTTCTCATGTAGTGTTTCCAATCAAATATCTATAAAGTTTAGTACTAGTACTTTGTTTTGGGAAAACTTGACCTGAGTTGGCAGAGCTAATTGTTTTTCACTTGGTCTAGGTTCATCTCTCTTTTTGCCCATGAACAACTACTGCTTGTGGTCTTAACACTGTAGTTTTTTGCACTTTTGACATTTGTATCTGATGAATTTGAAACAAAAGCTCATCATTTTGCTTTTTCATGCATGCCGCCATCTCCTCTTCCAGCTTGGAGATCCTCATCTGAGGACTGGTCACCAAGTATCACCCCTGCCAGAAATTTGTCCACTGAGGGTGGCTGAAGTTCCTTTGATCGTTCTTACATCTACTTCATGTTCCCTCCACCATCGCCAATTGCCGCTTGTCTGAGCAGAAAATAAACATATTTCACCAGCATTCTTTCATCAACAGTTTTACCGTGCAGCAAAATGTCATTGTAAAAATTTTTATATCTCCATTAAACACAAAAAATAAAGTTAAGGTCTATAGCCTAAATAATCAGACTGGGTTTCCAAAAAGCATAGTCACACTATCACACTGAACACATTCTCTAAGATGATCTTAACACTATGATGCTTTTGGGAAACGGTTTCCAATTTGGTTTGAAATACCATAGGGTTATATGGCATACAATTTTAGGAGCCATTTTAAAAACTGTGTCAGAACTGAACACAGACATGAGGTTGAACATGAGCCTTCATTTTTTTAAAAAAACTTACGTGCTCTCTCCTTTGTTTTCAAAGAGACTCTGACCAAAACAACAACAACAACAACAACATACAGTCTACTGACACAATTCGTGTCAAACATGTTTTTTTTTCTTCCATGTTCTCAATCCATTCTGTGTTGACCATGTGCTTAAAGTCCTATGTATTTTTATTATAGTCTTGTAGTGAGTCCTCTGTCTGGAGTATAGCAGGCCGTTAGCAACAATTTAGTCAAGCGCCAAACGAAAGACACATTTACTGACAATACGGGAGTCAGCCTACGCAAAACCATAATTTGACTGTTTAAATTCAAATGTTTATTCAAAAGGATTACGTCACTCACGAGTGTCATTGAGCCACTCGAGCAGCGAGCGAATATCTGCCTCTCTCTAAACTACTTTGGTCAAAAACATATTCATTTTGACCAACTGCTCCGTTAAAAACGACGGTAATTCCTCGCCGTCAGAGTCCCAGAGTAAACGCCCGCTCCCAAGCAGCGTGCAGTAAGCGGCATCCCCTCCGTCCGCCACTTATTATTTAATACTCCGTCTACAGCTAGAGGAGTACATGTTAGACACGCTGAAATTTCTCGAATAACCTTCCTCACTGAAACAGACGTTAACCTACAAATGCAATTAATCAACACTGTAGGAGGTCAGCATGTGTCTCAGTAATTAAACATTGTAGGTCAATGTGTATTTCAGTTAGATTACGAGGAAGTAACAACTTTTGGTAACCATAACCTGCCTGTTGTATTGCAACAATAAAGTTTGAACTCAAAACGAACTTGCTGAATTTCAGAATACTATGGAAAATAGTTTAAAAATAGAGAAAAGGTAACAGCAAGACTTCCGGTAGTCGCAAGAAGTATATCATATAGGCTAGCAACATTATCCCGCATTTATCGTCATACCAACAGATTCGTGCTAACCACCCCCTCCCGCTCCAAATGTATCTGATTGAGGGGGAAACAGAAACACGTTTACTATTTTTAAATCTAAACCAGCATTTTAATCAGTATCTGTTTCTTAATAGCGTCAAAAACCGAGATGCCCGTATCGTGTATGACGGTGAAACGACATCTCAAAACGCACGTACTTGAACATTATATGGCTACCATTTCGCAGAATAGTAGCTTCTTTAATTAATTTAGACCCTTTAATTATTTTATCTCGTTTTTATTGATTTCTTATGATCCTGAAGCACAATAACAGTACACGCAGACAGTAATATAAACAGTTCACTGTCAATATTTGCAAAACTCAGTGGATCATGTCCTTTTAAAATATATATTCACAGCACATAGCTTTGAAAGCGTAAACATTGGCAGTGTAATAATTAAGAATTCACATGATCACAGGAAAGCACAGTATGGCATAAAACTGTGGTTATGTGGTTTCAGGTTCCATTAAAATCAATCATTTTAAGTATATTTGAATACCATGCAGATTCATTAGCTTGCTAGGACTCCAAGACAGATCAGAAACACACAGTAAGAATATTGGTACAGGGATGAGGGAGAAAAACGGCCACCGAGCTGCACGGAACAGCTGGACGAATCCAGCACAGTCTGGTGAAGGATTAAAGGCCAGCGAATATTGCGTTCCTCTCATTGATTTGGTCATTCCGGTTTAGGTCACACAATGCTGCTGCACAAGAGGATAAATCCTCTCTTGCAAGCTAAATGCTGTAAATGACTACAGAAGGGCAAATGTCCACCCCCCCCCTCCTTGTAACGTACTCCATTATGAACTAGAACGCAGCTAGGCAGTAAGCCTTATCAATCAATCAATCAATCAATCAATCAATCAATCAATCATTCTTAACGCAATCTAATGAATTACGGTGACGCTGCAGAGAACTGAAGAGCTGCGTGTAGGTTCCTACCGCTCTTACGCCCACACAAGCTCTCATTCTTTTCCTTTTTTAATTTAAGATACAGAACTGTGGGCAAAGCCACATGCAAAGTCCAGGTGCAATGTAAAGCAATAAGAAGGATGCACCGGGCACTACCCACCTGCACAACACTGGGCCTTATTTCACAGACTATACAATAAAAGAATAAATTCCCTCCCTAAAATTACATCCATTTCACATAAAAAAAAAGCAATAGCATTGAAATATTGGCAAAAAATATACACACCTACAAAAAAAAAAACCCCATCTTGCCAGCAGTTTGCAAAGCAAAAAAAAAACAACAAAAAAAAACAAACAAAAACATTTTTAAGGAACTCTTTGGTCCTTGTCCCCACAGGCTTGGTTGAATCTTGGCATCTGTTTATGTCAGTCTCTGTTGGCTCTGCTGTGCTGGGGAGCAACAGCAGTCTTAAGTAGGGTCCCTGCATTTTAATCTGTCTGCTGACAGCCTAAGTGATGTTTACATACCAATGCTCCTTCAACACGGTGTGAGGGAGGCAGCCAACAGCATTTTAAAACTAGAATGTTCATGTCATGAGCAGTGCACCTTATAATAATGCAGTCAACATTCATTCCAGATGAGTTTATTTCACAGCAAGGAGTTGAAAGCTCTATGTCTACAACTCAAACTCTCCCTTGTTTTTCTTCTTTAAATGGTTCTAACTTCATTTCTACACAATAGGGTAGCCACACATATAGTATTTAGTCTATTGAACCCACTCAAAATGAGTTTGTAGCATAAAGGGCTTGCCTGATTACTGGACAGAGTGCAGGAACAGTGTGTGGGCAGACCATGGCTAAGCACCTGGAAGGGCTTAATTTTAAATCTGCAGGATTCAGTGCAACAGTCTGGGTGGTTCCACTTTTCCATAAATACCATTAAAAACAATGGTAAAACGCTAATGCCATGCATTAGACCTCCAAGTAAAGGTTTCTCACACTAAAACCAGGATTTCATTAACATATCAGAGCACATAACAGTAAACACACACACACACAAAAAATCTATTGTAAAGTGGTTCATCCTTGGGCAGGGGGACTGAAGAAAAATAAAAACTACAAAAAGGTGAATTTGGCCATCTGTGTGTCCTGTAAGAGCTTAAATGTATGTAACCTTAAAAGTTAGGCCAACAGAAACTGAGTGAAAGTGAGTTACTCTTCAACAGTCCAATGGGTGATTGCATGCGTAAAATAGCACGAAAGAGCTGTCTCGCGCTTCCAGTCAGGCATCAGGAGTGAAATGCTGCAATGTAATTGTCTCTTCACTGTACACTTATAGCTCAAGCCTGCCAGCATGAATCAGTATTCTTCATTCCTCCATCAAGTACACAAATATATACTCTCTCTGACTTGTGTCATTTGTTCAGCTCCCAGTAAGATCTGCAGGGACATAGGTCAAATTCCTACTTCTTTATTCGGGAGCGCTGCCTGGCCAGTCGCTTCATGAAGCAGCACGTTACCGTGGCAATGATGAACACTCCAATAAACAGGGCACAGGATACTCCAATCACCAGCGGTATAAGGAGGAGGTCAACAACTGGACAGAAAGGGAGAGAAAATATACACATGTCAGTTCGTTACATGGGAGATCAGGCTACACCCAGAGATACTTTCCATTTGGCATGTCTGAATGTTCTCTGGAACTGAGTTAATCCAAAATGGTGCTGACAAAGAAGAAAAATTAGTTGGCTCATTGTGAGCAACATGCAAAAGCATCTTTGGTACTGCAATAAAAGCAACCAGCTGCAATTTTCCTTTATTTCTTTCAGGACACTACAGGGCCGCCATTTCCAGCCACCCTCCAGTGGAAAGCTGTGTTAGCAAAACAACATTCAATGGTCTACAAAGCTTCTGAGAAACTAAACCCAGATCTAGAAATTCAGATATTCAACCAACAGTGGAACTGGAAGTGGAAGCAACAAAGAGACCAACTAAAAATACAAATGTGGCAGAAAAAGGGGAAGAACAAAGAGGAAGAATGATTTCAGTTGTCATTAGTGCACATGAAATTGATCATTGACCACGTTTATCTGAGTTTACCTCGTGCATACAGGTAAACGTGCACTGTGGATGACACTGCCTGGGCACCCGTGTTGTACCATCGTCCGTGGGGGTCCTGTGCCCACACCTCTGCCTGGCACAGGTAATGGCCTTGGTCATCTTCATGTGCTGAAAAGACCCTTAGCCTGTAGACACTGGCAGAGATTCGGTCGATGCTCAAATCACTTCCATTATTGTAGATATGAGCCATTCCATCATAGGTCAGAGTTGCTAGAAGACTGCCTTTTGATTCTACCGGGGGTGTGTCCCCTTTCCCGTCAGACTCCACCTTCTTTTGCAGCCATCGCACTTCCACCTGGTTGGGGCCCATGGTCACCACAGAGACGTTACACAACAAGGTGACAGTGCTGCCACGCTTTGGGATCACTTGATGTGGCATCTTGATAGTGGCAGACACGCTGTGCTCTGAAATCAGAAAAAAAACAAAACAAAAAGCTTGGCACTCGAGCTCCACCCCTACATCTATGAAATACTCAATTCAGGCATGTACAGTACAGAGGCAGAGCTTCCATCCACACCCACTTACCCTTAGTCCTAAGGCTGACCAATACACCTTCTGATCTCTGCGTGATGGTGGCGGGGCTGGATGCTCCCGGAGTGGGCCTGCCGGCATACACGCTTACTGCGCAGCGGTAGGTGCCAGCATCGAGCGGGTGGACGGAGAAACGCCGCAGGGTGAACCTGCCCTCTGCCTCCTTCTCCATGCTGCCCCCACCTCCCTTGCTGGCATCGTCACCCCAGCTCACAACCCCATCAGGGTCCATCCGAGCCACCTCCACCTCCACGCCGCCTGCAGGGCCACGCCGCATCCACTGGACCAGCAGCGCGGAGCGGTTCCACCAGCCTGCGCCAGTCACCTGGCATGCCAGGCTGAGAGGAGAGCCGGGCTGCAGGGACACCTCGCCGGCCGGCTCCACAACCACAGCCAGCGTGCCCGCTGGGGGAAGCAACGGGCACTCAGTTACTCTATGGCCATAACACTAAAGAAATTATAGCATAGGAGTCACAGTTTGAAGTTTTGCTTAAATTTAATGGTGCACTGATCTTAGGAAAACTTGATTTGGGGATAAATCTGCTTACTTATTTTACAAGTTTTAGATAATCAGCTGCTTCTGGACATGCAACTCATTACATTTTCACCAAGTCAAATTTTGGGAACGTGGACCAGTGTCCCTCATTAGTATGTCCATTCTAAATGCCCCGATTCTCAAATTTTTTTTAGGCACTATTTAACCTGTATGGGGTCTAACTGCATATACACAACACTGACAACCATGGAACCAGAACTACAGAGCCAGGTCAACACACTTCAGCTTTAAAAAAATAAATAAATAAATAATAATAAAAAAAATATATAATCTCACTAGCTGAAGTGTGTGCATAAAGGAGCATTTTAAAACAGGAAGCATGAGCTTATCCAGTTCATTACGTTACCATCAAGCGCAACGCTTCCCATGGTTTGCACCTCTTAAAAAGATAAAACTGAATGTGCCTTTATTCCCACCATTAAAGTTTGAGCTTTGAGCAGTCCTGAATTACCCAAAATCACCAAAGATGATTTACGAGTCAGACCATCTGACCTAGAGGCTGTACAGAGAGGTTGCCCAGCTCCATGGTCCTCTGAGCAATGCGTTCCCACTGGTACGACGGATCCAAGATCCACTGCGCCGCCTCGCAGAAATACGATCCCGAATCCCCAGGCTCCAGGGCGCTCATCTTCAGCACATACATGTCTCTGCCTCCCTCTCCACTCCTCTTCTCCAAACCGATCTCACCGTCTGTGTACCGCTGCTGGTAAGAGTTGCCTCTACCCGGCACCACACGCAGCTCACGGTCGATGGACATGACCTCATGCAGGTTGTGGCCCGGAAAGCCGTAGCCCGTGCTGCTCCGCACCCCAAACGTGAGGGAGACGTGAGTGTGCTGCACAGTCATAACAGAGGTTGCACACATCAACTGAAGTCCCGCCCCCTCCGGGACAGGCTGGCCCGTTAGAACTCGTGTGTGGGTTATCAGCAACGTGTCCGGAATCACTGCATGAAACAGGCAAACAGGATAAGCAGGATGGATAAAACTAAATTCTTTTTTTGTTTTGGCCAGCATAAAATCATTATTTTCTGTTATGACTACCCATGAGCTACCTTTCACATCCACAGAGGCACTGTAGTTGCCTTGGTAACGCATGTCGGTGCTTGGCGTGTAACACTCATAGCGCCCCTGGTCGTCTGGGCGGAGCCTTTGAATCACCAGCCTGGCTTTGTCACCCGAGTCCCTTTCCACCCGGACCTCTCCTGACTGCACTCGTGCCTGGAAAGGGGCGTAGGGAAACTCCCTATCTCGTGTGGACACCACTCCAATCTGCTTTGCACCTGCATCCTCTCGGTAGAAGAACCACTCAAAATCCTGTGTCCGTGAACCCTCATAGCCTGAAACTGTGCATGGCAGCGATAGGGGGAACCCTGCCACACGGTACAGTGGGCCAGGTGGAAGGGTTACATCACGACACATAGCACAGTGGAACTCTATTCAAACATAAGAGAAAGACAACACAGGGGACAAAGTGAGGGAGGGCAGGAAAGAGAGAAAGAAATCATCCACCACTCTAATAAGTATCAGAGCTGTGCACCTTTACAAATTTACCACAACAATCAATAAATGGAGCAAAAAATTCCAATTGAACAATCGAACTGGCTTTCATGGGACAATCCATTAACAATCCCACAGACAGACAGAGTCAAAGTTAGCCATCATTACTGCTTAAAGAACAACAGTCAGAATCAAATAAATAAAAAGCACAAAATTACAGTGGGAGACTTAACATCAGCATGTAATTAATACATGCTCCTAGGACAATTACTGGTGTTAAAATTTCATTGAGCTCAGGGAATATTTAATCTAATAAACAAATATGAGAAGGCTGAAAAATGTTCCTCTGGAGAGAAAAAAAAAAACAAAAAACCACACAACACACTGTGTGGACCTCTTGTCTTTAAGGCATATTGCAGCATATATTATCAGTGTTTAGATGAGACTATGGTTCCTCATCTCAGACTTCTCCACACCAGGCCTTGTTTGCTGATGCCCACACCACTTATAGCACCCACTGCCCATCCAACACAAACCAAGCGTCCAGCTAAATAAAAGAGCTTTATCCAAGGACTAGGAAATGCTGTTATCAGCACTCTCATCTGGCTTATCTCAGTGTTTCTGGAATGTTATCCAACAACTACCCCTTCATGCAACTGCATAAACACGGCCAACGGTAGTAGTTCATTAATAACATGATCTCAGCTTTGAGGATGTTGATGGGCACGAATACCATGTAATGCTAGGCATATGTTCTGAGATCTAAATCATTATTTGAGTAATAGATGTTTCCATGAACTGAATATTTTCTGCCAAATGCACTTCCACTTACTCCTTCAGGATTTCCTTTGAAACAAAATGAAATTCTGAAAAGCCTTTCCTCTCGTTTTTCTTTACCTCTGACTCAGTTTTAGGCCTCCACACCTAAAATTATCCACAATGCAATTATTTCTCCTTATTTGGACAAGTACCTTAAACACACCTGCGCACACCTCAATTACGTGGTTGTTTGATTGCGTCGGTACACGCCTAACCTGAATCCACAAAACCGGAAAAACGACACAGGTGGATTTTATCGTGAGAGAAGTAGCTCCGCCACTCTAGATCATGATAACATGGGTCTGGGAACGTACTTCATGCCCATAACGCCATTATTAAAGCTTTTATTCAATAAGATGTGCTACGTTCAGACAAAATAGGACAATGTTCTCAAATCAAGTCTAACGCAACAAGCACAGCTACACACGGTATTGCCTAACGACGGATCTCTACAGACACAATTAAAAAGGGTTCCTGCATTACAGCTACACTCGCTTCCCTTGGCTAATATAAAGTAATATTGGAATCTAGCTAATTGTTTACCACTAACTGCTGTTAATCATGAGATCAATTTGCATGTGACTATAATGTTGATACCCCGGGCTAGGCAATAATCGAACTGTGCATGAAAGAAACATGGGTCCACAAGCATCGTTATATTGAAGACTTAAAAGGTGTACTCACCCCACAGAAAGGCGGCGAACACTATCCACCCCGCTTCCATCCCGTTTTAGTTGCCGGATTATAATCGAATGCCCATTCACAGCTAATTCATTTCATTCTGTAACTGGACACGCATAACAACTTGCTTGGTCTACACATTTGTCCCACGTTGAGCATTCAAATCCAAGTTATACGAGCCTAAATTAATTACAGCGGGAAAAAATAGCTAGCTAAATCTGGCTAATGTGTCGACTAGCAAGCTTGTTCAAAAAAACACCTATTTAACTGGCTTTCTTGTTCAATATCGTCTAAATATAGTCATGTCATGACACGCACCCATGTTTATGACCCACTACTACCAAAGCTGAAATATTCAGTTTGAGTCATACTACTGAAAAGCGAAGGATGCTAATGTATCAACGATGTCCCCCGTATCCACGCCAGCTTGTCACCCAGCTAGGACAGTGGGAGTGGTAACTGCGCGCACAAAGCTAGAAAAAAAGTTCTTCGCCCCATTGGTCTGCAAATGGTCTATGCTGCACTTAACCAATAGAAATCAAATGCAATGAAACAGTGTTGCATAAGTTTAAGTGGGCCGACCCCAGTTTTTTTCGCTGTGTTGCAGTCAATAGTATTGTCTGTCCAAGACCATCACAAACAGTCCTACGATATACCAAGCTACGTCCCGCCAAAATCCTCTGAACATTTTTGTAAAGACGCCAAAACATTAGAGAGGACGTTATTATAGGACGTTACTTTGCAGTAACGTTTGTGGAAAGTCCTTTTAAACATCATGCATGTTTTTATGTACCCATGATTATTATTTTTAATTAGGTTTCCTATTCATACGATTTAATTGTTTTTTAGTACACTATCTTCACAAAGGTTTTGGGATACTCTTAATCTTTGAACTCGAGTGTTTCATTCAATCATTAATTGCACCTAGACATATAGTCTGCCTTTGCAAACGTTTGTGAAAGAAAGGGCTGTCTTTGAGCTCACTGAAACTGAGCGTGGTACTGTAATAGAGTGCCATCGTTGCAACAACCCAGTTTGTGAAATTTTTAGATATTCCATGATCAGCTGTTATTGGTATTATTAAAAAGTGGAAGTGTTTAGGAACCATAGCAACTCAGCTAAGGGATAGGCCATGTAAAGTTACATAGCAAGGTTGTCGAGTGTTGAGGTAAAAGTTGCCAACAATACTGACTCAGTAACTGCAGAGTTCCAAACGTCCTCTGGCATTAACCTCAGCACAAAAACTGTGTGCTGGGAGTTTCATGGCATGGGTTTCCATGGCCGAACAGCTGCAGGCAAGCCTTACATCATCAAGCACAATGCCAAGTGTCGGGTGGAGTGGTGCAAAGCACGCCGCTGCTGGACTCTGGAGCAGGGGAAATGTGTTCTGTTGAGTGATGAATCTTGCTTCTCTATCTGGAAGAAGCATTGTATGTGCTTTAGACACGATTAATATTACATATTCTCTTTAAAGCTCTTTGCTGTTCTGCAATGGAACACATGAAAATTGAAGATAAAAAAAAAATTGTTTAATGTAAAGTATTTTTTTTCCATACACAGAAGAGTGAGACCATGTGAAAATCAGAACACAGCAGTAGAGAGAGCATGAACAAAAGCCATGCCTCAACTTATAGAAGTTCACAGCCAATGATTCCCCCAAGGACTGACCTTTTGGCTGGGGTCGTGGCCAGCATGCTAAAATTACTGGGCAACACGCTGGCCCACTCATACTAACACTGTTTCCCAGACGTTGAGAATTTAATTGTGGTGGTGGCGTTGCATGTGACTGATGTTCATGCAGAGACTTATGAAGTGTCGAGGAGGAGAGTGTAACCCAGGTTATTTTCTGTAGCTACAATTTACAGATGTCCCTTAAACATCTCACATGCGGTAGACGCTAGTTGCACATATAGAAACCCTCTAGACCACATTCAGTTAGCTAGTCCAGCGCAATCAAAAGCTTACGCGAGTTGGTTTGACAAGAGTGACATAAAACGTTATAATTTATATATAATTTTAGGTTGAAACCGAGTGATTTTATCTACTTGGGTGGACTGTTCAAGTAGAGCCTATTGTATGGAAAAGTCTGTAAGCCCCGGTTACTCTGTTCTTTGCAAAGCCCTTGAAAATCCGATATAATAAAAATGTTTAAAAGGTTTGGTTCTTGCCACGGAAATAGAGGGCACTTTTACTATTCCCTTGTTTTTTTGGCAGGTATACCTTATTCCGCTATTTAAATTTTCTTGTTGAGGTAAATTCGACTGATATTATAAATCATGTAGCTAGCTAACTTGTACACACGATATCGCGCATACAGGTGAAATTACTACAGGCATACTTGTTATATCAAAGTCATGAAAACTGCTGCATCGAATTCCACATCTTACAATATACCTGTTATAATTTCTATTGGGACTTTATGATTGCTTTCATGTTTTCCTGAGTAATTATAATTAGTTATTAAAGACTTTTTAGTGTGTGAGATTGAACAGTCCTTGGCCCCAGATATTATCATCAGAACATAGAGAATTAATTTCACTTACAAAATTAATCTGGCTGTAAACCAAAAAGGTGAAGTAGATTTAGAGATGGGAATGATATCATCTGCAGCACGTACTACAGATACAAATATGCGCCATAGTAGAAAACACACAAGACAATTACTGGATAATTTTTTCTTTATATTTGCTTTATATTGGCTTTTAATGTGTAAAATGCTGTACACCGCATGAAAGAAATTATGCATAGGCAAGAGTTTCGCGATCCATTATCAGCGATTATATGAACGATCCATTATCAACGATTATATGAGCCACATTTCATACACAATTCCATTATACATGTGATGTATAAATTTCCTTCTTGTCATAAATTGGCATACTTTACTCACAAGAGAAAATAGCTTGAATATAAAATACATATATACATTATGTTTAAATAAAAAAAAACAACTAATTTCTTTTAATTCTATCTATATGAAACTCCTTAAAAGTAGTGTGACATTTCAAGTATTTAGCTGTAGGTGTCACTGTTGATATGATTTAATTTTGTGTCCTTCTCCAATAGCGTTACATACAGGCCAGTCTTTCTGGGCTGATCTCTTAGCAAATAAAGTACCTTTAAGACTATGACACACTAGTAAATTGCACTGTGCGACATGGACAGAGGGTGCCATGAATATCATGTGAAGATAAAGACATATGTAAACATGGATGAATCTACCAATAGGCCAGTACTCAGAAAAATGTGTGGAAATCTCAGTTTATTGTTCATGATTTTACAAAAAATAATAACAGCAAGTGCTCTCTGATCAATGTATGTTGCTCACAAAAAGTCTTATTCCACAATGCAGACCTCATTCTTTTTCACTCACTCTTTCTGGATGTTCTCAGCAGACTGTGTGGCGTGAGCTGGCAGGCTGAGAAGCTTAGAGAAAACCATGCCTTTATGGCCCCGTCTGGCTTTGCATTCAGTTGCAAACCAGGCACTCCTAACTCCAAACAGCCATGCTGTTTGACCAGTAATTATTGTCCACAGTCTTTTGAAATAATAAAAATCTTTCTTTATTTTGTGAAGACTATGATCTGGTTTTAACCTAATTTATAATTGTTGTTGCAGACAACATTGTCCATTTACATCCTAAACTTACCTTACCATTTACCTTTTGTTAGTAGAGTATCAATGCCTCAGCTTAAGGCTACAAATGGGCTTTCACTGCTTTGTAAAGGCAACATGCTTTGAGAAAAATTACTACAAGTTAATTTTTTATTATAATGACTATAAGTACTTTATTATAACATTTTTTATTGAAATACCTAAAGTACATGTGTTTTAAAAGTAAATTAGCAAGATTAGTTTAAAAATGTATTAAAAGTTTTATAAAATCACTTAAGCATATATCTATAAAACTGAAGATGTGTATCTAACCCAATTATGAAACAAACACATTGAATTTCTGCCTTAGTCTGAATAAAGTCTATTAAAGCCAGTGTCTGTAAAGCTGATTACAGAAAGGTTTAAATTCCCGTGGACAAAAAAAAAAAAAAAAGTCAGGGAAATAGGATTCAAAGAATATATTCTCATCTGAGACAACTCATGAAAGTTGTAATGAAGTCAGGTCTTCTGTGTAAGTTGTCTAAAGTAAGGGTATGAAAAAGGAACAAGAAGTATCCTTACATCTCATGTCATATAGAATGGTTTCTCACTAGTTTTATCTTTTTTATTTTAACTTTTTTTTAAATTACATTTTTATTTATAAATTCTAAGTAGCTCTATGTGGTAGTATGCTGATCTTGACAGCTGATGTTGGACATACTGCTAGTTTTGTTAAATGTATGAATTTTAAAAATGACACCTTTGACTTTTAAAATTATTTTCATTAGATGTAAAATACTAAATGTAATTTGAAATTATTTTATTTGTTTGGGTATATAAAAATGTTATATTATATGCTCTTTCTCTGTATTTCCTCATTTTAGCTAAGAAAACGATGAGTGTCAGTTTGAACGACAGAAGGTCCATGAAGCATCTTTTAACATAAATCTTTTTCACCTCTCATGCTGCCATCTAGTGGCTTTATGCTGAAACTTCCCGAATAAGAAGTAAACAGTCTGTAGGAACTTCACTGCAAAAAAGAATAGGTTCATAATTTTTCAACCCGTATTTTATTAAACTTGGTGCTTCCTATAATTTATAACCATAAATAGCACAACTTAATTATTAACTGTAATAGTGAAAAACACTATTTTAGAAATACTAAAACTATTACAGGTTATCACTATGCATACATGTATTCCAATGGGGCAGAACCATAAGCCTTTAAAACCTCTGATAAGTCTTGTATTTTAAATTGGGAAACTGACATTACAGCCACATATTTGATTGTATATTTTATGTTTATTCTGATTATACACATTCTAATCATTTATAAATTTACACAAATGATCTAAAAAAACATCTGAAATAGAATGCATAGAAACAAAAACTTTAGCAAGCTATGGGTTGAAACTAGTGAGATGCCTTTTAATTATTTGTAATCAAGCTAAGAATGTGGCAAAAATGATTTGCTTTAGCTTCACTGAAAATCTTGTCATAGGCAGGGAAGTATCTAAGGAAGTAAAAGAGCAGAGGAACCTTGTCAAACCAAGTCTTCTTCCACTGGACTTACTATGCTGCCTTCCTTTTGCTCCACCACTGAAGCACTATAATGAGTGGAGAGCCCGTTTGAATTAAAATGAGTTGTTCTTCAGCCATTGGTTACACTCAATAAACAGCACCATAGTACAGAAGCTTGGGAGGTTAAAGAAACTGCCTTGTTGCATTAATGTTTAAGATCTCGATGCAAACATTAAATGAGAGTCGTTAACTGATGTGTACCAATGGAAAAAAAACCCAAATGTTTAACTGCAAGGACTGAAAGCAAAAGGTCCAGGTCTTCCTGTCATCAATGTACAAAACCCAGTATACGCAGACAAGTCAACTGTATAGTTGCAGCATACTGCAATGACATCACTAAAATTGATTTAAATTATGCATTAGTTGTTACTAACATCATTTATTCGTTTATTTAAAGCATACTTTATTTAAAGATGCATTTAATATGAGTCCCATAACACTGATTCATACTACACTACATTGACACATATGAATATATACCAGTTTCTTGTTAATTATGAGCACATTATTTTAGTCAACTATCTCATGCTGTGGTAAAACAGCCGTGTGTTCCACATATATCACATTATAATAGTGTCTATTAAGCAGGAAGTATAAGAATGAACCAACGTGTTACAGAACTATTTCTGTAGGCTGCAATGGACTGTTCCTGCATCATACTATGCACCAATTACTGTTCCAGTAATGCATTCATTCTGATGAGTTGGTGAAAATTCTCACTGCCTTCTCAATTATGAATGTACCAGTCACTGCTGAATGACTAGCTCTGAAACGAACCATCTCTTTGGGCAGTATATTTAATCAAATTTTCATTCAGCACACACGTGCGCGAACACCGACACACATACTGCGCGTTTCCTTTCTTGGCTCCGTCTGTGGATTCGATTCTGTGGGTTCGCTCGAAGCCAAAATCATCAGCAGATTCTGGGTATCTTATAAGAAGCGGTGTAAAGTTATATGAACAATTTTTTCCTTCCCTCCGATCTGCTGTGTTTCCTTTTTTTGTGTGTGTTTTGATCCCGGCTCTTGCGGTGAGCTGCTCTGCGGTGAGGCGCAGGCTGGAGTGGCGCTGGTGTGTTATTTTTGGCGGCAGCGGCGGTTGGTGGCTCGCGGGGAGATGGAGTGGAGCAACCCCGGGTCCAAACCGAGCCTGTTTAAGGGATTTCTCGTCGGAGACAATCACTCTGTAATGATCAGAGTCATTATGGGCTCACACTAAATACGGGACGAGGTCTTTGTGCGCTGCGTTAATTTCAGAAGAACTCGACCAATAGGACAGCACTGTTATAGGTTTTCACGAAAGGCACAGCACTCCCATGATATGAGTCATCGCTCGTATTTGCATTATACGGAGCTTCGTTTCGTTGATTAGGCTACTGGACTAGGGTCCGCTAGACAGACTGAGGGATGACTCCACAGAAGCATTAGTCGTATATTTTTACTCTAAGCAAAGAGTAGGAGGATTCAAATAAACACAAAGACATGTGGTGGGGCGGGGGTTGACCAATGTTACACGGGACATCGACTGAAAAATATGTCAGTCGTCTGAGTTGAGGCTCCCTCTCTTTATTAGGAGTTAGAGCGGTTTGTGCAGTGTAAGACATTTTTCCTCTTCCCATTACACTCAACATCATGCAGAAGGCTGAGAGAGGTTCCTTAACCATTCTTGGCAGCAAATAAGAGAAAGAAATGATTTTAGTTTATATATTTATTTTCAGTGGTGAGCATGTGTTTGGTCGTATGTTTGTGTGCACCAGTGTGTATGTGCGTGACGGCAAATTCGTGTGTGTGTTCACCCACAGAGATATTTCAATTGCTGCAGGATATTAAATAAGCATGGGGTGGCAGCAGCTCTCGGCCTGCCAGTGGGTTCGTTTGGGGGTGGGTGCTGTGGCCGTGACTCCAGGGGGGGAGGGGGAGGGGAGAGCAGCCCATGGTCAGGGCCCCCGCCGGACACACTGGCGCCTCTTTCTGGAGGACTTCTGAACCACCACACTCCTCCGCCAAAACCCTACCAACCCTCTAGCAGTCCAACTCAAATCACTCACTTTTAACATCTCTCTTTTTCTCTTTCCTTCTCCCTCTCCCTCCTGCTGTCTCACACTCTCTCGCGCTCTCTCTTTCCCATTTCATGTTTCTCTGCAAATCCTTATTCATGTTTGGATTTTTTTTTTAGCTCTTTCTTTCCAGTTCTTCTTTGCCATTTTCCTCCTTCTACTTCTTCCTCGTTTGAACTTCTGTTTCATTTTCACTGTTACTATACAGAGAAATGAGCTACAAATGAACATGACTGTTAGTGTATTCATCATCGCAATGTAGGCTGACCAATGAGCAAAGAATACATTTTATTTAAGCATTTTTTTTGCTTTGTTATTCTCTCTTTTATGTTTAATATATATTTATTAGGGCTACATCTGTTGAAAAATAGAAAAATGATTATTTTCTTCTTTGTAGGACAGTAATTTCCCCAAGGATTTTATATGAAATTATTGATTTTATTATCATTATTAATTTATTACAAATTAAATTTGTTGTCTTTGTAACAGCAAGATGAGGAAGTAAGTTACAGTTATAGCATACCATGAACATTTATTAACTTAATGTAAAAAACCCTAATTCATCTGAACAATAGATTTAGAGTATAATATGTTATAATATATATGATAATGGTTTCTTTAAGAATTTGAAGAAAAATTCTTAAAAGACATGCAGATTTAAACAATACATAACATTACCAAAATTAAACTTAAGACTAAAAAAATATTATTTTTATTATTATTATTATTTTTAAAGCAAGTTGGGGATGATGGTTGTAAGGTGTAAACAGCAGATAACTCCATACTGTATGTATAGGGACTAGAAAACATCTAGTTCAAAGTTTAGTGAAGAGCAGATCGGTGAATTTGAGGAATTAAGGAGAGGATATATATTCTGAAGTGTCACAGCCCATTTCCTCAGCTTCCTCAGCTTTTTTTCTGGAAGCAATTTGTCATCCGGGGGACATTTAATAGGGAACATATTATCTTTTTACAGGGATATGGAGCCTGCCACAGCCTACCCACAGTTCCTATAAACAGAATTGGTCCATTTAGTGGTGTGTTTGATACATTTCAGAGCAGAAGGGTGCTCCATTACAGAAAGGGCCCCATAAAGGCTTCTATGAAAGCCCTAGATAAGTATTGCTAAGCACCACCCTGCTGCCAACGTCGTTAATGTAAATGAACTAATGATGATCAATCTTGTGTCTCTTTGTGGGGCTGAAAGCACTCTTTCCTCTTTCTTCATCAGCGAACATCTGACCTTTCCTGACCTCTTGCTGTTGTTTTAGGTCACTGATTTCTACCCCCGTCTCCCCCCAGCTAGTTTTCAACTGCTGCTGATGTGGAAAGACATGTCCCCCCCGACACCCCAGGCCTACTACTCCCATCCCCCAGAGCCTTAAGACAAAGGTCACCTGCACACACCTGAGCCTTTTCCTGTTGAAATGCATCCCTCCTTTACTTCAGGGCATGGGGGAGACTTATCACCTATAGCCAGCTCAGGGTTTGAGGAAGACCAATTGTTCGCACTAGCCTACAGTAAAGCTAGGCATTTCAGACACGGCATGGGGATTGAGTAAGAATTGAGAGGATTTTTGGGTATGGCTGTTTTGAGTTCAGGAGAAACCTTACAGAGAGCAGGCTGAGAAGAAAGGTCGGGATGAGCTTTGTCTTCTTCACACTCTTCTTCTCTCTCCTTTTTCTTCCTGTGGATTGTCCCCTGCTCTGCTTACAATGTCTCTCTCATGTCCCTGAGTATATTTATCTTTTTACAGCTTGACTTGAGCCACAGCTCTCTCCCAGGTTGTTGGTTTTTTTTACTCCTCGAACATAAAGTTTTAAAAATAAAACAAGGTTACCACCACCACAGGGGAGTATAAAAAGGCAAAAATAATAGTGGTGCTGGAGTCAGAAGCCACGGACCCTCCCCGACCCCCCATATATACCCCAACAGACACATACACACACACACACACACACACACACACACACACACACACACACACACACACACACACACACACACACACACACAGACACATGCACACACACACATACACATACACACCCCACCCAAACCCTCCGCCTGCGTCTTTAAAGCTGTGGACTCGACCGCGCGCCCACTTCAGACCTCCATAAACATGTCAAGCCCTGATGACAGAGTCGGCCCCGGGACCAGCTGACCTCAAATCCAGCTCATTAGAGTCAGTAAATTAGAACCATACAGCCAGGGGAAGAGGGTAGGAGAGGTGCGGGAGAGGAGTGCACTGTCACAAGAGCGGAATGTGTGTGCGCATGCGGCAAAGAGCTGTCCGTGCGGTGATTCTGGAATTTACCCCTTATCATGATTTATGACCACATCTAATCCCTGTAAACTTGTGTCGGATCGAAGAGTAAAGCAGCACATCATTGGCCAGTGTGCCTAACATTCTCCAATCACTGATCATTTTATAAATTCCAGCAGAGCCTTGATAAATCTGGCATAGGCCCAGAGCCAGTGTTTTGTCAGTGGGGGGATATCTTTTTAGAAGTGCAGCTCAGTGACTCATTCCCAAAAGAAAAGCCCACTGCTTTATCCCAAGCTCACTAACCCAGTGCTCCATGTGATTGTATGCCTGCAAACATTAGCGCCACAGAGAATGGCCTTCGGCTTCTGAAGTCTGCTGTTAGTTCACTGCCACATGGACAGCCCACAGTTCTGTAAACAGTGCATTGACTCAGCCCCCTCCCTCTGCTCGTCTCTCCTCCTGTCTCCTCTATCCTCTTCTCCTCACTCCTCTCCTCATCTGCATGACATGCGGCAGTCCCGTTGGGGGGGTAATTGTCCAGTATTGGGGCTGGTGGGGGTAATCGTGGACCACCGACTGCGGGGGAGGTTGCGTTTTCTGAAGCAGACCGTCACCGGCCCTCTGTGAGACGCATTGTGTCAACTGAGAGCCCCGCTTTGTTTCGGCTGCATGGACTAATTATGACGTTTGTTCAGCCGTGAGATTGCGAAACGGGACGGACTGGCGCAGGAGGGTCGTCACTGGAGAAGAAGAGGAACAGAAGAAAACAGTGAGAGACGGAGAAGGAAGAGTGACTGGGAGATTCCAATAGAGAGGAAATTTGAGAAAAGAGAAGGTCTCATATACTTCCTCACAGCTGTCACACCGAATGATGAGATTGATTAAAAAGGTCAAACCACTTGATAATTGGTGAAAAATATCCCTTTATGCACACCACATGGACAACATGCTTGCATCATCCTTTCATTTCTCTATTTCTTTCATTTCTCTATTTACCTCTGTTGCACATCCTTATTGCTTTTGGTGTACTATTTTTTATACTGAAACTGTATCAGATTTTCAAATAGCAGAATAAAAACAAAAAAAACCTCTTTAAAGTATGATTGTTTTGATTTTAGTTGTTTAAAGCTAAATCATATATAAATTGACTGATTTAATCCCATTCAGTTTCAACACATCAGTGAAAGTATGTCTTTTAAAAATGGTGGTACAATATAAAATCTTAGATGACTAACAGCCATTAAAAGACCTGCTTAGAATGCATGGAAAAATATTTCACTTCCCCAAATGTTTCAAGTAATGCATAACCAAGTAATATTGGTAATGTATGCAATTTGTTGTTATTATTATTATTATTATTATTATTGCTGCCACTGTCATTGTTGTCCCTGTTAGGCGTGAAGATGAAGACTACAAATACTTTTAACACAGTTTGGTGTTTTGGTAGCAAGTAGTTCATGATTTTGCTTCTCTGACCTCATATGATAGTGTTGATTTAAGATAACATTTCATTTCCTACTCAAAAAATACAACAGAGAATTGAATTTCACTTAATTTAATTAAACAGACATACAGTTTGCTGGGAAACACTTTTTGGTCTCATATGTACATGCTGGTAAACAACAGAAAATACAATTAAGATTACATATCCTAAAAAATTTGAAACCTTACAAATTGGCTTTAAATTCTACATATAAAGTTCATAAAAAAGCCAGCAGAACCTGAAAACCAACTGTCTAAAAATAAATAAATAATCATATAAAATGAAAAGTTTTAATTTATTTATGACTGGCTTTGCTTCATTGCCTGGTTCCTATTTTGTAATGCCAGTAAACTGCAAGATTGTCTCTCAAATGTTCATAATTTAAGGCATAAATTAAATTTTATGTAAATAGGAAATTAAATAAGACAGGAAATAGGATCAAAGTGGAACTCAAAGCAAAGACTAAACTGTACACCTAACTTCTTCTTTGCAACCATATTCTGCAAGGGTTTCTGAAACTATCAATTCAGTTTCAGAAAGGGCTGTGATAAAAGAAGAGAAAAATCATAATCTCTTCTTGTAATAAACATAACTTTGCAATGGAACTGCTGGCAAAGCCCAAAATCCTATCCAAGCCATTGGTCAGTGACAGTTGGGAGGTCCTAATACCATGGCCAAAATGCAAACGATCACTTTTGAGTAATGTCATCTGTAACACCTGTCTGTGATAATGATCAGAAAGAACAAGGATTAACAAGTCAATGGAACTGCTTAAAAATCAAGAAAAACCAGAATCTAAGTCAGATGCCTGACTAGGTGGGCATCTATAAATCTGTCTAGAAAATGAATAAAAAACATGTTCGTCTCCTGCCCTTGCTTGATTCCACACACTAATCCTTCATGTTCCACAGGAGAATATTTATATTAGTGGTAGTCTGTTTTCCTCAGAGGCCATTATTTGAGTGTATCTACAGATGAATGTCATAGAAAAGCCTTTCTATGTTTTTTTTTTTTCACAACATAACATTTTACGCTGAATAGCACCGATGTAACAGCAGCTCGATCTGAAGACCCCCATCAGATGATTCCCACAGCGATGGTTATATCTCCAGCAGACCGCTGCTGTTCTCCACCACGTTCCCTGCGGCATTCTTCTCCTCCCCATTAGCCGTGTGGTCCTGCATGACACTCCCAGTGCTGGCTGGGGTGCCGTCACTGGGCTCCGCAGATTCCTCTGGACCCCGAGGCTCCGACTCGCCCTCCGTTCCTCCGGCCTTGCCCTGCAGGCTGCCCTCTGAGTGGGTCTTCTGGTGCTTGCTGAGGTGGTCGCTGCGTGTGAAGCGCTTGTTGCACAGCAGGCATGTGAATTTCTTCTCACGTGTGTGGGTGCGCACATGGCGCTCCAGCTCATCGGAGCGCGTGAAGCGCTTGCCGCAGAAGAGCCAGTTGCAGACGAAGGGCCGCTCGCCTGTGTGCCAGCGGAGGTGGGCCTTCAGGTGAGAGGCCTTGCCGTAGACCTTGCCGCAGCCCGGGATGTGGCAGCTGTGCACAGGCTTCTTGCGCAGGGAGGCGGCTGAGGCGCCCAGCCGCTCCAGCTCCTGACAGTTGGGGCAGTCACAGGAGGACCTGCTGGTGGCTGAGCCACCCGTGTAGGCCCCGGAGCCCCGGGCTGGTTTTAGGCCCATGGGACTCTCGATGAGGCCGCTGCTGGCTACCGGCTTGGGCTTGTACATGTCCTGCGGAAGCATGTGCTGCGAGGACTGCAGGAGGTGCGAGGAGGTGCTGAGGCCCACAGAGGGGTACGGTGCTGGGTTGAGGGGTGTGAAGTCAGAGCTGTAGCTGGGCATGGGGGGGCTGAGGGAGGCCTGAGGAGCCACGGGCTGCAGCGAGGCCTGTAAACTGTCGGGCTGGGCCTGGCCACTGCTCAGCCAGTTAGAACCGGGGTGGACATCCCACCAGGAGGATGTGGCGTTGGCAGGCGCAGCGGTGATGCCAGGGTGGATGCCTGCCTTGTACCAGGAGCCATACGGGTGGGTCACATCCAACGAGGTGTAAACGCTGGTTAGGCAGTCGGCTGTGGCGTGGGCCTTGGTCACCAGGAGGGAAGGGTCCTGGGAAGCTGTGGATGTCTGGAAGGAGGAGAAGGGGCTGTATTCAGAGCCGTATGCCCCAGCAGGGGGAGGGGGGCTGCCGGTGGGTGTGAGCAGACCACCCCCCACACCAAACGAGCTGCTGTAAGAGTCCACCATGCCTTCGCTGCCTCGCCCAGTCTTAGGCACCTGCAGGTCAGAGGTCATTCCGTAGGGCTTCTTGACAGGCGCTGTGCTTCCTGCTTTGCCAGGCGTGGCTGTGTCACGGACTGGACTGGTGCTGCCAAACTTGTTGCAGGTGGCGGTCAGCATTGCCAAAGGACTTGAGCCATAACGTGCTTCTTCCTGAGAATGGACAGAACAGCACCAATGAGACTTAATACTTTGACATGGAGCATTTTGTTTATGTAGGTAACACTAATAGTCAAGCAGAATCTTTAATCCATCATGTAATCCCTTAAATACATATTGAAAACAGGATTCCTGGTGGTTTTCAGACATAAAAAATGCAACAACAAGCTTCACCTTAGTGATTAATATGTCATCACCCACACAATTCCTGTTAAACAAGTTTGCCACTGTGTGATTGCCACCAGTTCTAGAAGAATGAGGCACTGTTTTGATGACAACTGCTCTTATAGTCCTTTGAACTGTTGTCAGGCCCCCTTCACTTCAGCAGGTAACCAAGTACAAAGCTTTTGTAGCTCTAGTTACCACAGAGGAACTACTGATGAGGAAATTAAACAAATCGAGAATTTAGACATTAGAAATCTCTACCACATGAATTATTAGAATTATAATAATATTATTTATTATTCAGCATAAATTAAATTACAACACTTTTAACCCTGTCACACAATGTCCTTTTGAACCTTTGTGCCATAGACTTGAGTGGAATGGGACTATATAGTTCAGTCTGAAATCTTAATCACATGTTTTCTGTAAATTTACTGGTGTTTGTGAGAGTTACATAAAAAGTACACCTGAAAACTTCTAACGCGTACTCATTAACGTCTATTTTGGTTACATTTTTAAATTGAAACCTATAAAAAACAACTGTATACAGAAGAATGTAGAAGTATTACTGGATTTATTTAAAATTAGGGTCAGCGCACTGTTCTCTGAAAAGTACATGGGCGAAGTGCAACGGGGCTCTAGTGACTTCAGCGTTTAGCGATGGTCTCTGCCCCTGAGCGCTGAACACACGCGGTTTGACTTGGCACAGGTTGCTGCTCCCGTTTCCAGGTTAACTGCGCCCGATTACCATGCGGAGTTTTAACTGGTCTGTGATGCCTGCCTCAAAGCCATTACGCCAGGGTTTTATTTCCTATTCCCTTAATGTTTCAAAGTTCAGAACGAGGACCGCGGGAAAGCTTGCGCCGCCCTAACATACGGAGCTTTAATTATCATTGTAGAATATTTTGTCACAGTAATTCTGATCCCGCGCATCATTCTGCCAATCTGTGTACATCAAAGAGTTCAGCAACTCGTACAGTGTGTAGTTTCTGATAAATTTACCGCTTTCCCCATTTCATCCTGTGTAGCTCAGGATAAATTACAGCTTTAGACAAGAGCATTGATCGATGCTTGAAGTAAATAATTTATAATTTAACCAGCACTTAAGTATAAGTGAATCTAAACAGCAAAAACGCGCCCTTTACTTCCCCCACGCGCTGTCTCCAACGCCCATATACGTGCATAGGATAACTGTCACAAGAATTTAGTCTAGTAGGCGTAATACCAAAAGGTTTAGCGTGCGGTTACCATTATTAGTTTTTTGTCGTTCCATACCTCCAAAACCGACGCGGCCATCCCTGAGGATCAAATCCCAAAAGTTGAGTTTTCAAGACGGGAGGGAATCAACTCGTGGCCCGGGACGGTGTGTGAAGCAACTTCTGCACGAGCGCAGTAACTTCTATGTGGATTCAGAGACACGCCTTCTAATGACAGGGTCCCGTTCCCTTTGAAGCACAGCCAAGAGGCAATAGAAAAGGAGAGAGGGAGAGAAAGGTCCCCTTCGCGTCCTACCTTGCCATAGGCCTGCTGCAAAACAGATAATAGTGCGTATAAACGGATGTTTTAATGTTATTACGTTTGATAGCTAGTAATTTATCAAAGAACCGCTACTGAGATTTACCCATAAAAAAAAAAAGAAAAAAAGATAGCATTTACGTTTTTTAAATGCTTTTTAAAAACATGGCTCAGTAATAGTTTTTAGGTATTTTTCTGGGTTATGGCTTTTGTGGAGTTTAAACATATTACTTAAATTACACAATCCCAAACGAGCAGATACATGTAATAAATATTTATTATTCAGACACGAAGCTATATCAAGAAATAATCATGATGGGAACATTATATTAGTGGATTTTGTGTTTTCAGACTAATGAAGGCAACAACAGCATTTGTAAGGTACAGTTTCTCAAATGTTGTGAAAAAGATAAATGTAACTTAGGAATGAAAATGAAAATGAAAATGAAAGCAAATGTAGGCTAAATGCATAAATTAAATAGACTGTAACCAAAACATGTCATTATTGAAAAGCCAACTTGATTAGTTGGTGGCTTGTTCTGCAGCATAGAAAGATTTATCACATAGGAGAGGATCTGACACCTGCTTGCACTGGGATGTTATTCATCTACTATAATACACTACTGAATTTTAATTGAAAAAGAGTTTCAGAATGGTAAAATGTATGCTTCGGGGTGCCTGTTGAGATGCCTGTGCTTTGAGCTTTTTTATATTCCTAAAACTATATCACATTATTACAACATCTCTCTCAAAAAGTGGACATTTTTAAAGTGTAGGTTATTTTACATTCATCACATTGTAGAAGCATGTTTACTCTTACCAGTCCATAAATTAAGAGAAAAAAAATTATAATTTGAATAATTTTAAGATGTAGATTGTAATGTTTAGTATAAAGTGTACAGTGTATTGACCATTTAAAGCATAGCCTTACTTAAGACCCATCATACTGTAGTCATTAAAAGCAGTAGTGTAGGTTTCATTTCAGTTTTGGTGGGGGTACACTGCTTCCACCACCAAACCTAACACATTGTATGAGAAGTGTGAGCAGAAATTACTGGGGGGGTACGTACCTCTGTTCCCCTTCCAAACCTATGCCTCTGCTTAAAGTGATACATAGACTTTTAAAAAAAAGTCAAATGCTGTTGTCAAACTGAGTGTTTGGTAGACAGCTATTAATGTCTAGATTGATTTTACGTAAAGGCAGTGCACAGGTGATAATTTTTTATAGAGATACAGGACTTGTTTTTACCTACAGGACTCTGTGCTTTGAGCAGGTACATTATAGACAAAATATAGCAGTAATATGATAATCACAACACAGAAGTTCCTGCACTCACGTATATCTTCATTTAGTTATAATGTATGGAATTAAATATAGGGGTACATTCAAAAACACCAAAATCAATTTACAATATTTTAAAAACCAAATCTTATGAAAAAGGATAAGTTATATGCAGATATGCAAAAAAGGTCAAATAGTAATAAGTGTGCCTTTCAAAAATGAAATATGCACACATACAGCATCTGTGTGGACTTTGCATCAAACATTGAGTGTGATTTGCAGGAAAGAGAGAACAATAGTTACAGAGTAACTCAAAGGAAGCATGTTAAAAGATATAATATGTTTCCCAGAAGATAATAAAACCAGAGTTCATTTTCAATATATATAATCTATTTATTTATTTATTTTTTGTGGATTTATTCAGTTTCATGTAGCAAATGAAAATCAAAGTTTCCACTGAATCTTGGACCACTAGGTAGATGTAGACCTACATAATGATTGCCATTTTCATGTTGCACATGAGGACTGTGATGTTTTTATTTCTAATGAAAATAAGAAGCAGAACAGGACCAACCATGAAACTACAGACTGCAACATAGCTGTCCATGTTTGTAAATAAAAAGACAATTTAGAATAAGAAAAATAAGCTAAATTAAAATATAATGCCAATTGTTAGTTAGCAGAGCTAAGTGACCTATAACTAGCAACCTAACAGAAGGAACTGCCACAGATCTGCCACTGGACAAATCAAACATAGTAATGCATATTACCCTGTACATAACTTTGTAGCACAGTTCATGATTTCTATAACCTGAAACTTGGTCAAAAGCCTCCCCTGGTGTGTTTACAGAAACCCAGAGGGCAGCATCATGAACAGCCACCAGGACTGAGGGGGTGTGTAGACTCATGTAGGCTCCAAATGGCTTAAACATATGATTAAAGGTCTTTAAAGAGACACTCCAAAAATTTTCAATAGCAGGTTCATTAAGCTGACCAGGATACAAATGTCAACACATGAAACTGCATTCTTTATATGGTTCATGATTCACAAGATAAATACAAACAACTTAAAAACAAAAAGCATCCTAATGATGTCACCTGAAGACATTTTCTAAAGTGCTACTCTAAAGCAAAAAAGAAAGGGTGCTTGAAGCTAAAACAAAATGGAAACCAGGTTGTGTCATTTAAAAACAGCCCTCGATTATATCATTACATTTAGCCACTAAGAAATCTCATAATAATTTTGTTTGAACCAGTGCTTCAGAAAATACTATTGTTTTCATTTAATTCTAACAGCAGTATTATAGTAGTCATTCTTTTCAATCACCCTGATTCGTTGTATCACATGTAATGGACACACTCTATGATTAGCTCTTTTTTAACCCTGCACTGTGTGTGAGGCTAGCTTACACACAGTTATCAAATAAATAAACAGTTAAAATGGTCTTCCGGTAGCCCATCTTGGTTTTGAGTGTCCTTGTGGGCGTTTCTTTTTTTCCAAAATGAGGGGAGAGAAGATTAAAATTGTTTTCAAAAATAAACATGTAATTTCATTCTTTATTTTTTTCCCTCAATTACAAGGCTTGGTCAGAGCAGGCTTGTAGTTTGTGAGACTTTGGCCCTCAGTGTAACACACAAACTATATTTAGCAGTCTGCTCTTCAAATGACCCTCTCCCATCCTGATCTCCTTCTTTCTATATTTCTCTTCTCTTTCTCTTCTCTTTCTCTCTCTTTCTCTCTCTCTCTCTGTCTCTCACGTATGCACACACATTTATGCGTGTACACACACACACACACACACACACACACACACACACACACACACACACACACACACACACACACACACAACGTCATTACTTTAATCCTTCATCATAGTCATGTATGGACTAGCTGCTGATGTGTTTCCATTATCAGTCACTACGTCTATTACTTTACTGTGTTTATGCAGCCATTGCATTATTTCAGATAGGTAGTATGTAGTATAAACACCAGATAATGCCTTTTTATCAATGCTAATATGAGTGGCATAATTCCCCCCATTAATATTTTTTATCTACATTTCAACAATTTGAGGGCTTAAACCTTTTCTGTTCAGATCCTGACAGAAATTTGTTTTAAAAAGTTACATAATTTCAGAAACATTTGAAAATAGCATTTTGGCCTTAAGATGTAAGACCGTGTGTGGTGTAGCTAACCGACATGGTCAATTAATGCTAGGTTTATGAAGTGTAACACTATTTATGGGCTATATCAATGGGGAAGATGAGGAGGTTTTTTAAATAATGGGTATGCAGAAGGGCTATATATGCTGTTTTCAGTGTGTTAACATTAATATTCAAGGTCTATGAGGAAGTTTAACAAGTGGGAGTTGGAGGCTGTAGGATACATGTACAGTTTATTATGGCTTTTATTATGGCTTTTACAGTAATCAAAGGAAAAACAGACAAATCTATCAGAAACATAACCAAACAGAGAATTATATACATCATCAAAACACATCCAGTGGCAGGTATAGTAGTACCTTAACTATTAACATTGAAAATAAATTGTAATAAAATTACAGAGAAATTCTGGTAAACTCACTGCAAAAACTGAAGCAAGCTGGGTACTCCATATGAGTGTTTTAATGAGTCTGTCAAGAATCATGCAGATGATGATGAGGGCCTGAGTCAGAGTAGAAGAGACCAGTCATCAGAGGAGGAGAAACCAGTCAGAAGAGTAGGAGAGACCAGTCAGCAGAGGAGGATCCATTGGGGAGTATTCTAGGGCAGAGACTTTGTGACAGGACTTTAAGAAAAATGTTTACATTATCACTTGTAATTTACCAGTACAATGGTTCTTCTTCTGTTTTTTAATTTCCTGATGTATTGAAAACAATTCTTCACCTTCCTATTTAGGGATATTTTTAAATGAAATTGGGCTAGATGTGAATATCTGTGACATGGTGCATCATAATATGTTAAAGCAAAATCTAAATGATAAATTTTAAATATACACATAATTTTAGTCCTTGTAATAAAAAGTATGTCAAATAAAATCAGTACTTTGTGTTCAGGCACTTAGATGGTTGTTTGTCATAGAGTTTCTAGCTGAATTCAGAGACCTGATAAGACCAGAACTGCCTCAGGGCAAAATGGCAGTGTAGAGTGATGAAAGCAGGCCTTAGGTTGACTTCAATTTAAGTACAAGTACCTTTTCAGTGTAAATTCATAAACACAACTGAAGTCGAAACAGCATTTCTATTTCATAGAAATAGAAAGTAGTTGGATACAAAACCATACACTGTGAAAGAAAACACTTTAAAGAACAAATCTTGTGAAGAACACTGAAGTACCTGGTCTGTGAGTATTAGCAGAAAGGAGGAGTTTTAGAGAATGAAGGGAGGAAATGTAAAACAGAAGTGTGCAGTTGACCAATGCATGTACTTTTAATGTAAATAGAAAAGTATGGCACCACATGTGCAAGCTTCCATTGATGTAGCTTGAGGAAACTGCTCTCCTTGAGATTTGCATGTGGTTTTCCCATTTCAGCTAATAGCTTTGCAATTTCTCTTTGCTTTGCAATTTCTCTTTGATGATCAGTAATAACACATCCTAAAGAGTGCATAAATTGAAAGGAGAGGTGTAGGAGTCATAATACGGTGCGCCTGTAGACGTAAGCACTTTATTGGGATGTTCTTTCTGGGCTTATCCCCACCACCAGTTTCCTTCAAAGGGGCAGAGAGACTGCATCTGTAATTAGAGATTTAGTAGGAAACTGAGGGAAATCATTTTGTGCCTATTTTTGAATTTTGACATGAAAGTTTCTGCACTCTTGGGCTGGGTAATGGTTTGTAAAAAACAGATTATTGAGCTATGAATTTGTGTGAATGTTTATAAAGGAACTGAGGCAAAAGTGGGAAGAGTGGGGGCAAGAGAACATCATACTTTACACATAGAATGAGCACAGTCATAGCATGAATACGGCATAGTTATGCAGTAGAATAAAAGGACATTTGCTACTGAACTAGTCATCATAAAAGCCTCATCTGAAATCCTTTCAATTTCAATCCTTCAACAAATAGTTTCCTTTTTTTTTTTTTTTTTGTTAGACATATGGGGTCATTATGACTAACATTAGCATAAGTAGTTTTTGGCTTGAACAAATATTAATTTTCAATTCCTCAGGCATTTCATTTGACCTATAAATCTCCTGAGTGAGTGATTGTCTTGGACTGTATTTCAAGTGACTGCATTTTTTTTTTCCTGGAGTCAATATGCTTTCATCATCAGCCGGCATGTCGTCAGCGTGGCGAGGTCCCCAGAGCGGTTAAACGGGAATCAGCGGAATTGAGTCTCCCTAAATTCCACTCCCCCTCTGCCGCCCTCAGAAAACTCAGCTTCTTAATACCGCTGCCACGCGGGGAAAAAAGTGAAACGATTAGATGTGTGTGAGTGGCTCTGGAGATGGAAATGTGGTGAGGGAGAGATACAGGGTCAGGGACAGAGCCGCAGTGCTCTCTGACTGCCTTTTCCAGGCGTTGCGGTCACAAAAAAATTAGAATTTCAATGGAAAATGAGGGAGAGAGAGAGAGCGCACGAGAGAGACACAAGAGTGAGTGAGACAGCGAATTTAAATGAGTCAACAATGGCCCCTTCAATTATTAAAGCCTATTTATGATAATAAGAAAAATGTGTAGTATGAAAGTTTCTGCTATAAACATGTGGCTTTGACACTCATCCAATGTGGGTCTTGAATGAACCATAGCTCAATGTCTTCAGTAAAGCTAATCAACCTGGTGGAGAGGAAAGGTGCAGTGGAAATGGTACAAAACTGTTACTGCATGTCTGTCAGCTTGTGGCAGGATTATGAGCGCATTTTACACTCTATATCCTGCAGACACAGAGATCGGGTCCAGTACCACAGCCGCATCCTCGGAAAGAGGAGGCAAACGAACATAAACCCAGAAGTGTGGTTTAAAAAAGAACAATGCACACCCAGTGTCAGAGGAAGGGAGAAAGGATGGAATCCTAAAGGGAAAGAGTCCAGAGACAGAGAAACATAGACAGAGAGACAGAAGTCTTTTACAGCAAGGTAAAAATAAGCATGTTGTACCTAAAGAGAACCTTTCCTTTAAACCCCAAAAACAAAACAAGAAAGGCCAGTGAACCACACCATATGTAAGCTAGGAGACTCAGACCACCCAACGCTGCTCCCACACCCTGAAGCTAAAAGAGGGAAACAGCAGCACATCAAATATAGCCATTACAAAGGAAAACATTAGGTTCCCTCACATAATCCAGCTTCCACCTTTAGATTGGTTCCCATTAGCGCTTGTATTTTTATATTTAGTCAAGAACACCAGAAATGTTAGACCCACCACCATCTTATAAAACATTTTTTTTTCTTTCAAAGCATGAGTTTATACAATAGAACTAAAATTGATGAGTTATGGGATTGGCAATCCAGATGTTGAACAGAGTGCGGCTGTCGGCAGCGAAGCATCCTCAGCGTAACATGTTGATGCGACACATGTAATGCCGCCTGGGCCTGAAAATAAAGCAGAAACCCTTCCCTTCCCCTGGCTGAGCCATGTGGTCTGGGAGCAGGCTCTAAATCGGGAGTGCTGGCTCGACTCTGCACCATGCGGCCTCCCCCACAGCGAGCAAGCGCGGTGGGTGTGGCCCTCGTCACGATGGTTTCTGAGGGGGGCCCCTCCCGAAGTGCTTCGCCTCATGCCAGCGCCCAAGGGCTCCAGTCAGCCTGAGCGGAGCCACCGCGGGCTGCCCACGCCACGTTAACAGTGCAGCTTTATCGAAGAGCTCCCCCTGCAGGGCCTGTGCCGTCACTTCACCCGTAGAGGCACGGCGCCTCAGGTAGGACCCCCCTCCACCCCCTTATCCTGCTGTGAACAATTCTATGCCCCGATGCTTACAAAACTGGAGAGTTATATATACAAATACAGGGGTGTGTCACAGAATGATGGAATTCATTTTTCTATCTAGTCCTAACTCTGTGCAACTCAGTTTATCCAGAGGCAGCATTCATAATGTGTTATTACATTATTTTCACAGAAGCCACAACATTGCACCGCACCCTGCCAGCTGACCAGCATGGTGTATGGGACTCCTCCACTGCACATATGAAAACAAGGCAGAACTATTATGCTATCAATAACATGAAGCTGAAACCCAAGACTGTAGTGCTTTGTTTTGGCATTCAACAAGAATGGAACTACAAGTAGCCTCAGGTCATTCTGAGCCAGGCTGGTTTTTCAGGACACTGAAGACATATAGACATGTTAGTGTTAGGGTTAGGGTTAGTTTTAGCACTTTCATCTTTCCAAGGCAAACACTATAGCTCTGGTTCCTCATTCAGTGACCCATAATCAGTTGATGGATTTTTAGAGCTAACTGTTATTTAGCAAGTTAATAAGCGCTTCCTAAGCAATCAGGCCTAATGTGGCACTAATTTGAAAAGTAAGGGAGTTGTGGGGTGAGCAGAGCAGCTGGTTTGAATCAGCAGAGGCCCCTGCCTGGGCTCTGCTTTACCCCCCCCTCCCATCCCACGCCTGCCCTAAACTGCTCTGCATGTTTGTGGAAGTGTGGCTGGCGGTCGGCTGCTTGGCCTGCTAGGCAGCGATGCTTAATTGGCCTTTGTTGTGGCAAGAGTAGGCGAGCTCTGGTCACATCTGTACAATAGTGATTGCTGCTGCCAGTACACATACACACACCTATACACCCCCCCTCCCCATATATATATATATATATATATATATATATATATATATATATATATATATATATATATATATATATATATATATATATATATATATATATATATGCATGCGCACTTGAAAGTGTACATGCATGCATGCGTAAACCTATGCCCCAACACACATACATACACACATTTATAAATGTGCATGATCATGATTTATGAAGCTCTGAAACAAGGCAAGCTCACTGAATTACAGTGAGAGCCAACTCACAAAGGCAATGGTGGGAGCCTCTGAAAAAGTCAGTGTTAAAATACTATGATATATTTCCTCTTTGTAAGGGGATTTTGAGAAGCGTGTAATTATCGCATTTACAAAGGAGAGCTTCTGAATAATAAGATGGTACGTTATTGTAGAGTTTAGGAGTGCGGTGTGTGTGGCCTGCTCCTCTCCTCCCAACCAATGAGGGAGGAGAGAAAGAGAGAGAGAGAGAAAGATGCTTACAGAGTGGAGGCATACCCTGACTATAATGTTACTTGTACTCTTCTTTGTTCAGAACTGACTCCATCTTTGTTTTTTCTGGCTCTGACATTCTTAGTGTGGTTGTTACGCAGGATTTAATAGATCAGTATCCAGTTATAGCTGACTTGATATGAGACTGTGATTTATCCATATTTACAAAATATTTAAATAGACCAAAATTCCTTTTATCCTACTATTGCCATCCCTTTTTTCTTCTGTCTCATATTCTGTTACACATTTGAATGTAATATTATAAAACTATGAAATGAATCAAACCCCCCCCACCTCCTCTCTTCCCTCCCCCATCCTTCTCTTTTTCTGTGCTCCAACTCTTTATCTCTTTCTCTGTCTCATGTGGGACTGATTGAGCTTGTGGATTCAGCCTCATCAAAGACGGCTGCGGCTGAGTGGCGGCAGCCCGCTGCAGCTCCAATCTCCCCTTGCCCTAATGAGGCTACATACACACACACACACACACACACACACACACACACACACACACACACACACACACACACACACACACACACACACATACACACATACACACACACACATACACATACACACACACACACACATACATACACATACACACACACACACACACATACACACACACACACATACATACACACATACACACACACACATACACATACACACACACACACACATACATACACATACACACACACACACACACATACACACACACACACATACATACACACATACACACACACATACACACACATACATACACACACACACACATACACACACACACATACATACACACATACACACACACACACACACACACACATACATACACACACACATACACACATACATACACACACACACACACACACACACACACATACATACACACATACACACACACACACACACACACACACACACACACACACACACACACACATACATACACACATACACACACACACACACACACACACACACACACACACACACACACACACGATGCATAATGGCAGAAATACACTTAGTGCTGTGCATTCCATTAGGTTTTCATCTCACCCATCTGTCCTAATCTACATTGTCTCCTTTCTCTGACCATTATTTTCTCTTATATATATATATATATATATATATATATATATATATATATATATATATATATATATATATATATTCATTTTCTCTTTCTCTTTATGCTTTCCCTTTTCTCTTCTCTTCTTATGAAAGTACCCTTGTGCCCCTGCAAAACCACAGCTTTCTTCAGAGTACCTAAATCACCCTGGCATGTGCCTTGCCTCCCCATCACCAAACACTGTATATGTCTGTATATGTTTCCTTCTTCTGTGTTATCGCATCAGTATGTATCATATAGTATGTTAGTGCAGAACTTTGACTGTAAAATCAACATAAAGGCAGAGGCACCCAGATTAATGTGTATTGTAATGTGAATGCAACCCACTATGTAGATGTTGGGTATGTAAAAATGGGTACCATTTGACAATGGTTTTGTGTAACATTTACAGGGTATGGCACACAATAACATCTGTAAAAAAAATTATAAATAAATAAAAAGTGAAGAAAAATGATTTTTGTCCTACCACACATGTTTAATTGAATAGAAAAAGCCATAGAGAGTGTTTCTTTTTTGCTCTATGTACAGACCTAGTAAAACAATAAGAACAGTAAAGTCAAACCACAACAGGGAATCAAGTTGATCCTTCAGGGTTATCATAAATTGATAGAGGATGACATGTTTAAGTGGAATACTTTCCAGTTTGAATGAGACTTTGAGCCCAACAGATGGCGCTGTTTAATAAAGTATAACAGTCTAAACAGGATGATCGTTATCTATGACATGCTGTGTGGTATACATTATATGCATTACATATATACATTGGACATGTTTTGTTTTTTTCTTTCATAAACATAAAAAAAAACCTTAACTCCAAGTTTAGAGCTGATACTGATAATAAATAACTTCTTTAGGTCTTTAATGTAGTTTTAGCAGTGAGCCAGGAAGTGAAAAATTCATACATATATTACTTAACAACTTTGCTAAATCTAACCAAAAAGGGAAAGGCAATATGACCAAAGATATCAAATTCCTTACATGGACTTTTCACATTTCTGACCTTCTTGAACTGACATTAAGGGACTTGTGTAAATTGAACTTCATCATGTCAGTCAGTTTTGGTCACATTAATTTTGTAAACTTTGTAAACTTGCCCCAGTTGAGTTTTTATATTTATTACTTACACATGGAAGTCTACATCTAGATATGGAAGACCTAAAAGAAAAGATCTTGATCTAAAAACAAAAGTCTTTTACACATTTTTTGTCACACCTTTATCTCATCATAGGTCATGCTAAAGAATTATAATATTACATAATTATTACAATATGTATAGTTCAATGCAATACAAAACATGGCACTCAACATTGGAAAAAAATGGAAAAAATGGAGAAACAAGAAATGTACACTTGGTCATAATCATCAATGCAGATTAAAGTGCATAGCTGGTGGTCCCTCAGGCTAGCCCTTCTGTGACTACCTCAGGCCAGCCCTTCTGTGACTCCCTTGGGCCAGACCTTCTGTGACTACCTCAGGCCAGCTATTCTGGAGATTATGCAAGTGACACTTGGATGTCCTTTGCAGGATCCACCAGACAGTTTTTGTCTTGGTAATGTTTCAGAAGCCTTTTCCACAGATAATTGCTCCATAGCAAGTCCTTGTTACCTATTAAAATGTGTATGTTAAAAACAGCACTCATTCTGGCATGAGTCCACTAGACTAGTCCACTAGACTAGTTGAAAACTACCTTGATTGACAAACAACGCATTTGAAACAAAATAGATAATATGTTGTTAAGAGGAGTGAGTCTACCTAATACCAGACATGTGGGCTGTTCATTAAATGCATTTTTTGGGTTTTTAATGTTTATGTTTGTAATACTCACCAATAATGCACAGCCCCTCCTGCGCTCTGGTGATTGCCACATTCACTTGGTGGGGATCAACGACAAATCCAAGTTTCTTTTTGAACCAAGCTTTTGTTGGTTCTACCTCAGTATCCATCTTAGGACAAGAGCGTACAGTTGACAAGATGACATATCGCCATTCACTTCCTGTAGATAAAAAAGGTTAGGGTTAGGGTTAACTCTAGCCCTTGCCAATGTAAACTCTGAGAAAGTGCACAGAAATTGCCAACAAAACCACCAGCTGAACCTTCATTACTGACCCTTGTACTTGAAAAACAATTAAGACTAAACAATAAATGTTACATTTTAAGTGTCATGCGATGTATGAATAAATTGGAATGAATCTGAGTAGCCCATCTCTAATTTGTTTAAATGGAAGTTGCAGTGAGGCATACTTGCTTTCAAAACAACCCTGGTCAATCTCAGAGCCTCATTTAACCAACCAATACAGCATAGTAAACATTACAACAAAAGAAGGTGGTTGTTATAGATTCAGTACCTTGACTCTTCATGATGGTGTTCACTGTAACAGCTTGATTCGGCCACAGGATCTCTTTGATCTTTGCCACCTGAGCATTGTATGGTGTCAGAATAGCAATCTCCTTTGCTGGTATCCCAGCCTTTATCAGACGCAAGGCAATTCGCACCTGAAGCAAAATACTTAGGGTTGATGCTATACCACAGTCAGACTTTATAAAAGTATTTAAAGTAGTCAGTTATCACACAGCAAATAAAAAATGAATGCAATAAAAAAGCTGCAACTGAGTGAGGTTTAAAGCTAAGAATACAATAGTCATAATAAAAGACACCAATACATGTACAAAGTAAATGTACAATGTAGAAAGTAAACAAACAGTGCACATGCACATTTAGCAGATGTTGGTAGTTCTCACCGCCTCTTTAGCCTCCTCTATGTTTGCTTTTGAATTTTCATTCCCTCTTTCTGTTGAGACCACCAGACTAATCTCTTTTCCTTCAATGTGGCCAAAGATGATGGATGTTGGTTTATTTGAACTGTTCAGGAAAACACTTGATTTGTATGGTATTCCAGTCTTTAGCTTTCCTTCGTAAAACACTTGAGAGGGAAATGCGCAGATGTCTTCTTGCTAAAAAAGGGCATCACAGAGTTAAACTGAACTGTAAAATCTTTATCAATCATGTATCTGACTACTGCTATTCTAAGTACAGAAAGGTTCTAATTTTATAAGTATACAAATACAACTACTAACAATTAACAGATACACATTCTGATTCTGCTGGTCTCTTATCCTATGATAGTGCCAATGTGTGTGCCAATATACACATCTTACCATTCGATACTGAGTGTCAAGCATTAGTGCTTTCTGCATGTAACGTTCAAACAGAGATTTTCCCATTCCCAATCTTTGGAACATCTCACAATGTACCACAGGCTGCAACTGTTTGTGATCTCCCAGTAGAACAATCTGAAAATTCATATTAATTATGCAATTTAGTTGATTGAAAATGTAATGTATTTGGAATGAAATACATAAGTAGTTACTTAGGGAACTGTGATGTTCTACGACTATAGCTAATTCTAACTGTGATTTCAGTAGGGAGGGAGTGGGACGTGAGTGTGGGAAAACAGTGTATTTATTATCCATCAAGACTCTAATAGCAACAGAAGCTCTGTGGTGAGTGGAAAAAACTGGGGAAAAGGCTGTGCTGCTTGCAATGGTTCTCTAGGCTTAGCGAGAGTAATTGTTTCCCTCAGGATGTCTATTGCATATAGGAACAATGTGCAACAATATGCGAGTGTTCCTATGGGCTTTAAACTGAGGGAGAAAACAAGGTAGCAAACAAGGCAAGGTGCAAGTGGGACAGGTGTGTGTGTGTGTGTGTGTGTGTGTGTGTGTGTGTGTGTGTGTGTGTGTGTGTGTGTGTGTGTGTGTGTGTGTGTGTGAGAGACAGTGGGTGTGTCCCTCAGTAGAGGTGCCTGCTACACTGTGATACTAATATAATATTACATTATATTCAAATTAATATTACGACTATCTTGTTAAAGGTACGGCTAAAATGAAATACCTTTTTTTATCTATTTGTTTGTTCATATTCAAAAAATGAACAGGATAACTAGTGTTTGATTATAGAGCCTTAAATAAAATCACATTGAGAATTGTTGGTAAATAAGGAAATAAAAATGAGAAGCTACCTGCTCAGGTTTATGTGTGGCCAAGGGAATGAAAGCCTCAGGCTCTGTCGCCATGGCACACTCATCAATAATGATCTGCTGAAAGCTGAGAGCATCAACCAGACTAGGATGCGAGGCTGCAGTACAAGTACAGAGGATGACATCGTGTTCCATAAGCTCATGCTTACGAGCCTTTTTCAGCCAGTCCTTGTACCTGTTTAAAATGGGACAAGTATTATGTCTTATAATATTAAAGCCTTTAGACAATTTTGGTCGAAGATAGTTAATATTTGACATACAATGAAGCATCAGTTCCAAAGAAGAAAACCTTCTTCAGTGTCAGAATGTTAACTTCAGATTTTGAGAATCTGCAAATAGGTAACCTTAAAGCACCTGGAAAATTTGTTCTTCTAGGTTGTCTTACCTTTTTATCTCTTCATCAGTGAGGGATTCTGCTTTTTGAATTCTTAAATCAAATTCCTTTATCTGACCTGAGAATGGGTTACTAGACATACGAATCCTATGATGCAATGTAATGGACCTAAAAAAAAAATAAATAAATAAAAAAAAAAGCCACTTCTTTTAGCCGAAACTAGTGTAGTGGTATAGAGCCATTTTATGTACATATTTGATCATATCAAATATACTCACGCTGACAACATTCAAAAGTATCTCTAAAAAGTACAATAGTACCTGAGCTCTTTGTTGGGTTTTTCTACCCTTTGTGAATGACGGGACAGCCTCAGATTGCTGCCCGGATAAGGAAACTCCTGAATCTCCATCTGATCACTGTAGACCCTGAGAGGTTTCAGTTTGCGCTGAAGTTTCAGCAGTTGACCTACAAATCATGCACATGCAGTAATTGTTTTCTATTTTATAAGTGACTAACGAGTGATATTCAATGTTTATAGTTGCTTACTCTCTAACACTCTAGCACCTGTAAATGAGCCATGAAATAATGATACTAAAATAAAATTCTAAAAGAATTTACCTGCAACCACATCAACTGATTTATTTGATGGGCCACAGTACAAAATACACATCTTCTTTAGATCTTCCTTCCGAGCTTTTCTGGGATGAGAAAGTTTTTGGTTTTGTTGGAAGAACCAATATACAATGTGGACACCAACCACTGTTTTTCCAGTCCCTGTCAGAAATAGGGAACAAGGCACTTATTCACACACTGTGTAACGATCTCTGAATATTTAGTACTATTGTAATATTCTAGTAATACATTTTATAAAAGTCTGCTTATAAAATGTTAATGCAAAAAATGATAACGTATATATCTGCTTCTAACCTGGAGGTCCTTGGATAAGAGTGAACTCATTGTTTAGTGCTTCCTTTATGGCTTTGCACTGACTGTTGTTCAGGTAGGGAAACCCCAAATTAAGGTGGCCCTCAATCTCAAATCTGGTGGGTGTCCTTGTTTGAATTTGGGTTCCTAGGAATGAAAAAGTGTTAAATTAACTTTAAATGTTTAACTTATGAAGAAGGCATTTCCAATGCAAACTATTGAATTTCAAGTTGATGAAAAGGTTATTTATTTAAAGGCAGTAAAAGTGGCTTACTTTGGTTACATGTCTTTTTACCAGTAGCAATGGACTTCACAAGATGATTAGCTGTTGTAAGGTTGTCAATAGCACTCTCTTTGCGCCTGAGGAAATGAATAAATATATGAAACAAATACATTTTGTGTAATTAGTGTTATCAGTTCAGTGTGTCCATACTTACACATCAGGCAGAAGCTTTGGGATCAGCTCTACTGTGAATCTTGCAGTCGAGCACAAGATACTTTCTGGAACGTTTAACATAGGCATGTGGTTGATACGGAAATCAATCTCCATATATGTCAACTCTTTTGATTCTTCTTCCCCTGATACTTTGGTGACTACTCCATGGGCTATCCAAATGAGATCAGGTACATCCATTAGATCCAAATCTTGACCATTTGTAAGATGGTCTTCCAGAACTGAATTGAAATTCTTCTGTTGTATTCTCGACCGAATACATAGGAAACAGTTTCTGAGATTGCCTTCAATTGCCCATTGAGCTTTCTTCTCAAGAGGCAAGTTAAAGGATCCATGAAGACCCTCCTTGGAAGGTTTCCATTTCAGTGTTGCATCTACAATGACAATGCTCTCATTTTCTGCTACAGCACTGGCAGCTGATTCCATTTCACACAAAGGTTTCCATATTTTCTGATAATCCCTGTATGTGTTATATGATGTTCTTGAGGGATACAGTGCATATTTTGAAAAACACATGACTGGATTTTTAGAATGTTCCATGCAAATCTCAAATTTTGGGTTGACAATAAGCAGCTGAACTGCTGGCACCAAAAGTCCCCGTTCAGTATCGGTGCCCAACTGAACCTCAATAATTTCTCCTTGCTTTAGTTTGAGTGACATCTCAACAAAATGCTCTTCATTCACTTTGGATGGCTCTATCCTTGGAGGTGTTACAGAATCTTTTATGTTTCTTCTCACAGATTGTCTTGGGTGCACTGTTGAGTTTAACTGTTCAATCTTTGGAACAATGAAGGCCCAGTTTTCTTCTTTAATAGCTTCCACCAGGCATTTCCAGGACTCTGTTGGCACATGAGTTATTGCATTGTTTGCTTCTTGCTGTTTCAGCTCAGCATGGATGCTGGGACTAGAAAAAGAATATACCCTTCGCACCCACTTTAGTACCATGCACTTATTCTCTTCATCAAACATTGGCTGATCTGCCAATTGAAGATCCTTAAACATGATGTCAACCTTTTCTGCAATGGAAGTTCTGTTCAGTGGGAATGATATCCTGAAGTTATTTCCTGTGGGAGTGACTTCAACAATGTAAGCCACCTTACCTGCATTTTGAGTGGACAGCTTTGAAGCAAAATTCAAAGCATGTGATTTTTTTTCACATGCAGCTTGATTGTTATTTTTTTGAGCAAATTCAACACAGCATGTATCAATTTCACTTGAAGTGTACATGATTTCAGTGTTATCAAGTACAGAATGAAGAAGTCGCTGTACTATGATATCTACATAGCGACGTATTGGTGAAGAAGCCCAGGTGTAGCTGTCTAACTCTAAATCATAGTGCCCAATCCGTGAAAAGTGTGTTGAGTTGGCACGCAAGATATGTGCTTTGTAAAGAAACCTTCTCAACTTCAGCATAACAGGAAGAAGCTGAGGGTGAATATCATCAGTTGAAATAAGATCAATTATTCTGTAGATATCTTTATCCATTGCTGCAATCTCAAGATTCTTTAAAACAGATGTCAATATGGGGAAAGATTCAGAATCAAGAACTTCCTGGTCAGTATCAACAGTTTCTTGAATTGCACTTAGATTTTTCAGTTCTTCTGCTGTGCATTTAGTAAGTTGAGATGACAAATGGATGGACATTGGAAGGAAAGAGATATGTTGGTAAAGAAACTGATGAAACTTATCTCTGTCTGGTCTGTCCTGGCACCTTAGGGGTGTTAGGCTCATGGCTTTTTTGTCAGCAAGAAGCCTATCAGCAACTGTGTGGTTAAACATGATCATCAGCTCCTCCACCAGGATATGAGACTGTCTTCTTCCAATAACCTCATCTTCATCGGGTGCGTTATAGCACCAGTCTCCCTGTTTCCTGTGTTTCCGATGAACCTCAGCAAAAAGGGAAGCTACAGCAACACACCCCTCCAAGGTGTCAAAGCGAATTTCATTGCCTGAGGTTTTTAAGATATCCTCGGCATCTTCATATGACAGTTTCTTTTTAGAGCAAATCACAGATCTGAAAAATGTTCTCTTCTGGATGTGGTGTGTCTGTTTGTCAATTTCAGTTATCAGTGAAATACAATGTCTGTTGCATTGGGGAAGTAAGCTGAAAACTTTGGTGGCCAAGTTTTTTGGGAACATATATGTTGGTTCAGCTTCTGAAACATAGAATGCAGTTCCTTGCTTTCTTGCATATCTGTCCAGTTCACTATCTTTGGCCACGAAGCTTGCAACATCAGCAATGTGAATCCCTATTTCATAGTTTTGGCCTAAATCTCTCACACTGATGGCATCATCAAGGTCTTGTGAATTTGCAGGGTCAATAGTGAATGTCATTAGGTCAAGAAAATCTTTGCAGGCATTTGTAGATGAAAATCTTGCAGCATGTTCTAAATTTTCCATCTCTTTCTGAACAGGCAAAGGAACAGGCCTTTTTAGTTGGTACTCTACATCAAGTACCTTCAGTCCATTCTGTAGTGATGTAACTCTGGGAAGTGTTTTTACTACAATCCCTAAAGGAAACTGAAACCCCTCCCGCCACTTCAGGAATTTGACAACAAAGAGATTGTTCCTGCGTGCTTCCTCGTTAATTTTTACAAATCTTTCTACAGTCCATTTCTCAGGATTTCTTATGGCAATGTGGTTTGGTTTGTCCTTCCAAAATGGTGTGTATAGTTTAGGGATGCATATGTTAATTGGCATCATCACTTGATTATCATTATTGTCAAGAGTACAGACAAACTCTTTGGACGAAGCGTCACAAGCAAGCACTTCTATCACTTTTCCCTGTTGAGGAGATGTTTCAGAGGTCAACATTTCCACCATTACTATAGCTCCAGAGAATGACCGCCCCACATTTTTTCTGCCTTTGATCTCTATTTGTAAGGTGGGCTCATCAAGTGGCTTTGCATAGCCTGAGTCATATCTTTCCAAGACTAACTCACACCTGTAAATGCCAGGATTGTTCTTCCACATCAGCTGTGAATGAAGTATGGGAGGATTGCTTTGCTTCGGGTGCCTCATAACATTTATGTCAAGATTGTCACTATGAAGTACAGGAAACAGGCCCTCTTCTGTTAGCTTTATTTGCAAGTGATTGTCCTCATCAAGAAGCTCTTTCAATATTGGATCTTCATCAATGTCTGGTATCTCTGAAATAATTGATTCCCCATCACTACTGTCATCCTCTTCAGTTTCGATAATCTTTATCTCCAGAAGTTCTTGATTCAAGCAATCCAGAGTGAAATCTTCAGGATAAACACTTCCTTTGGCAATGCAATGGTTTATGTAAGACCTCCAAAGTCTCCAGCACTTTCCAAAATTAGAGCAGCACAGAGCAGCAGCATCTCCAACTACAATCACTTGGGACTGAGCTCTGGTCATGACTGTGTTCAGCACACGCATGTCATTGAAGAATTCAAGGCATGTGTTTTCAATCAACTTCAAGCTATCTTTGGTCTGCACAGTGGATATTATGATTACTCTGAATTGTTTTCCTGTGAAAAAGGCAATAATGTTAATAAATTGTGAATATAATTTCCACCTACGTCTGTCATAGGAACTTTTAAAATAAATAAATGTATCTGTACCTTGCACATTTTCTGCATTCTCAACAGTAACATCATGCAGTTCATATTGTTTCAGTCTTTTTCTTATTTCATACACCTGTGATAAAATGAGATTAATTCTATATGTTATATTCTATGTCATCTTACATATATGAATTATAAGTTCATAACAAGATTGTCATATCAGTATTCTGTGTCCATATAAAGTTAACATTGTGTTACCTGACTGCCCTGTGAAAGAACACAGATTGATGGTTGACGATTTTGATGTGGCCAGTCTTCAGGCCATTCATTCAGTACTTTCAAGACAATATCAGCAACAGTTTCAATTTGTGTTGCATTGAACCAAGACAAGGTATTTTTATCCAACCAGCATTGTCCTCTGGCATGATAGAACTGTAGAGCATATTGGTTTGGATGAGGAAATACATTTCCTTTAGCTTTGATCACATTCTTCTTGCCAACATAAAAATGTGTAGACACAAAATCCACAATTTCCTTTGTGGAGCGGTAGTTTTCATTGAAGATGATTCGGCTGTTTGTGGAAGTAGCAGTGTTCTCTGCCTGATAGTAATGAAAGAGACGATTTAGTAAAGTATGATCTGAGCGTTTGTCCTCTCCTACAGAGAAGAGCTTGGGCCCCATTTGCATGTGATCCCCAGCTAAAACAACTTGAGTCTTTTCCCCTGCCAAGCCAAGAGCCATTAGTGCCTCACACTCCAGCATCTGAGAGGCTTCATCGATGAAGATGTGGCTGAAGTAATCAGGTGGAAGCTGCATGTCATGAAAAAATCGCGCCACTGCAGTTGTTGTTATAATGATTTTTGTAGCATCTAGTGTATCTCTGTCAGGGAACTCAAAGTAGAAGCCATCTTTGGATAAACTGCAGTACTGTAGAATAATGCGATCAGTAGTTTTGAGAGGAATCTCTTTTGCTTTTATTCTGAGAGGCCTGGCTGGATGATTACCAGTAGATACACTACTATGGAAATGATCTTTGATATAAAGATCAGCAGAGCTACAACACAAGAAAGGAAAATGGTCAGTTAGATTCAACATATCTTGATTTCATAATACACTGTCAAAAACTGAACTTAAAATTGAAGAGCACTTCAAACATATTTGAAATAGCATAGATTTACCTGTTTGTGTGTGTACAAATCAAGATTTTGTTTTGCGGCTTCTGTGCTAGAGCCAGTGTAATCTTTGCAAGAGTGAAGGTTTTCCCAGTTCCAAAAGGCCCATATATCAACAGTGGTGCCATGCTGCTTCTGCGCATAGATGCTCCTAGGATAAAGTCCATAGCAGCTTGCTGCTTTTCATTCAGCTGACCTGGATTTGGTTTCACTGGAACTTGGACATTGCTGTCACTCAGGTCAGGAAGAACCCTCCTAAGGTCTGGCAGAATGTCAACAGCTTTGTGCATTTCACAAAACCATATGCGGTCCAACTGAAATTGGACCTCCATCTCAACTGTTTTATCAGTCTCAAGTTTCAGTTCAGTGCAGCATCTGTTTGAGAGCTGCAGGTGTAGTTCTGTGTCACCAGTGGTGTCTTTTAGAATTAGAGCTTCATAAGCACGTTGTAGGCCACCTTCAGGTTTTGACAAGCCTACAAGAACAGACTGAACATGTCTCTTCAGTATGTAGCCCTCTGGTGTATTGGGAGCAAGTGAATGGGAGATAGACACACTGCCAAAGAGTTCTCCAGAAATGGCATTTTTCAGTCCAAACAAAGGATTAAATAAAATTTTTTTAAAAGTCATTTTCCCTCGAAGGTTCAACCTAGACATTTAATTTTGGGCAGACATATTAATTCATATTAAAAAAAATTTCCATAGAATAATAAATTGTTTTCCAAGAATTACAAGACAAATACCTTTTTTTTATAGTAACATTTTAAATAATTTAAAGGTTTGTGGGTAAACAATTACCACTATGTTTATTATTTACATATAGATAAATGCTGTACTAGGAATATGGATTAAGAATTAATTTTCACTTTTTGCCAGTATAAATTATAAGAAAAATATGTAAGGAAAGTTAAATCTTACCTGCTAACCAGTTGACCTTCTGCCATTTCTTCCTGGTAGAGAAAGCTGTGCATTTTTTTTTTATAATTCTGGCGATTGATTGAGTCATCTTCTTTGGTTACTATGTTTAGTTGTTGTTTACTGTTCTTGTACCTTTTTAATAGCTCATGGTGTGCTCCTGACCTCCACTGGTATGGGATGATTTCAACATTTCCCTCTTGCCAGATCACAGGCACCTGCTCACTGTGTTTTGTGCTCTCTGGTTGCAGTATTTGAATGGATGTGTCACTGCGCTGTTGACTTGCTCCATCATCTTGAGCTCTCTTGGGCTCTGGAAGCAGCTGGGGCCCTACTCTGACTCTGAGCTTTTGCAACAGAACTGGCCTCATATCAAAGTCAAATACTAGCCATTGTTCATACAGCCCAGAGCAAGTAGATGTGAAGGACACTATAATTTCATACACTAGAAAAAAAGTTAAAAGTTATTTAGATATTCTGTGCAGGTAGTACCTAAAACGTATAGCAATTTGAATTAAAGGAAAAAAGTTCTTGATAAATATGATTAATCCTCTTTTTTTTTAAATTATTATTATTTATTTTTTTTTTACCTTTTTTAGTTGTGGATGTGTCTTGGGTCTCAAACCATATGCCGTTGGAGTATGAGCGTTCTTCATGGCTATCTGAACTAAGTGCAAATGTGGCACCTACGTCCTGCCTCAGTAAAGCAACCACATCCAAAGCTGCCTAGAAGCACATACAAAAGGTTTTCCTTGCTATACAAATACATTTGGAAGAAATATGACTATTGAAGTAGATCATGACAGGACTGCCCAATTCATAATACTTAACACATATCTAACTACAAAGCATTATATAATATTCTGTATAGGCTAATACATAAACACTGATTTTTTTTTTATTATAAACTGAATATTTGTAATAAAAATAACCTTAGATTTAATTTTGAAAGTCCATCTGTGTGATATTTTCTCTTGTCTTATAAAGATATTGAGATCAGTGTCACAGCTAACAGATACCCCTTGGAGAGATTCTTTCATCTAAAGGCACAGGAATAAAGACATTAGTATCAATAAAATCATTTCAATAAAAAAACAAAGGGCCAGGTTAATACAACTTGACGGTAACCTCGCTGTGCCATGCAAAATGTATGACACGGTATTTAATTCTAATCATAGTAAATGTGAGTGCACAGGTGTCGCCTTACCACTGTGCTACATTCACCTGTTCCCAAGATTAAAGCCAATCAAAATGGACATGTAAATTATCCCATACATATTAAAGACACACGCTCAAAAACAGTTCACTTATTAACCCCAGTTGTGAGACGATGATGAAAACTGCCAGTTACATAAAAATGTCATACATACATTTGTAACTTTCCCCAAGAGAGGAATTGCATGGTTGCGCTGAATTGATGACTTCATGACTTCTAAATCGTGGTAAAACAGTAAAAGCCTATATTCTCAGTCTATATTTGTTTTTAGTTTCATTCTCTGCAATAGCCTAACTAAATTGCGTACGGCCAAAGTTTGTGGCATTTTGAAATACTGCTTTAGCAAGTCAGCTTCCTCTTCATGTAATCTTACTATTGTAATTGTAAACTTTGTCATCATGCTCACTCCAAAAATGTGCCTTTTAAATAATCTGACAGTTAGCTATATGGGTGTGTGTGCAGATTTTTTATTGTGACTTGCATGAGTGACCAAACATTGTTAGAGAAAAGATCATCCAGTCCACATTAGCTTCATAACAGGACATCTTATTTTCCCTATTTTTTTTTTTTTTTTTGGACTGGTGTTATGTGCAAATGTGGACAAAATGTAGTGGCGCCATATATTGCGCAAATGGCTAAATACGCAGGCAATCCACATAAATGCGTTACTGTCAGGTTATATCTGATGGAAGGTTTTATGAATTTGGCCCATTGTTTGCCCTTGATGCCCAACTGAACTTGAATGAACAGTTAGAGTTAATGTAACATTGATGAATTCGAAATGTACTTTTCAAAATCAATAGACATTTAGAGTTTCCAATGAGCTAAGTACCAAAATCCAATTATAAAACTGATGTAGATTACTGGCATGGCTACAGCTATTTAAAGAAAAAGAATAATATCGGCATGAGGTCCATACAATCATGTCTTTGTTTTCACTGTGCCTGTACTCTTCTAGCAGGATGTCCTGGTAGGACAGTAGGCCCTGCTTATCTGCTGCCCGTGCTTTCCTGCGTGAAGCCTTGTGTCGATCTCGCCATTCCTGGAGTTCCTCCACACTGTGGGCCTTCATGCAATTATCTCCATACTCACAAGTAGCCATTCTGTGGGAAAATATTGAATTTATCCAAGCTTGCACAGCGCACAGTTAACCTGAGCTTGCACTGAACATATCGCATAGGGGCTAAACTTGATTTATACCTTTCACACAACCCAAAGATTTTGCTTGTTAGTGGTGGGTTGCGATATCTCCATGTAAATGCTGTTTCTTCAAAGATCAGTCTCCTGTGTTTCACAGTGAAGCAGTGATTCATGAACTCTTCATATGTGTGGAACTGGCATTTGCAAAGATGACAGTAGTGTGCCTGTCCTGGCTTTTGTGGCGTGTCACATGACCTAGTCCTAGAATCTCCTGTCTGCAGGCCCTGTGAACCATGGAGCAGATCTGAACGATTCAGCCTCCCCCTACTCTCAGACTCCCACACAGCCATTTCTATTTCACTGTGAGCAAACCAGCAGCGCCTTCGGCCATGCCAGCATGGTTCTCCCTTCTCTACATACTTACAGTACTTCCACCGCTGGACATTATTTTTGGGTAGGGGTCTGACCTCATCATAGGCCACCTTTTTTTGCTTGTCCATGTGGCAAAAGACCAGAACAGGCTGACAGACATGTCCTGAAGCACAGATTGTGCCTGGAACCCTTGATGAAATCTTTTGAGGACTGTCATGAAAGCAGGTCTTGCACAGTTCCACAAATGTTCCCTGTAAACTACAGGAGATCTCCTGCTGTGCTCCAGGGCATTGTGCTAATGGTTTGTCCTGCTGGGCTGGGCATGTGTAGTCATTATCTAACAGGCTGATGAGCTGAGGGAGGTCAAGACTTTCTGCCTTCATGAAGTTCCACACCACAACTTCCTCTGGGCTTCTGGCAAAGGAACATTTATGTCCAAACCTTGAACATCCTTTTCCTTCAGTATAGTAGCAGCAAACTGCATACTTTGAAGGATTTGAATATTTTGGCCGTTCGGCTACTTGCTTCCATTGATTGTAGCTGCCTTTTGGTCTGGCCAGTAAAATGGATTTTAAGCAATGGTGGGTAATGGGCTGAAGAGAGTATGAAATGTCACTGTTCCTTCTACAGCACTGGCTACATCTTACACACACATCATGCGTCCGTTGTAATTTGTGTAACTTATGATTATCTCCAGCAAGAGGCATTATTTTATCAATGTATATTTGCCTACAAAACAAACAGAAAGATGAAAAAAATCACACGGAGTACATAAATTATGTAACACGACTAAAATAAACCAGTTTATTCACATTACATACACCTAGAATCACTGGAGATGTATGAATGGAGCGCTAGGCCACCCAGGAGAATTGCAAAAATGATAAAGAACAAGCCAGCCATTAAAACCTGTACTAAATACTTTTAACTTGTTTTTAAGTAATATTACATTAGCATTTGTTTATCAGTCATCAGAGTTGCTCTGTTATAGCTTAATTGTATTTTCACTAGCGTGTCAATGTGATTTCAATTTGGACAGTTGTAACAGATGATGTATTTTTTACTTTTATGTTGAAGTTACAGTCTTTAGCAATATTCTCTGACACAGAGAACTCTAGCTCACACGTAGCAGTGCAGTACAATCGAACAAACATTGAAACTTTCCGGCTCAAACTTCCTGTTTTAGCGCTACTGTACGGCATCAGCACCTCCCCAGGTCCTAGTGCCCCTTATTTCCGTAAACTGTGAATTTGGAGACACGGTGGCAAGCCTGAATAAGATAGAATGAACGAGAACTGTTGACGATTTAATCTAGTAATGGATGTTTATTTGTGGTGGGGGTGGGCTAAAGAACATTTAAGTTCTTTAAGTTCTAAAACAAACCTAACGACGCCTATGCATACGCCAACAGTCCTAAACACTATAAGACTGTATATTTTTTAAAATAGGGCATATAAAAAGCTCCAGTAATTTAATGGAAAGTTTACCAACTTTGTATTCTCAAATATACGTCAGTCCCTATAATTAATGAGAAATACATGCGTGATGTATACCCAATTAATTTTAAATTTATTACAATAGAACGATAACAACTTCTATATTTAAAATAACAATAATGACTTAAATATAAATAAAAGATTTAAGTCAATACGATGAAAGCGAGATTATTCCCATCTAAACTCGTTTAATAGTAAAAGGTGTTTTAGATTTTCTGTCATTAAAATATAAATCGCATCTTACCTTAATTTGCCATTTAAGACGTCTTTTATTGTACAATAAATATAAACTCTCTAGTGAAGCGTCTGTTGCCCGCTGTAACAAAATCATCTGTCTCCTACCAAGAAGCGTCCGTAATATTTATACTGTTTCCCCTCCCTTCTTCTGTCATGCTCTTATCGCATGTAACTCCATGGTGATAACACAAGTTCCTGCGCATTTGTTCCGGTTTACTGAGAAACAGAGACTTAAGTTTCAGTTTCACTATTAAGGAAATCCTGTGCATACTCCCAAACAGGTCATGTGCGCAAAAATATTGTCCATGAGTTCATATCTGGTTAATGCTCAACCTTTATGTCGTGATAATTTTACCCACTAGTAGTGGCTACATAAAAACTGTACTTATATTATAATAGTTGGGACACTTGTTAAGGTAATAATAATAATAATAACAATAATAATAATAATAATAATATCAAAACAAGTAAATAAAATACATGGTTAAGATGTTATTTGCTGTTCAGGTTTCAAACTTAGTTTCATGCATTAGTGCTGTAGCACACATGCTACACGCCACATTAACAACCACAAACAAGGAAGTGTTGTTAGTACCACTTAGATAGCATCATAATGAGTCAAATTATGACCCAAATAATGGATATGAATTGTTATAAAGAAGAACCTGTTGTGTTTTAAAGGTAGGGAGGACCTTTCATGCAAGCGTAAAGCCACATAAACTTCCTTGCATGTTTCTCATGAAACCCCTATTATGCTTTGGGTTTTTTGTTTGCACATTGTCACAGTGACCTTTGTACATGCTTTGAGCATTCAGGGTGGTTGCACTGTGTAAACAAAGCTTATTAATATCATCTGATGCAATTATATTTCACCAATCACTATTTGCAGTGTGTGGGCGAGAGTTGCATAATGGTGCTTACTAAGATGTCTCAAGATCAAGACATTAACTTTGCTAACTTGAATGTATATCCATTGCGACAGTTCTTTAAACACCAAGTTCATATCTCTGAGCATTACAAGGATACGATTCAGTCATTAACAATTTCAGAATGAGTTTACCATGTCAACCAGATAGTACATGCATAATAGAAGAGTAGCTATCAGGTAGATAATTACTCGATCATGTGGAGAAGGGAAAAAAAAAGATAAACAGCTGACCAGAGCTCAGGTTCAAGTTTCATATTTGAAATGATTCTAGAATTCTAATCTCACACACAGCACCTCCTACCAACATTCTCTCTTTGTCTATCTTGCCCTCACTCTTGTTTTATGCTCTGGTGTTGGTTGGAAATTTACCACACACTATATATTATAATATGTGTGATGTTAATAGCAGCTGTACTGTTCAAAGGTTAATCGGATCTACTGCTGTTTATCTTAGAGCCAGACACTGTGCATATTTAAATGCCTTTCCAGCACTGCTGACAATAGATAAGCAGTTGGCCAGTGGCTCTCTGGCAGTAATGACATAAAATAAAAGACATCTCTGCACATTTTATCTCCTTAACAATTGGATATAAAATGTTCACTATATAATGTCCTTAAGAGGAACTACTGCCACAGTTAACATCTGCTTCAATACACTGACAGTAGTCTGGTGGGGTGCTTCTGACTGGGTTCTCTTACATCTGGAACTGCTAGCTAACAATTCTTCAACTTTTATTATCAATTTTAATTAAAACTATGCTGCATTTTAAAAGAGAGGTCTTCAATCACATTTATTAGTATTAAGGTGCATTTTCTATCAGTATCATTCTCAATCAGGTTTTGCTGAACCTGTATTGGCACCTTCAATATATATTATTTTCTTGTTAATTTCTAAACCATCTTGTCAATTATGTCCGTTCGTTGCAGAAAGTTTTAAAATAAGGCTTATATTATATATTAAATGTAGCTAATAATTTTTACTAGTAGGATTGGTTTAAAATAGTGGATAAAGAGTGTGTATATCAATTACATCTTTGACTGTAGGTCTGGGACAGGTCTGGTTTTTATTCATTTAAACTGGTGTGGATTCATTCCTTAAAACTAATGTACACATGCAGTTTAACACATTTAATTGTGCTTCATTAATATACAGGTAACATTCCGTAAGGCAAACAAGAGCATTGCAGACTATGGTAATAAATTAACTGCTAAACTTAGAAACTGTAAATTAAAGGAACAAACTATGTTATATCCCATTACTAAACTGATATTGCTATAGTGGTTTTAAGCATTATCATCCAATACATATATTGTGCCAGTGCCATCATTCATTAGCTGCTCTTTCCATTTACACACATATTACAAACCTAATCCTTTCATACAAGAACCAGAAATGACAGAAGTGTTGTTGTGTGACTCTATAATACTTGATTTTTATTGTTTTGTATAATCTTCAGTATATGGTTAATGCTCATATTGCTTTGCTAACTGAAAAGCAGGGGTTGTATAAAGTACAGTGTCAATGTAAATGTCAAGTTGAAATTTTTATGAAGATAAGACATGTAGAACTACAGTAATAGCTGTTTGAATCTTGTTTTCTTGAGACTGATACAATGAGTGAGAATGACTTCTTAAGACAGAGTGGCTTTAAAAAGTGAGATTTTCCCAAAGCCAAAAATGATTGGCTACGGGGTGTATGGAGGCAGGCCTTGGAAGTAGTGAGGGGGTATTCTTAGCCAGAGAGTTCTGACTGCACCTCTTTATTCCTGCGTACCTCTGCAGCGTGCAGCTCCTACAGAGAGAGCACATCCATTAATATTTAATCCATTGATTCATGTTATAAACAGTTTAATTGTTTTTCATGGTGTTCCTACTGCAGCACTTGTAGGCTGCACCCCTACACTGCCTAGCAGTGCTCATAGCGCAGAAGACAGAAGACTAATAAATAACTAAGGGAAAAATAGCGACTTACTTTTTCCCTCAGACGCTGCTTCAGAGCACTGAGACGGGCCGTGCGATTCTCCTTGCTCACTTCCATTTTATGATTGAGCTTCTCTTCAGCCATCTTGCTGTAGTTGTTGTTCACTTCATGGGCCTTGTTGAGGACCTCCCTCTCATGCTCACGCTTCTCAGCCAGCTGCTTCAGGACCTGCTGTTCCTGACTCTGTGGCCAATGAGAGAGAGAGAAACAAAGAGACAGAGCGACAGACAGACAGTGTAAATGACCATTCACTCAGTGTACAGTTATTTGTGACCGCACCTTTAAGACTGAGAGTAGATGTGCTGCCCCAGCAGCACGGGGAAGTTAGTAGCCTCGTTTTCATTCTTTGGTCTCCGTAAAACTTCTTCTTTATGTTAATTAGAGTGGACATTCAAGCTCAAAGTAAATAAATGCTGCTGGCATTCACATAACAATGGATTACAAAAGGATTGAACAGTAAACATAAGGAGAACTTACACAGAGCTTTGAAAAATACTGCAGCCCATGGCACAGGGCGCGAGGTATGAAATACTGAACTGCTGTAAGAAACTGATGCCGAGTTGTGTTCGTGTATTTTGTAGCATCAGTGAAGTTTTCTGTCTGTTCGATTATTACTGTCTCACGAAACCCACCTGTTTTTTATGCCGTTTATGGCGTTTACAGTATCTTCTGGTATTTAAGTTGATGTCATCAAGTCTGTTCATGTTACTTATTTGAACTGGTGAAGTTAATAGCATCATTGTATTTTCTTTACCTTTGCTTCTTCATCTTATAGTTTTCACGGCGCTCTTTACAGTGCTTGTCATGCTCATCAAGTGCTCATCAAAGAACTAACGGCATTTGACGTCTAACAAGCGGAATAAACCTAGGCACCCTTTAGAAAGACTCTGCGTTTTGTTCATCGAGGCCAAGGGCTGTTACAGACTGTGAGAGAAAGAGAGAGAACTTACCAGAATTTACAGAAGTGCTTTGTGTTCTCTATCAAATGCATATCCTCATGCCAGTATAGATTAGTGGGGTTATTGTCACGATATTGTCACTATTTTCAGTCTAAAGCCCTGGTTAAAACGGAAATAAGACAAAAAAGTTTTTTGTTTGTTTGTTTTTTAAGTGCTCAATGACTCAGTGAAGAACCGAGCGTTTTAATCTTTATTTGAAAACTGCCAAGGACACTTCTGTGACCTCTCCAAGAAGTGCTACAACAACTAAACATACTCCTAAGCTGTCTGAAAGGGTTCTTATTTTATCTGATATGCAGCTGACATGAAACAGTTCTCTCACCCTTCTCCTTTCTTCAGCAGCATCCAGCTTCTTCTGCAGGTCTCTCAGTGAGGGCGCCTTCCTGTACGCTGCCACAGTCAGGCTTTGGGCCCGGTCTGGAGACAGGTCAGTGGGGCTCTTCAGAATGACCTCAAAGGCCTGCCCAGAGTTTCGATTATTCAGGGACTTTACCTCCATGTCTGGCATGGAAGAGCAGGGTGAAGGGTGAAGAAGAGGGGAATAAAAAAGTGACAAATTTAGAATGCTGCATGCAAGTTTACAAGAAGTGGCATGTGTGAAAATAATTGCCATCAGTTACTTTTCAACTACGCAGTTCAATTTGACACATATGTGCATGATAATCATTTATCATGAAGGTAAATGGCTGCAGTATGTTTAGAAGATCTAATTCTTCTTATGTCCTGAAGGCCATCCTGGAACATAATGAAATTATGAAGAGGAACTATACTGTACTGTTTTTGGCTAAATTAATTTATACCCCACTGCATTTTGGAAGATACTAGTTTATTTTACATTTTTTGTGTTTTTTTTTTTTTTTCAAACTATAGTCAGGAAATTGCCATAAGATGCAACCTTATAATTAGAGCTATTTTCACTTTCAATTTGTATAGTTCTTTATAACCTATACCACTCCATTTTCTTTTTTAAGCAGCACAGAAACATGAGGGGAAACATACCCTCAAAGTGGCTAAGGGTTTGGGTATGAGGCTTCTGGTACAGACAGGAACAGATGAGAGACAACATCGACATCTCCTTCAGCTTCTCAGAGTATGCTGGAAAAGGGAGACGTGAGGTAGGCTTTTCGATCACAGGGGATAAACTTTTCACAAAGGAGCCTGAAAACTCTTTTCATTTGAATCATAAGATTGTCTTGCGACATCTAGTGATCAAACACTGAACTGACGCAAGCAGACACTCCCTGTCCGAACTTCGATGACTGCAGAACTGGGATTCTTTTGTGAGAGAGAAAAACAGAGAGGGGAGAGGGGGCGAGAGAGAGAGAGAGAGAGAGCGAGAGAGAGAGACAGAGAGAGAGAGAGAGAGAGAGAGAGAGAGAGAGAGAGAGAGAGAGAGAGAGAGAGAGAGTCTGGATAATGAAGGGGGACAGGACAATGATCTTATCTATTATTCAGTTACATTCAGCTCCCACTTGTCTACTCAAATGTATCTTGCCTCAACCAAAACACAAGGGTGGCTTTGCCTACAGTAGCATAAATGGTGTTTTCAAATCACTGCTTTCAAGCTGAAAATTCAAGCATATGATTCCCAAGCAATAATACTAAACTTATTTTATTATAATCTAAATTCTCAAAGAATTATGTCATTGATGATACAATGATACAACATTGCATTTTCTGTCATTGAACTGTAACACTTAATTATCACATGGCACAGTAGAAGCTGCCAATCAGATCCCACATGACCTACATTATACATACATTACTGATCTGCTCCAAGCTGATGGCTCCTTTTAAAAAGGCAATTCATGACTGAAGATTTGTGACTTCTTCCATCATTTACCACTATCATTACATCTAAGCCAGGACATTTCCTTGTTTTTTTCCAGAAAGGAAGATTGAAGTTACACTAGGTTTTTTCTTATGAAAAATAGGATATTGTTTTTCATATTTGTATGATAATAAGTAAATAAAAATAAGGAAATGTTTGGATGTTATTAGTATTGTAGTTAACGGGCAATGTGACTCCCAGGAGCCATGCAATGTGAAGGAGAAAGAATTGGGAGCAGTGCATGTGATTTATCACCCTCCAAACCTAATGGAGGGGTGACTTTGCAGGATGGCTGAGACTGCAAAAATAAGACCTATTCTTGCCTAATAGTAATGTACCCAACATAATATTTAACACTTTTCACATGGATTGTTTAGCTTACCAGCCCCATGTGCAATATAAATACATAAAGACAAACAGCATAAACAAATTGCATACTATGTCTGAAACCTGAAAGCAAAAATAATAATATATATATTTGAGGCCCTACAACTCTACTCTGCATTGTTAATCCATAATCACCACACAGAAAATGTAGAGCTATTGTAAAATATATTGCAAAATCTATGAAGACTGCATGTTCCAGGTACAGGTTAAGACTTCCTTTAGAGTGAATATTTCAATGCAGAATCCCTGCTGGTGCTATTCAGTGAACAGTCTTATACTGCATCAGTAAAACCTTCCCTAAGGTTTTGAATTACATTTATTCAAGTCTGCAAATCTGTAGCACATAAGATCACAAAAGATGCTATACAAGTCAAATGCAAGGATTTAATCTCTAAAGTAGGGATCAGTTTTCATTTTTATGAGGAGAGGCTGCTGAATAAACTCTGAGATGATTCTCCCTAAAAGCAAGCTGAGGGGGTGGTATTCTTTGTATTTTTCAAGGACTGACATTCTGAGTGTATGTGTGATTTATGAAAACCTTTTTTGTCCATACTGAAATCCTGAATGCACACTCGAGCATACACATACATCTCTCCACATGGTCCCAGGAGGAGGCAGACGTGTCCTGTCCCAGAAAATTGCAGCGCAAACATATATCACACCGCACTGCTACCCATGAACTGAAACTGCATTTTTTAAATACCATGAAATCTGCAATGGTGAGCGTCAGCACTGCTGGCTGTCTAGCGTACTAGGAGATGCAACACACACACACTCGCACTGCGTGCCAAATCAGAGAAATAGTCCTGCAATATGCTAAAAATTCATCTGTGACCCCATATTCCTTTTACATTTTAGCATAACATTACAACAATATTGCCAAATTCTATTTAAGCAGGTTACTGGTACAGTGAGAAGCTAAATAAAAACAAAACAGCATGTGCTTATTATAATAAAAACTGGTAGGTAACAGGAAGTTCAGTGGTTATGCATCATCCTTCCAGAAGCATCAGCCGAGCTTGTAGCAGGCTAGACACAGCTGAAGCCCTGCCCAGGAGAAAAAGATTATTTGGGGCCTTACCTGCTACGGTGCTGGCCATGATGGAGCTTGAAGTGGTTAGACGAAGGACAGCAGAATGAAAAGAGAGAATGTGAAGAGGAAAGAGCCTGACAAGGAAAGGTGACTAGAAGGCGAGTGGCGCCGAGCTGGTGTTCTTCACTGGCTATAGGAGGATAGAGGAGAGGGGGTGAGGAAGCGAATGACAGGCGGAGGGAGGGCAGACGAAGGGGTAGAAAAAGAGGGAGGGAGGAGGGATGGTGGGTTGGTACAGGCAGAGTAGGTGGTAGGAGACCTAGGGAAGCAATTAGTGTGACAATGCAATTGGATTTTATTGAAGGCGTGAGTGGTGACAGGGAGAAGACGATTGAAATGGGAGAGTGCAGTCCTGTTGTCTAGGAAACAAAGAGCAAATCTGCTGCTTATGCGAGCGAGCTCCCCCTCCCCACACACACACAAAAATCAGGTCAGATCTAAGGAGTGCGTCATAAAGATGACAACAGTTACAAAGGGTGAATGGGAATGTTAACTTGTACAAAATGTAGTAGCTGTTTTATTTACACTTAATAAAAATGTCAATGGCTTCTATATGTAGGACATTATTCTTTCTTTTGTGGTACTCAAATGGTGATTTCCAGATCCAGTAAGATGAGGGTTTCATAATCTGAAAAATTTCTGGGATTGAATGATTACTGTTTTGCGATGAGTGACATAATTAAGGTTCCTATAAATACTTGTAGTATACGGACATAATACATCTTTCAATTATGCTCATTATTTTGGAAATAATTATTTTTAAAGACAGGACACAAAATGGCACCTCTACCTCAGGTAATGATCAGCTCACAGTTACAGTGATGCCTGCAAGAGGGCTCCGTCCATGCAGTTGAACATAAAGTCAAATGCTAAATGTTACCCTAGGTCAACCATTTTTACCATTCCACCTAGAGTAATCTAAACAGTTATGGAATGCAGAGCTTTACAACATATATATTGATATATCCTGATCCTAAGATCTAGATGTTTGTAAAATACCTGCAGACTATGAAAGGGTTAAAATTTCAAATGATTTCCAGTGAAAATCACAATACACCATGTTCAAAGGCTGAACGTCACTTGATAGGATCTACATAGGGATCTCACATTACCTAAAATCATCATGCAGTATTTGATTCAACAATACATACATCACATCAGAGCAATACTGATTTATCAGCTTGTAAGGCATAAATTCTGTGGTGAAACTGTAGGTGTGTCTGCGGTTCTCCTGTTGCAAGCGCCAAAGACGGCAGCACATGGCCCTACAGGTTTCAGGGGGATGGGAGGCTTTTATGGAGCCTGTCAGAGGAGAATGCAGGGGGAGGCAGCACACAGGGAAGTGGGGAGCGAAAAATAAATGCAGGCTCACGCCCCTGGGACACCAACAGACCAAGAAAGAAGCAGTGGCAGTTCAGAGAGGTGGACAACTTATGCGCAGACAGAACAAAGGCCACACACATCAGATGGGACTGTGTGTAGCCACAGATGTCCACACCCTCATAACATTTATGAAATTAGTTACATATTGATTCACACTGGTGGACTGGTATCAGGCACATCTTTTAAACTGATGGTAAATCAATACATCTTATAAATGGGTGAGAGAGAGCTTATCCTGGATACTAAAATCCCTTGAGAGCTCCTAAAGAATCAGGCCTGTGTTAGTGAAGACAGCTGACAAAGGCTTGTTTGTTTTCTACGATTATTTATTACACAATTTCTATAGGTCATTTAATAATACAATAAAAAAAAAGACAGACATATTTTAGCATTCAAAATAAAAGACATAATACACTTAAATGGGTTGAAATTGCATTGCCATACAACTTAGGTTAGTATATGATCTAGGTTCTCTAGGTTCTTGAGAGGAAGAAAAATAGCTATGTTAACACTTATCTCATCATTTTTTTCAAGACAGCAAGAATTAATTGTGATATCCACTCATTAAAGTGTATAGAAATATTTGTTTTAGTGTTAATGAGCAGACAAAATGTTATTTCCCTCTAAAGAAGACTATTGAATACAGAGATCAAATCTCAGTGGTCTGGTAACAAAATTTGTGACAAGCTGAGAGGCTGCACCATGGCATGCTTCATACTAAACAAATTGCTTCTTGTTAACTACAGATTAAACAAGAACTGAGCACAGGCTACTTTTGTATGGCTTGTGCTCAAGAGTTAAAGAGTCAAAGAACAAGATGGTGCAAATGTACGCACTGCAATAAAATACACCTGAATCTGGACTGATTTATATCAAATCTCTCACACCCATGTGTTTCGCAAACCAACACACACATCCCCACACGCATCCCCACACGCATCCCCACACACGCATCCCCACACACGCATCCCCACACACGCATCCCCACACACGCATCCCCACACACGCATCCCCACACACGCATCCCCACACACGCATCCCCACACACGCATCCCCACACACCCTTCTTGAACCAGGGATCTATGTAATGTCTTTATGTCGAGGTGGACGATGAATGTTCCGGACAACACACTTCACCATCCACTCAATTCCTTCGTTCACCCCTTGACTAAGGAAAAAAAAATGGCAAGACAAAAATGACACACTCTTACTACCACTGTAAGGCACATGATTTTATCATTAAAACACTTCCATTTCAATATAACAAACAAACTGCCTGCCTAGAACATGAGGATAAAATCAGCACAGTTGCTGTAATTACTAAACTATGCTATTATTTATGACATCTACATATACTCATAAAAGAACATTTCAAATTTTATATTAAGCAATTGCAATTTGCTTTTATACCCACATCATATAAAGCGAGCATACTTTTTCTATTCCCTTTTTGGAAAGTGTGGAGTTCTATTTCCATGGCCACAACTAAATAATAGACAAGTGAGAAAGCAGTGAGGATAGGCTTACCCAGTCAGAGCGGTACAGGGCTGGACCAGACAGTCTCGTTTGCCGATTTTAGGAGCACAATCACTGAATGCTGTCTTAATGTCAGGGACAGACAGGCAATTCTAGAAGAAAGAGGCATACAAGTAACAATTAGACTCTTATTATTATATAATTATTCTAATATATGTTGATAAAACTAGTCTGTCATTACAGATGGTCAAAACAGGGAAGTGTGGCTGTGATGTTGGAAAGCTATTTGCTGAAGATGCACTTTCATTGATCTGACAGCAATCCTGCTAATGTTTATATGGCTCTCCTGGTTATGGACAGACTAGCTAATAAAAATAAAATTAAGAAAAACCTCATATATATATATATATATATATATATATATATATATATATATATATATATATATATATATATATATATATATATATATATATATATATATATAGAGAGAGAGAGAGAGAGAGAGAGAGAGAGAGAGAGAGAGAGAGAGAGAGAGACAGACAGACAGATACAGATAGATAGATAGAAGCATTGCATTAAAGTTACTGATCACCAAAATCATTTACAGAATTCTTACATGATAGTTTATTGATAATATTAAAGACCAAGTGGTCAAAGTAATTGTGGTCAAAGTATTTAAAAAGGTCTATTATTCATAATTACACATATGTTTAGCTCAGAGTTTGAGCAGGGGAAACTAGTAGGGCATTTCAACATGGAGCTGTTTGGAAAGCTCAGACTATTTATTTAATACAGCCTTATGGAATGAGAAAGTTACCTTTAATTTGACAGGCCATGGTAGCTCAGTGGTTAAGGTACTTGAGTAGTAATCATAAGGTTCAAGCCCCATCACTGCCAGGTTGCCAATGCTGGGCCCCTGAGCCTCAATTGCTCAAAATGTGTTTACTCATAATTTTAAGTCACTTTGGCTAAATGTGTCAGCTAAATGCTGTAAATGTAATGTAAATGACATTGAAGTTCACAACATTCACATTTACAGCATTTAGCTGATGTGTTTATCCAAAGCGAATTACAATTATGAGTGAACAGAGACTGAGCAATTGAGGATTACGGGTCTTGCTCAGGGGCCCAACAGTGGCAACTTGGCAGTGGTGGGGCTTGAACTGGTAACCTTCTAATTATTAGTAACCACCATAACCACTGAGCTACCTATACCTAAGCTAAACTATAATGAAACTACAAGAAACTATAATGAGACAAACTGTTTTGAAAATGAATGCATACCTCTACATCTTGCTTATTTGCAAGCACAAGGAGAGGAACGCCTTCAAGAGCCTCACTACTAATCATTTTCTCTAAGGAGGAAACAGAGAAGTCAGAGCCCATGTGATTATCATAAATTTACTAAATATACTTTTACATTAATTACTACATATTTTGTAAGGTTATGCACCTATCTATATCTGAGCAACATTCATTTCATGTCCCTAAAATAATTTCAGATTGTATGATGAACTGAAATTCAGAAATCTAAAAATATTTATCCATGTAACAATGGTGAGAAATTCCTGTCACCTTTATTCAATTCACAGTTCGCACTGAAAACTCACCAAAGGCATTCTTTGACTCAGACAAGCGCTCCTCATCCGTAGAGTCAATAACATAGATAACGCCATGAGATTCTGCATAGTACTGCAGGAGAAACATAGTAAAAGCTTGTAGATCAAAGAGTTAACTTCAGTAGCATCAAGGATACAATCACTTTATTAAAAGTTGCTAATAATATAAAAAAAAAAAAAAAGTGAACAGAAGGCCAGGAGGCAGAACAGGTTGTTCCTTTTTCTAATGATCAAAGGCATAGGAGTTTACATTCTATACTTATGTCATAGTAAAACAATGTGGCAGACGTAGCAGTAATTAGCCCCGTAGACTAATGTGCCCTCTATTAAATAAAAAGATGTCCAGGAGGTTATTCACTGGCAGCAATAAAAGTGGTATCAAACGAACACTCACTTTGTCCCATAATGACTGCAATTCTTCTTGTCCTCCAAGATCCCAAAACATCAGACGTGCTTTACCCACATCTATGGTGCCAACTGTGCGGGGAGGTAAACGTTGTCATAGGCATGTTGTTCATATGGCTAGGCACTAAAAAGAAATCGAAATCCTTACTATTCAAACCGACGGTGGTTGTGATTTTGGAAAGGCTCATTCCTTTGTAGTTCTTGCTGAATTTTGTTTTTGTTTGCTCCAAAAATGTCTAAAGCAAAACCCAAAGAAAATTAGGATAGCTAAATAATCTAGGATCTTCAATGTTCAGCCTGGTAACAGGTATATTCACTTGAGTAGATTAAAGAGTTGCTGTCTGTTTATTTAGCCAGCTAGCATATCATGCTGGCTTGCTAAAAAAAATAGCTAGCGTTAGTCGGTATGGAAAAAAACTTACCGTTTTCCCCGCATTATCGAGCCCAAGAATTAAAATACAGTATTCGTCCTTTTGGAACATATATTTGTAAAGACCCGATAACAAGGTGTACATCCTAAAATGTTAACTGCTAAACGGACTGCGTTCTACCGGTTCACATCACATTAGCAATAAGTTGTGCTAAATTAGCTTTAAAGCTAACTAGCTAGCGGTTAGCTCAATTAACCAGCTCTACAGTAAGACCACACATACACGATTCGTTAGTTAAAAACTACAGTGAAATACACACAGATAGGATTATAAGAATTAGATATTTCAATCTCAATATCTTAGCTAGCCGGATAAAGTAACGCTCCTTCAATTTAGCAAGCTAGTTGGCTAATTTCGTACAGCTTTGTAAACACTTCCTAAGAAGTTGCTGACGTTGTATTATTGTGCATTGTGGGAGTAGTAGTAAAATTATTGTAGTGTAACTAGCTTCCAAATGATCTGTAAATTATTAACGTTTTCAAAGTGGTATATTAGAAACCAGATTTATTTCTACATTTGACATAATTTAACAGAATATGCCCATGCCTATCGCAAAAAATAAAGACATATATAGGCATCACTTTTCGCGCAGTGAATATATGGTTAGGTGTTTTATCTAATCACAATCGTGTATCATTTAATTTGAACTCGTGACCGATATTCAAATTGATTTAAAATGATTTCACAATATAACTTTATGTGTTTTTATAGGACACAGTTATATTTAATTACAATTATATGTTATATGTTAGCTACATACTATGTTGCCATTATTAGTTAGCGGAGTATTTGTTTTTGCGGTGTATGCTATTCGGTGTATTTTCATTGTTATCTGGCTAGCTGCCTAAATTTTCAGTGGATCACCAGATAGCTAGGTTATCTGTCTCGCACTTAAATACATATTGAAATATGTAGTAATTGAAATACCAATTATTGTAATATATTCTAATATATTAAAGATGTCAGACTTTAAATTACTATAATATTGTAAATGGGTATTGTATACTGTATATTCTTTGTTTTTACCTTTGTATTATTTCACTATCTGCTTTCAGTCGTTGTCATTACCTCTGTTTATTTATCATTTGCAAGAATTCATTATTAATTAATTATGAGTTTTGGTTTATTGTGCAATAACAATCTTATATCATTGAATAGGAATGTGATTCGGTTTACTATTGGATTACTCTTCTGTTACTATTAGAGATAGTCCTGGTGTGTGGTGGGGAGATGCAAATTCCCCTGACACTGAAACTACAGGCTGATGAGTATACACTGTTTGTGATAATGCCATGGAGTTGCTTTTAGAATATGGAGCTAATTTACTGCCAAAACTTCACAAATAAACAGAACGTGTTCTGTAAATATCATACTACTTGCAAACAACTATCTAACAAACAAGGTGTGCTTTAGAAATGCAAAACACGATTGTTGCAAATACTTATGTACTTTCAAATAAATGCAGAGATAATTTCTAATACATTGCACTTAACAAACAGCTATAATATGTTTTACAAATGCAAAAAAAAAAAAAATAGAAATGAAATAAAACATGGTTTGCAAATATTCCTGTGTCATGATTCTTAAACACATACAACCTGTTCCAGAAATGCCATTTGTGAATCACGTGACTTTTGGCACAGTTTATGTCAAGATTTTCTCACAAATACACACTGCCCTAGTACAAATGCATTGCTACTGAACAGTAGGTGTTGCTGTGGGTACACTTTCCAAAGCACTCCAGCCGAATCTGAGTCAAAGCGAAAGGCCATCGTCCTTCTATCTAGCGGCTGGCAGGTGAGTTTGTGTTTCTGTATGTTTGCTGGTCTGTCTAGTGTCCATGATTTGCCTGCACTTTAACCTTTCCTGTGATTCATAGCTCATTCCTGTTTTAACATCTACTAAAAAAAGTACCATTGCCATAACTTAAAATTAACGTAAGATAGCCGTTAGAAGGTGAAACTGCTTGTATAGCCTAGGCTAGTTTTTAGCTGAATTTGATTCATTAGTCTTGCAGATTTACAAATGTCCAAGTCCAAGCCCCCAGTAAGTATCTCTTCTTTCCTCTGAATATTGCCAAAGGAGGAAGTGGGCAGAGAAAACTGACAGTAATCCCACCAGAGTCTAAAGGCTACAATACAAAACATCTTAACAGTGTATCGAACAATGGAAGATACACTATTTTTATTGTTCCACTTCAAGATGAAATAGACACCATGCCACTTCCTTATGATTCCTTATGAGTTCAGTAAAATACAGTGTAAGGACTTTGGTGAAACTTTACACTTACAAGTTCTTGCTCTACATGTGCACTCTTGTAGCAAGTCCTCTGAAGATGGTGACCAAGTAAAATAATGACATCCTAACTGAGTTGGCTAGTGATGTCTTATTGTCTTTATAGGCTGGAACCTTAAATGTTAATTCAGATGATGTCAGATTTCTAAACACATTGTATTCTTGTATTTGTTGTAGGAACAATTGAAAGATATTGACCCTGATGTTACAACTTACACTCGTTTTGAATGCTGGCTACAAAACAAACAATTCGATTTTACTGAATATCAGTGATAAAACTGGGAATCCAGTCTGCGTTAGTACCCAGTACATTTAAGAATAAGTTCAAGGGATTGATTTCACAAGGCACAGTATTCTAAATCAAGGCTGTCCAATATAAAAATTTATATTGTTTTAATGTGAAATTTTGTTTTGTGAAATAATGTGCATCATGTTCTATTTGGGGTTTTGTTTTTCTTCTTTTCAATCAATGCTTAACTGCTGCTTTATAGAATGTTGGTGACATATAAGCACATTTTAGTAATTTTAAAGTTTAATTTCCCATTTTCCATTGATACTGCTTGTTTAAGTGTCATGTGACATGTCTAAGAAAAAGTGGCCTATATGCCAAGTTGAGTACACTTGACTGCATTGAGATGCATGCTAGTTTATGTGGGGAGAGGTACTTTTTGTCTGCAATACACGATCCATTCACCTACTCACCTATTTTTTCCTTAATGTACATTTATAGTATCATTTGTATAGTAATGCATTTATTAAATGTAAATCTATATTTTAAATGTAAGGTATGTTCTCGTGTATGTACACCAGTGTGCCAAAATATTATAACCAGATGCTTAATGTGCTGTTGGTGCTGCATGTGCTGCCAAATCAGATATTCTATCTGACACCCCCTACCGATTTGGCCTTCGCCAGTGTAACTCAGCTCATGCCTGCCCATTTACATTTTGACTGTTTGCTTAGAGTCTCAGAACTTGACATGTAATCCTGTTACAAGGTAATCATTACGGTTCTAGGAACGATCAAATGTTTTGCCTCTGCTGTGTATATATGTTTGTATTTATATATGTATTTCAGCCCATTAACTCAGTCGCTGGACATCACTGACATAGAAGAGTGGTCTAGTATATTGGTTGTTGAAACAAGGGAGGGACCATCTGGTGCAGCTTCCCATATCATACCTGTGCAGAATGAGCCGGCTAATTCTTCTGCATTATTTTTTGAAAACGCTGAGAAAGCAGAAGGTTAGTTAGCTAGTGTATTTAGCATGTTTTCTGTAATCTTCTATGAATTTCACTAATAAACATAAGTAGCACAGACTTGACTTGAAGCATCACGAATTGGATTGTGTTTATAAATCAGAATTTCTGGTTCTCATAAAAATACCTCTTTTTACCTGGTTCCTTAAGATCCCTTTACAGCAATCTTTTATAGAATGGAAGACTATACCAGACATAGCCAGGGCAGCATGCTTGTACAGGGAAACTGTGCTCCACAATCATGCATCAGGGAAACCACTGCATTTGGATGTTGATCTCAGAAGCATGTTGGATCAAGAAATGGCTCTGATCAGTTTTTATAAAGCAGGCAGCATAGAATGGGTGAGGCCTCTGCACTGTAGACCTGAAGGTTATCAGTGCTTTATAGCTTTAATTTTTTTATTTAAATGTGATAAATGCAGTCAGATTTTTAGTAATCAAGCATGTTTGCAATCTTTTGTACTTTTTAGGTAATCCTGCCATTGGTGAAGGAGTTAACAGATTTTTATTTTCCAGTTATGCAAAAGATGAAATTTGGAATTCATTTGAACTTTGGCATGTCAGTTATAGTGTGATGAGGATTGTATTAAAGCTGCATTATTGGTATATTCAGCATTGCCAATTTGAGCTGTCTTTTAGGCACATAGACATTTACTCTACAGTTTGTTAGCTGTTGTGTCTGATCACAGAGCCCCTAACTATATGTACCTTTTCTTCTCTTTGTCTAGGATATGCATGTGATACAAGGCTGTTTGCTGGAGAGCCAGACCATCTTGTACCTTCATCATCAGCATTCCTGATTGAGAGTGATCCATTTCTGATGGTGGGCAGAATGATTGGCCACTGCTTTGTGCATGGAGGTGCAAAGCCTTTGCCCTGCTGTTATTCACATTCTTTCTGGAAGCAAAGCTGAAACTACAGTTATTGAAATCTGTGACTGTCCTGATCTTGATCTTCGTGAGAAAAGTGTGTATTATGCAAACTGGACAAATTTTAGAATTGTTATTCTTTTTATTGGTACAGTATAGTCTGTGTGCATGTGTGCCCCATTATAAAGGTGTCAAATTCAGCTCATGGTCAATGACAGTTTGGCATTCTACCTCTTAACATCTGATGCAGGTCATCAGCCAATTAGAAACGCCTTTGAGTTAAATTCTAAGTATTAAGTGAGAAAACAATATCTGCAGGACTTTGGCCTGCCAGGGAGTGAAAAACCCCTGCTGATTTATTAAGGGCAAATCCAAGGTCAGAGTCATTATAGCAGTCGGGTCATAGAGCCAACATAGAGATTACGGGGATACATGATAAACAAACACTCGAAGGCAAACAAGGGAAGCAGGCTATAACATAAGATAGGAAACACGAAGGCTAGGATAACAAAACAGGCTAGCAAATGAAGGCTTTGAAATAGATGGGCTTTCAAACATCCACCAAACACATAAACGCAACCACTCAAATACAATAAACCAAACACAATGAATCTAATACATAAACGCATCAAACACAATGAACCTTTCAAACATTCAAATAAACAATGAACAGCCAAGACCCAGTTTAAATACATGAACTTAACAATTCTAGAAACACGGGACAGGTGTGGAAAATCAAACAAGGGGCAGAGAAAACGAAACTATGGAATGGAACTAAAATACACAAGACAGGGAAAACATGGAACATGGAAGCTGGGAGGGAATAATCATGACAATAGCATGTTTTCTCACTAGATAATCAGACAAACCATGAAGCAAATCAAGCAGATTTGAAAAGGACTGAAAGAGACACTGCTATGGCCACTAATGTGTCAGCGACCGGATGTACTTCCAGTCATTTTTCCTTGTGAGTCAAGTGCTGTGGTGACTCCTGAGGTATGCAGATGCTGACCACATCTGTAAAATTTACTCTGATAATCAGAAAACCAAAAGCTACTTCTTAAATTTTCTAGATGGATGGTCTAGTATGTCTGTAAATATAACATTCTGAGCTGGCCTACAGTGACAGTAGATGATAATGATGCTGATGATGATGATGACTGCTCTGTTGAAGATAATAGCTGTGTTACTAAGTACCTCCACCAGTACACTGAAAATGGTACAAAATTGCACTTCAATTCTCACACCTCTGGTCTTGGTGGACCACTGTCCAACAGTTTGGAGACTTCCTGCTCGAACAAACACATGATTGAACATAATTAATTGGCAATTTTGCAAGTGCTTTTGAGTGGGGAAATATGTGTTGGACAGTGTATTGGTTCTGACTGAGAGATGCATAATTTATGTAACATGTTACATATAGTTATGTAACATGTTATGTATAACATGTTTTGTAGCATCCAGGACTGAACGCCTAAAGTTCTGGGTGGGTTGGGAAGCTCCAACCACTACCGTCACACTGGAAGTGATTGACTGTCACCTACCAAAGTCATCAATGTGCATTGAGACTCTAGGTCTTCCAGCCCACTTCCAGCCCACAAAGAACTTTTCTACATTTAAGGAAGAGCTGCAAGCATACATCAACACAGCTGACACTGGATTTGGACTGGTGTGTCTTTCTGGTTAAAAACGGACTGTCAATTTCACATGTTCTTAAAACAGTTCTATTTGTTAAAATGTTCTTAAAATGTAGTTTGGTCAAAATGTTCTTAAAGTACCACTTTATCTGTCAAGAAAAGAATAATCTGGCAATGTGCAGCATCCTTGAACAAAAATGAAGAGCTGTTGTTAAATTCATGCAATTTTTTTACTGCACTTTTCCATATTTGTTTTGTCCTAGTATGTTCTGGACATATTGGATGGTAGCCAGATAAATGTCTGCACCATAAGTTTGGGAGGGTCCCAGGGGCTCAATGGCTGCCCTAATGCTGCCAGTTCTTCCGGGATCAATGGGTGACCTGTTGTAGGAACAGTGACTCCATAGTGTGGGTCTTCAGGTATGCCACATTTATAATGGTTAAGATGTGTAAGGTGTAATTCCTGAATTAAAAATTGTGATACAGTTGGCAAATCAATTGCTGGCCAGCATGGGTTGTAGTCATCTCATTAAAGTCTTAGTGATTATGGTACTTGACTAGTAATCAGAAGGTTGCCAGTTCAAACCCCACTGCTGCCAAGTTGCCATTGTTGGGCCCCTGAGCAAGGCTCTTAACCCTCAATTACTCAAATTGTACTCAGTCATAATTGTAAGTCATTTTGGATAAAAGTGTCAGCTAAATGCTGTAAAGTTAAAGTATCTCTTCATCTCAGCTTGCATGGAAAAATGTATGCCCACAATTTGAGATTAATAGATGCTTTCCTCATACAACATCAAAGCATTTTATAGAAATTTTGATTAGATTAATAATTCATTAAAAAAAAAATTCAGAACATTTTCAGGTGCTTCCACTGAATGCTGAATGTTTCCCATCTCTCAGAGCCGATTAGGTGCCAAGTTTCCCTCTGTTCTAATTGGGGGATTATCCCATTGCAGAATGTATTGAGACTATGTAGTCTGGACAAGAACACATAGGTCTGAACATGTGCAAGGTGTTTGACAGATCAAGGAAACCATGGTCTTCCAGTGAATGCTACAGATCATAGTATAGCTTGTGATTGCACACCACATATCTCTCCACAGTCTCTCTATTCTGCAAATAGGGATTAATCAACAGCAATAAATGGGGCGGTTTCATACATTTTAAATTAACATACAATTTAACATATAATACAAATAACATACAACATATATATTAACATTTCATGTATATACAGAATTCACACTGGGAAATGGTAACAAAATGCATAGCTGTTTACAGGAAGTATGTGCATAAAAGGTGGACAGTCGCTCAAATGTTAGCGTCTGGCCAAGTATTTTTATTGCATACACAGAAGATGGCAGAATGGTTCTTTAACCGTTATATACAGAGCCTTTGTTCTAGAATAATACAAATGCTTGGTAATGCTATAAAATACCTCAAAAACATTTTTAAAGCTCTTGTTGTTTGAGGGGGTGTCTGTGAAAGGTTTAATAAACCTGCCCCTGATTGTGCACGCTTTCCTCATCGATGAAGCTGGACCTTCCTGTCCGCCGGACAGAGAACATAAAGCATGTAATAGCAACATTTTCAACTCCATGTTTACCTTTTACCCTGAGAATATATATATAATACAGATATAAACTGAATTTTTACTAATAACAAAGGCCTTGGTAGCTCAGTTACCTTAGAGGAAATTTAAGTTTGTTAACTGATTGTTGGAAAAGGGCCAGGGCTGTAGAGGATAAATTGTCAGCTGCACTCAGGTACGTGATCTATAGAAAAAGCAAATATGTAATTTACTATGATAACCCATTTGCACAAAAATTTCAGCTTGCACAAAAAAATCAGCTTCCCTGTTCATTATGTCTACCTACCATGTAGGGAAGTACTGGGTACAGCATAACACTTTGTCTTTTATTGAATGAGTATTACAGCAGTTTTAGGAAAGAAACTTGCAAATCTTTTATTTGCACTGTTAATTTACACCACAGTATAACAGCAAATATCAGCAAGGTAAACATATTTTTATGACATAATATTTAACATAATATTTAGCATAATATTGAACAAAATGGTTCCCATCTTCATGCTTTTCCTATGTGTCTGAAGTTATTTAGGTTTATAAATTTTAGTAGAAACTTAGAATGACAATACCTTCCTTGAAAGGTCAATAGCACCAAAGATGACAATGTATACCAAGGTATACAAGATTGTTGTACCATCTGAGTATGCATTGTACCATTACAGTACACAAATTCATACAACACATTTTAATACATTACATTGCACTTACCTGATCAGCTTGTGGTTCGTATCTATGTGCAAAAGGGACAAGAAACCCTAGCAGGTGCAACCAGCAGAGAATGCCAACAGTGTCCACACGGTGCATAGACGCCCTCACCCTCTCCCAATACACTTGATGCCCTCTGGCTTGCAGGCACCCTTTAACTAGGTGATGCCTAGCATGTGGCATGTTCTCCTTAATTTCAGCTACCAACAATCAAGCTCAGTGTCTGAGTAAGTGCTGCAGAGTGCTCTGACAGATGTCCAATTCTGCCGTTTATCATTTCCTGCAATCACAGAGAAAAAGACGAAGTACCAGACAAAACAAATTCCAGCTACTAAAGAAATCATCTCAGTTTATTTAGTATAGTCTGAGATGGATGTGCTCACTGGTAAAGAGTCCAGGTTTGTGGTTTGTAATAGTTCCTGCAAATACATAGAAAGAGACAAGGCACTCTTAGCAAAATCTAAGATAAACTGTTTTTCCCTTTTGTAAGTAAAATGAAACACATAGATTTGCAGCTGTGTATAACATTAACAACATTACTTATTTCTTTGATCTTGTGAATTTGTTATTTGCATGCCCAGTATGACTCAAGGATGGGGGCGGAGGGGGGGGCGGGCATCACAATCTGGGACATTTACAAATTCAGCCAATAAAAGACTTCATAGCACCTTCTCACCATGTCACCAGCATATGCCGAATGTGCAATATATTGGAAATATTTTGGAAATGCGCATAAAAAATATGACCAACCTTGTGACCTTGAGATATGAAGAATTAGTTATATGTAGTGCACCAACATCAAAGGTTTGACACAAGGCCTTGAGTTTTAGAGAAATCTCACCAGTCCTCTTAATCTCAAAGTCATTGCTGTGTAAACTGAGTGCATTACACAGTGGACATTTAACAAATAGCTCGGAAAAACAGAATTAGCATTAACAGCACGTACCCCTGAGCCTTGGTAGTTCCATCTCCTTCATGAGGCCACCACACAGCTGCACAATCAGCTCCTACAAGAAGAGTCTGGGACCTTGCAGAAACCACAGTATAGAAAATGTTCTTAATTACAGTATAGAAAATGCCACAGTATAGAAAATGCTCTTAATTATAGGTCTAGCAGTGAAAAACACATTTCCCATTTCTCTACATGATCCACCACCACCTTTGAAGTATAACTTCTTTTTTTTTACCAGTGTCAGTTGGGTTTTTAAGAATTGAAAGAAAAAAAAAAAAAACGTTATTAAACCATATAATCTCATTTACGTTGTACTTTATTACGTTCAATAAAGTAAACAAAGCAGATAACTATTAACTTTGTGGCCTATTTACTAGTACATTTTGTAACATTTTTAACTATTGATATAGTTAGCTAACTAGCTACATAACTACATGTTTGTCTATAGTTGTAAGTGATTGCACCCATAAAGTGTTGTTAAAGTATTGTTAAAGTGTTGTTAAAGTGTTAAAGTTAAAGTACCTGTGGCTGCATAGAGGTTAATATTTAAAACAGAATTCCTAGGGCTCTTTCCTCCTAGGTGGTGTAGTTGTGCATGTATTTCAGTGAACCCTTCTGGGTTTACCTTGTTCACCTTGGTATTTACATATATATTCTTGCTCATTTACATTTCAGGAATTCTGATCTTACAGTGAAGTGTGAAACAGTTCAGATAGATGAAAGAAGCTGGCTGAAATAAGGCCCACTGTCTATGTGTGTCACTATTAGTCTAAAGTCTCACTTACTCTTTCACTAATGTTGCTTCCTGGGCATCTGCATGCTACAAAATATTTTAAATTAGGCTATTAACCTGTTAGTCACATAAAGTGAGCATTCAAGCTTCTCTGAGCATGTCATCTGTGTACTTTCCAAAAAAACAAAACCAAATATACTTTGATTGGAGGTTTAAAGTCAGATTGTGTGCACCTTGACAATGTACATTAGGGACATTAGAGACAGAACATTACTGTGCCACACAATGTGGCGCACAGAGTCTTCTAGAGATGAACAGAGGAGATCTGTGACCATCCCAGTAGCCAGGCCTGGGTCTAAATGCTGTACATCATCCTGCATACATTTGGCTGCCACCATGTGGCAAAGGCAGGACCTTACAAGCCAAGTAGTTTGTTTTTATTTTTATTATTTATTTCTAATTGTTTTTGGACCTATATCCAGAAAGTGATATACATGTGTTATCCATGGAACCTGAGATATAACTTAATAGCTGTGTTTTAGATATTCCAGTATGTGAATGAAATGTGATCAAAATTACTGTGAATACTCCATGGATTTGTCCCATGTTTGGATTATATGAAAGTTAATATACTGTTTAAATTGGGAATTGATGTCCTGGTCATATCCAACACCAGTTCAGAAACTTTGATAGATTAGATACCAGATTAGAAACTAGTATTTGCATTATATTTATATGAATTGCTCACACACACATCCTGTTTCTCTTTTTGCTGTGCCATGTCACATTAGCATAATGTAAGATACATAGGATGCTAAAGGACACCTTGTATTGTCATCTTTCCAATTAATTTGCTTTTCTTTTACAAAAATATAAAGAATGAATATGCCCAAGGGCAAGAAGACCATGAAATATATGAAAACAGTTTATGCAGTCTCTGTAATGTGCTAATGTATGCAGGCTCTTTGAACTTTAATGAACTTAGCAGGTCTCTCTCTATAGTCAGGCTGTTGTATCTTGTCTGTAGCTGATCTCTCTCTATGGTCAGATTTCTGTACCAGATTGTTGTTCTGTAGTAGATTGCTCTCTACAGTCAAGCTGTTGTATCTAGTTTGTAGCTGATCTTTATAGTCAGGTTATTGTACTTGGTCTATAGCTGGTCTCTCTTTATAGTCAGGTTATTGTACTTGGTCTATAGCTGGTCTCTCTTTACAGTCAGGTTATTGTATCTGGTCTGTAGCTGGTCTCTCTTTACAGTCAGGTTATTGTATCTGGTCTATAGCTGGTCTCTCTTTACAGTCAGGTTATTGTAGCTGGTCTGTAGCTGGTCTCTCTTTACAGTCAGGTTATTGTATCTGGTCTGTAGCTGGTCTGGTATGGATTTCTACATATATTCTCACTCATTTCCATCTTTCACTCATTTCCATCTCTCATCCTTCCAAGTGGCTAACTGAAATAAAGCCCTCTATATATGTATGTTTCTGCCTGACTCTCACCTCTTCCTTTTTAATATTGTTTCCTGGGCTTCTACTTGATACAAAATATGTGAAATTAGCATGTGAACCTGTGAAAGTCACATACAATGAGAATTCAAAGAGCATGTGACGTGCACTCTCCAAAAAACTAAACAAGAAAGCTTGATTGGATATTGGATCCAGATACATGTGTGCTGCTGAGACTTCATTCATGTACTGTAACAGCAGAGACATGTCCTTACTGTATCTCTGTATTTCACAGTGTGGCACATAATATTATCTAGAATCATCTAGAGAGAATATACTATACACAGCAAGAATATACTTTGACCTGTCAAAATCAGTTACATTTGTTTGATGTCAAAGGTCATCACATGGGGTTAAACACGAGAATAAACATGAAACTGATGAAGGCAGAGACCAAGGACAGGGTAACTGGAACAAGGAAAAGTAATGAAAGTAAAGAACAGACTAACAGGAAAACTAGGGGCTAACTGGAAACATAGAGCTAAACACATACGAACAAGAGACAGACTAAGAGAAACAGACAGACTGGTAGCTAGGGGCTAGACACAGGGCTAACGGGAAACAGCAGTATCAAATCAGACAGGTTGAAATGAGCAAAACAGGCAAACAGGAAACAGAATATGAGATACAAATGAACAGGTTGCTAGAAGCAATACACAGGTGAATGTGAAAGCGAACACTTGGACAGCCTGTAAAGGACAGTAAAGGACAGCTATTAGACTGTAAAAGACAGCTTTTAGACTATAAAGGACAGATTTTAGACTGTAAAGGACAGCTTTTATACTGTCCTTTACCACTAAATTAAGTGTATCTGTAAAACAAGGATAATGCCTCCACCCTGCTTTTTGCACTGCAGTAACCATATTTGCTCCATTGTCTGTTACCACTGCCACTACCTTCTCTGTTAAGGCCCATCCATCTCCTAATTTTCTTTTAAGCACCACACTGATAGCATCAGCTGTATGCTGTCCATGGAAACTGTGGGTTTCCAAACCAAAATCCTTCATCTGACAAACCTGATTCATACTTGACATGTTACTGTCAAGTATGCTTTTGTGGACACTGAAGTCCATATGTCAGTGGTAAGTACAACACTTTGTGCATTTTTCAGCATTTCACTGACTTTACATTTGCACTCCTTGCACATAGACAATAAATAAGGCTCAGTCATGATTCTTCTGATAGGGACTTTATATCTGGGATCAAGGGTCCTCACTAATCCCTGGAAACCTTCCTCTTCCACTGCAGACAGAGGCTGGAGGACTTTGACAATCAATTCTCCCAGGCATCTTGTGATTGTTACTGCTCTTGCAGAATCTTCTGCAAATAGTACAGCACAAATCAACTGAAGCTACAAGCTGTTTGTCAAATCTTATAAATGTAAGGAGTCTCTACATATACACTAACAACAATAGAAATAGAGAGGAACCGGTATGTTCATTTGGCTGGCTGATCTGAATGCTCTGTGAAATTATCAAATTGAAATAAAAATGGTAATGAAATACATTATATATATATATATATATATATATATATATATATATATATATATATATATATATATATATATATATATATATAAAATAATGTATATTTGTAGTTGTAATGGCCCGAGTGCTGCAGGGCGAGGAGTAGGACCCACAGGCTCTCTTGACGTTGACAGACATTTATTTTATACACACTAAGGACTAACATATCAGCACTCATAGAAAACAAGGTAGGTGAACATGGGCAACAGTTTACAAACATTACATGCAATACTACCATGACCATGAACACGCAGCCGAACATGAACAAAGACAGACAACTCTGTACTCTCCTGAAACAGTTTAAATACATACAGACATTAGACACAGAAGCCGGTGCAGATGTGCAAACATGGGCTTGGTCACAAACAAAAAGACAAACTCCCACATCACGTGGCGGGCTGTACCACATGAACCATGGGAAGGGGAGCATTCTGTGACAGTAGTCAAGGCTGTAGCCATGAACTGAACACGGGCGGCAAGTCTACCCGGGAGGCAGGGAATTCCCTAACTCATGAGATTAAATTACTATTATTATTATTATTATTATTATTATTAAGGGACTATTAAAGTACAAGAATGCTCATATATCCAGAAATCCATGTATTGTTTTAGGAAGAGGAATCCAGATATTGGAAATTGATGTTTTATTGGAAGTTGACTTGGGAGAGCATCAGGGACATCTGCTCTGCTCCCCTCTCATTTTAACCTCTTGACTTATCTTCTCCTCTCTAGACCTCTCTCCTCCTCTCCTCTGGTCTGATATTGTAATCTCCTCTCCAGTCGTATCTTTTCCTCTCCCCTGCTCATCATGTCTTCTCTCCTTTCTGTTCCTCCTCTCTCTTCTCATCTCTAGCTCTCTGCTCTTCTCTGCTCTCCATATCTTTCTTCCTGGTACTTCTTTTCTTCTCCTGTCTAGTCATCTATTCTCCTCTCATTTTATTTTAGTTATGTTTTATTAATTACCACCCCGACCCACACACATACACTTTATTAGTCTTAATGTTTTTTAATTTATAATTAGGGCTTTTCTTTGTGGTTCATATTTAATTTTAAATTATTATTATTATTATTATTATTATTATTATTATTATTATATGAATATCTTAAATTTTACATGTCTTAAATTAACATTAAGATGAGACTCTGATGTCATTACTTGGTCTTAACCATCAATATTTGCTCCTTTTCTTACTCACCTCCAAGTCACCTGTCAGTATCCTTATACTCTCTCCCGCTATCTCTTTACTCTGAATGAACCAGAGTGAACAGGAAAGAAATATTATCACTAAACTAGTGACAAGAAAGAATCTTGATATACATATGAAGGCTAACAGTTTGTACATCAGGATGAGATTAGTGTAATGGTATTATGGGATCTTCACTATCAATATTTGCTCCTTTTCTCACTCACCTCCAAGTCACCTGCTCTCCCTCACCTATCAGCATCCTCATCCTCTCTCTCTCTCTCTCTCTCTCTCTCTCTCTCTCTCTCTCTCTCTCTCTCTCTCTCTCTCTCTCTCTCTCTCTCTCTCTCTCTCCTTTGAATGAACCAGGTTGGACATGAAAAACATTATCAGTACATAATTGGTATTTCTTGCCATGATGTTCAGGACTATATTACTGACAATTTCTTATTGTCAACACATGATTCAATATGTTATGACTGGTAATTATTATGTCAGAAAACACTGACTCAATTCTGGTACAACTCTCGTCTGCACTTATATCATCTGACTAGTACTTATTTTCTCAGAGCTTACTTTTCTTTCTCTGAGGTTGCCCAAAAAACTGCTAAATGTCATTGCTATCCTTCATCTTACTCATGCCTTACTAGCTGACAAAAGCTGACTTTTTCAAACTAACACTAATAATGTCATTTATCATAGGCAGGTACAGATACACAGGATATTATATGAATATACAATAAATTAAAGCTGCTTCTCTCTATATGTTCACATGCATCACTACAATGACTAACACATTACTGAGACCCAAAATGTATTGCGACTACGGCCTTGATTTTAGCAAAATTGTTTTCTATATACATTGAGTAAACAATATTTCAAGAAACGTTAGTTTTACTGCGTGTATTATTTCGCCATCGTGACAACATATTAGCACGAACTTGTTCTGATTGTCATAACGCATAATGAACATAATACGATTAGTCTCGTTTGGTACAGAGAATGCGTCTGAGCCTTGTTTGCAGTTTATTGCTTGTTTTCGGTTATGACCTATAACTGTTATTACGGTTCCTGCCTATTTGCATGCCATGTTTTGGATTGTTTTATCTAGTTAGTAGAGTCCTACTTATAAAGTCCTATTTATAATGTCACACGGTACGTTGTTGCCGTGTGACGTCACTATTTGGCTACAAATAGGTATGAATACGGTCATTTAAGGAGACGTGTTGCAAAGCGTTGAAACTTGTCCGAGTTGCGGCAGGAGCTTTTACTAACGGAAAGTACCACATAAACTAAGATAGATACTGTTAGCTAATTATGCTCTGAAATTTCCTGTTCTTACCTGTGGATAGACTGTATTCTAGTTGACCTTATTTACAGATAAGCCGTTGAACCAGTCGAGATTACAGGGCGAAAAGGAACTCAGTGCACGCTAAAGGCAAGTGCACGCTCGATCGTCTTCGATCTTTTCGACTCGCTAATTGCTAGTGTAAGGATTTATCCACCGGTCACAAGCAGAATTTTCCATAGGACCAGGCGTAAAATTTATGCCTAGACGAGACCAGATGTAAGGTCAGATTTCATAGGTAGCTTCTATGGGAACAGCTTTAAACGTTGCAATAGTAGGGTTGCAGCGATGCAGACATCGTTGCAATTCTTTTGATGTCTAGCTATAACAACGCAGAGCTAGGCCTAATTCAGAGACACGGGCGCAAATTGTGCGAGGTAAGCGCTAACGTTACACTGCTTTGTTGAGAGGTCAGTGTGGTTTATATGACCTATATCATTCGATTGATTTACGTATTTCACTGTCGATGGGTTTTGTTTTGCGCTATACTTGGTAATCTAGTAGGAAATAACGGACTCTTGGCCAGTGAGTACGAGTAGCAATTTAGCTTAGTAGCGGCGCAGGTTGCTTAGTAACGATCATTATTACACGTTTTAAATGGGCGCGTGCATGGCTACTGGTATTGGTGCAACAGACGTATAGCTCTCTATGAACATTTTAGTTTCCACCAGTTTAGCAATTAATCCCAGTTGGTGCAACCGGCCACTGTAGACAAGAATACGGACCGGGTGTGCACTCAGTTCGGCTGTATGTCAAGTTCACGTCCCGTTCAGACATAAAATCCTCAGGCACATGTTTACTGGAAAGAAATGAACTCGGACGGAAACGGGTTTATGAAAGGTTTTATAGACACATTTCTTAAGTCTGTCATCGGCGTTGAACAATATAAGGTGTATCCAGCACTATGTCTCTCCCCCTCCGCTCGGACGTGCCTGTCATGGACGACATTTCCCAGAATCCTCCAGGTCGCTCCCTATCCCCAGACATCTAACTACGCCTGCTCTTTGTCATGTTTATATATAAAGCCCCTTGCTCGGTTTTCCATTTGCGAAGTCTCGTTTTGTATCTGAGGCTTGTTTGTAATTTATTTCTTGCTTTCTGGTTATAATCTATACCTGTAATTACGGTTTCTGCCAGTAGTGTTTTGGATTGTTATATCTAGTCTGTACGTCTTGGCCCCCTTCTCAAAACTAACACTATGGTTTAATATATATTTGTAGTACAATTGTTTTCTATTTATTTTGATTAATCAATATTTCAAGAAACGTCAGTTGTACTGCATTTATAATTTCGCCATTGTTTCAACAACATATTAACACGAATGTGTTCTGATTGTCATTAAGAACATAATACAATTAGATTTATAGACCAAAACAACATATTCTTCGAATTATATATATAACAAATGAAGCAAAATCAAGCTTTTGAAGGAAATACTAATATTTTCTTAAGAAGTGGTGGGGACAATATTACGCAGTTCAGAAATTTGTGGGAACAGTAAATTGCATCTATGGTTTAAAAAGGCAAATGTGGGGTAATTATTGGCAATTGTCTCGGGTATTTCCAATGCTGTGCCCCATGAGCTGAAAACTAACTTTGTTAGTTACCCAGGTTTTTAAACTGACATGGACTTTCATTGAAAAGAATCCATCTGTAATGCGGGAGGGGTGGTGAGCGAGGACGAACACGTGTGAAGTGCTGGCACCTTGGATGTTATGTGAAACGGAACTAACGAGAGCATAATGAGCGTGACAAATAGAATAGAATAAATAAATAATAAGTTTAATAACCAACAAACAAAAACAATAACTGAACAGAACCAAGGACATACAGCAATAATGGGTTAACAAGGTGTGTGCAAGATTTATGCAACTAAACAAGTAAACACTAATGGGGAAGGCAGCGTAGACAACAAACAAAGTGAGAGTAGAATAGATGCGCGAACAGCAGAGGACTAAACGAGAGCAACAGAGACAGCGAGGGTAACTACACAGGGAGCGTGGGGAAAAAGTACATAGTCACAAGCTCAAACAAGAAGCAAGATTAAACGGACATATACCGAGGAGCAAGGACAAACAAGATCTAAAGAGAGACAAACAGGATAGAGGACAAACAAGTTATAACGACAACCATGAATGAGGAGCAAGGACAAATGAGATATAAGTACACACACAGGAGCTAGGAGCTAGAATAAACGTTTTGAATGCGGAACGTGGACGAACGAGATCTTATCAAAAACTTTGGGAGACAAAGTAAGACCATGAAAGACATATTACCAAAACACATATAAGCAAAGGAGTGAGGTCAAACGAGAGCTAACCAGAAACGATGAGAAACAATGAATGACAAAGAGACAATGACTGACAACCAAGAGACGTAGGAAAGGGGTTTACATAGGACTGCAATTAGGGACAAACTTGGAACAGCTGGACACAAAGGAGAGAAGACACGGAACCATGGAGACGAAAACAGGGAAACCCGGAAATGACTTTGTTGCCATGGAAACGGGGAACGCTTTGGTCTGCGGACATGAAACCATCCTTTTAACCAATGACGTAGACATCGGCACCATTCCCCCACATCGCAGTGTGAGTTACCCCTTTCCCCATGGGACGCTGCAAGGCGGTGGATGAGGAGACACAGGGAGAGTGGCTGAGGAAGATGAGGGAGGAGCAGCGAACACTGAAGGAGGAGAGAGACGTGGCAGCTTCTCCTGCACATGTGAGTAAATGTATCTGTTTTCATCCAGGAGTCATTTTATGCCTCATCTCTACTATAGGTTTTCTGTTTATCTGTCTGAAGTTGGTATTCTCAGAGTGTTCCATTCTTAATATCATGGTAACCAGAATGAAGTCATTTTAATAATGCTCTCTTTAACATGTCAGAATAATCTTGGCACTGCAATGGGAAGCACTAATTTTTGCATTAGATATACAGGTAGCAGTCTAAGACTATAAAGCTAAGACAACTAAAATTAATCATGAATCTGAGAAGATATGGTGGTAGGAAGAACACACTTTAATAGCGAAAGCAAATCCATTGATGATATGCATGGAATGTCTGGAAAATGACCATTTGAAGTAAGAGTGGAATCACAAGACATATGTTGAAACATCTTTCGATGCAAGTTGGTCCAAAACTCCAGGAATTCCATGTGCTACCGCTTCCCAGTCGAGCAGGATGTCCCATCCCCCGGGTAAATATGCTGCGTTAGAGTAAAGCTAACACCATGCAGATAGGCTTAGCAGGTTATTTCTTTAACTAAATGAAAATGAACACTGGGGAGGCAGGCAGGCTGACAGGCAGGGCGGGAGGAAGGGTGTGTAGGCAGGCAGGCAGGCAGGAAGGGAGACTGGGGAGGTGGGAATGCAGACAGGCAGGGAGGGAGAGAGGGATGCTGGGGAGGCAGGCAAGGAGACAGGAAGGCAGGGAGGAAGGCTCTGGAAGGAGGGTGGGAGGGAAGATGGGGAGGCAGACAAGCAGGCAGGCATGCTAGACGGGCATGCAAGCGGGCATGCAGGAGGGCTGGCGGAGAGGCTGGGGAGGCAGGCAGGCATGTAAGGAGCGAGGCTGGGGAGGCAGGCAAGCACACTTGGAGGGAGGGAGGGAGGGAGGGAGGGAGGGTGGGAGTGAGGCTTTGGAGGCAGGCAGGCAAGCAGGCAGGAAAGCTGTGTGGGCAGGCAAGCGGGCAGGTGGGAGGGCAGGCAGACTAGATGGAGTGAGGCTGGGGAGGCAGGGAGAGTGGTAGGCTGTAGAGGCAGGTGGGGGAGACAGGTAGGGAGGCTGGAGAGGCAGGCCGACAGGGAGGAAGGCTTGGGAGGCAAAGAGGCAGACAGACAGGCAGGCAGGTAATGAGGAAGGAAGGCGGGGGAGACAGGCAAGCAGGTAGGGAGGGAGGGTGATAGGGAATGAGAGAGGGAGTCTGGGGAGGCAAGCAGGCAGCGAGGGAGGGAGAGAGGGAGAAAGGCTGGGGAGGCAGGCAAGCAGGCAGGCAGACAGTCAGGGAGGGAGGGAGGTAGACTGGGGTTACATGCGGCTGGATGACCAACATGTATCCCGAGCCTCCCTCCGGAGTCTGGGTCTCATGCTGTTCATCCAGGCCGCATGTATCCCCAGCCTCCACCCGGAGCCTACATTTCAATTCTAATCCTATGGCCGTATGTATCCCCAGCCTCCCCCTGGAATCTGGGTTTCCATGTTGCTCATCCAGCTGCATGCATCCCCAGCTCTCCCGGGAGTCTGGGTCACCATTCAAATCTTCTGGCCGTATGTATCCCCAGCCTCCCCCACGAATCTGGGTCTCCATGTTGCTCATCCAGCAGCATGTATGTGCCAGCCTCCCCCAGAGTATGGGTCACGTGCTGCTTGTCTGGCTGCATGTTTCTGCAGCATCCCTCCCTCCCTCCACAGCTTCACTCCCTCCCACCCTGCCTGCCTGCCTTCCTCACTCCCTCCTGAGCATCCCTCCCTCCCTGCTTGCCTGCCTGCCTGCCTCCCCAGCCTCCCTTCCTCTCTCCCTGCCAGCCTCCCTGCCTCCTTCCATCCTCAGCCTCCCTCTCTCCCTGCTTGCCTGCCTCCCCAGCCTTCCTCCCACCATGCCTGCCCCCTCCCTCCCTCCTTGCCTGCCTTCCCAGCCTCCCTCCCTTCTTCCCTCCCTGCCCGCCTGTCTGCCTTCCCATCCTTCCTGCCTGCCTGTAGTCCTGCCTTCCTTCCTCCCCAGCTTCCCTCCCTTCCTGCCTGCCTCCCTGCCTGCCTCCCTCCCTCCCTCCTTGCCTACCTTCCTACCTCCCCAGCCTCTCTCTCTGCCTCTCCAGCCTCCCTCCCTTCCTTCCCTCCTGCCTCTCTATCCCTCCTCCCTCCCTGCCTACCTGCCTGCCTCCCTCTCTCTCTCCCTGCACGCCTGGCCATCTGCCTCCCCAGTCTCCCTCCCTCTCTCCCTCCAAACTTGCCTTCAGACTTTGTTCTCGCCTCCTGTTATAGCCATGTTGCCAGTCCCACTCCTTTTCCCCATCCTTTTCCCTCAATCTGCCCTGACTCCTGTGCCTGTCTATGGTTTAGCCCCAAGTCTCTTCCAGCATAATTAGCCTTTGCTTCATTGCTGTTCTCTCATTAGCCATTCCTTAGTGTTAAGTTTCCTTAGTTGCCTCGTTATCATCCTCACCCTGTTAAGCTGTTTAGTCTTCTGTTTCTTTCCTTCATTCTGTATTGTGTTTCTCTGGTTAGTTCATTTTTTTTTATATTAAACTTGTTATTCATTTGTTCTATCCTGTCCATCACTGTGCCCATCACTGCATCAGTGAACAGACACTGGATACACTGTGATGAAGAGGAGGAAGAAGACTACACTTTAAAACATGAAACATGAAGCTTCAATAAAGCCATTAAACTAAACCATTTGGTGGTACTAATATAATAATAATAATAATAGTAAACTTAAGTTGTATAGGACTTTTCAAAATGACAGAACAAGATAATAATACACAAAATCAAGATAAAAAACAGTACAAACAATGATAACACACGATAATAAAATCATAGGACATAAAATCTGTACAATATAAACAGTGCACAATATAAACAGTGAAATAAAATTGGTAATAAGGATAAAACTAGGCAGATTTACAATATTTAAAAAAATGTGTATGGTCCAACTATTTAGAATGAAACAGCTCAAAAGCATTTATGCATCTGTTTCATCATCATTCCACATCACTGAATAAAATCAAGCAGTCAAAGTTGTTTATGGAAAAGTAATAACATGCTATGGAAGAATCAAGTGATGAGAAATTGATAATGTGTAAACAAAAAATAGGCCTACATAATTTTGTGTTCTATGTTCATAAGTTGAAGTAGAGGAGACTGAAGAATACACATTTTGGCCATTATAGTAAAAACAAGGGAACAGTTAAATAATGAAAAGCACAAAGGTGATTATAAATGGTGTGTTAGCCCTACACATACTCAGCAGCAGTATATGTGAAGCTCGCATCACATTAAATATACCTAAATGTTGTTGTTTTTCTTAACTGACTCCCTTTATGCTTCATCAGTGCTACAACAGTCATGATTTACTAATGACTATAGTTACAGGGGGTGCATATACATGTGTGGTTTCTGCTGTTTGGAAGGAGTTATGATGCAAAAACAAATATGGAGGCTACATTACTGTGTTTGCAATAGCAATAGCACCACGACTTTTAATTTAGCCTTCTTAAATGTGACGGTGATGACAAATTGGTTGTAAGGTGAAAGGACCAGGACACACTGGTCCAATCAAAACCAAAACTGTATCGTAATTGAATCTGAGTCAATATCTAGACCAGGTGGTGGGTAGACTGATAAAAAAAAACAAAAAAAAACATAATATACAAAATAAAAACAAACTTTACATTCACTGTATATCAAAGATAAATAATATTAGATTCTATGTTGTTTACACGTAAATTGTAGTAATGATGTAAAGAGAAGAAATAAAGGGTCAGTATCACTGCCTAGACAGAACACTTATTGCATCTCAGAAAGAAAGGTCAGACTACATCTGTAATCCACCAGAGCCAAACTGTAACGTGGACATTGTCTGGTCCAGCTGTGGCCATGCAGATGATGATCATGACTAAGGTAACTACTGTCATCCACTGCTTGAGGGTCACCTAACTTATTGGCAAGCTACCATCAGACAGTATGCTCGCAAATGTAAATGCAGCAATAAGCACATTACCAACAACCTGTATAACTGATACCAACTAACTGATATGTACCACTGTAGTAATTATGCTCAAGATTCTAGGATACAGAATAGTTCAAGAGGTCAAGAGGCTTTTTATTGTCTTTCCAGCTAGAAACAACCCCAAATGTTACAAGTGTACAGTGAAATTAAATATTGCTCCTCCCGGACTGTGGTGCAACACGAGAAGAATATAAGTGTAAACAATAAATATGAAATACAGGACCAATGTTAACATATAGGTAACACCAACCAGTGCACCATACAATGGCATTTTAAGAGCTACGCTTATAGCAAACAGTGGTCACTGAGGTAACAGCCAGTACACTCATTTCAACAAAAATACAATTTTTGTTGTAAGTCTCTGGGAGTTGAGAAATCTGATGGCATGGGGGAAGAAACTTGCACAATATGGCTGAAAACACACAAATGTTTAAGTACCTCTTCAGAGACTGTAAGATAGAGAAGAGTTTGTGTGAGTGGTGTGTGGGCTCGCCTTTAACACTGGTTGCATTGTGAAAGCAGCGTGTGTTGTAAATATCCATGATGGAGGGGAGCGAGACCCTGAGGACCTTTTCGGCTGGTCTTACTATTCTCCTCAGGGTTTTGCGGTCCGAGTCAGAGCAATTCTCAAACCAGGCAATGAAGCAGCTGCTCAGGATGCTCTCTATTGTAGAACATGGTGAGGATAGTTTTAGGGGGATGAGCTAGAAGTAGGAGTTACTGCTGGGCTTTTGTTGGCTATGGAGGTGGTATTGAGAGTCCAGGTGAGGTTCTCTGCTAGGTGGACACCAAAGAACTTGGTGCTTGTAATGATTTCCACAAAGAAGCCATCGATATTGACTGGAGGATGATCACCACAAACTTTCCTAAAGTCAACCACCATCTCTTTTGTTTTTTCCCATATTCAGAGACAGGTTGTCCATTGCACTTCCACTCTGTATGCTGACTCATCATCACTGAACTTCCGCTACACATGGCGAGCCGTACCAGTGAGAGGGGAGCATTCCGTGACAATAGCATACAGCAGTCACTGAGGTATCAGCCAGTACACTCATTTCAGAACACAGTATTGTTAAACGAAATACAATATTTGTTAAATATATGTGCAGTCTTCAGAAATACACAAAAGAAGCAGTGAAAAATTAATGCCCTTGTTTGTAACCCCCCCCCTTTGTCATTGTTAGTCATCACACCTGCACCTTGTTACAAATGTCGTTTATGTATGTATCTATTTAAACCTCTGTGTTTGAGAGTTAGTTGCCAGTCATTGTTAGAGTCAATATTCATGTGCATGTTCATAGTTCATGGTATTTGATCCTGTCGTTACTTGTGAGTTTATATCACGCTGTCATGTGTGAGTGCCATTAACATATATTGTTAATTTGTGTTTCATCTTATTTGATAAATGTCTGTCTACAGTTGCCTCTGCAGGTGAGATACCAGAGTGTGATGAGATTTGGATCAATGTAACAAGCATGTCACGGTAGACTGGCCATCCAGCAAGAGAGAAATGCCCGCTTACGCTAGGGACCAACCCACTTACCAGCATTGCTCTCAATTGTCACGGAACGCTCGCCTCCCACGAGTCACGTGGTTCGGCCCGCCACGTGCAGTGGGAGGACTGTCTTGTCTGTAACCACACCTGCACACACCTGCACCTCGTTCGTCTTTATGTATATAAACCCGTGTTAAAGTGTGCAGGGTGTTGGTTATTGTCGGCATAATGTCTAAATTAAATGTTTGTCGCAGTCGGAGGAGTCTGTGCGTCCTGCCCCTCACCCTACTTCACTCGGGCCACTGCACGTTACAGAATAACCAACCGCTACAGGACGCACTCTCCCTCGACAAAGAACGGACTTCCTAGCGGGAGGTGCATAAGGCACCCCCTGCACTGCTGCCTGGATCCCAGGATATTGGGGAGAGGACCGCGACCGTTGTCTGCGTCTTCTCCGGAGGCAGAGGGGAACAACCCCAGGAATTTCTTGGGGGGGGCCTGAGGCTGTTGAGCCCGGGCCAAGGAGGACTGAGGGGCACCACAACGACCAGAAAGAGGGCGGTCGCACGGAGCCAGCAGGATCTCCTAAGACCCTTCCCCTCAGCGGACTCGCTGGAAGGGTCTGCCCAAAGCCTCAGAGGCAAACTGCCTCTGGGACGCTCTTAAAGTGGCGGGAAAGAGGAGGACCATTTAGGGAGGTGGCATGTCTGGAACCGGAGCAGATGTGCACCCCCACGTGTCCATTGAGGCCACGGACACGTCAAGGCACCTGCAGGGACGGCGGGCACCACGTCACAGCACCTTGTGTTTGTGTTGGCGCTATTGTGTTTCTGTTTGCACCTTTTGTGTTTACAGGCGCAACGTCTTGTGGAGCATACCGGACTGCCCCAAGAGAGGCAGGGAAGCTGCCTTTCTCCCTCTCGCCGCGAGGTCTCTCTTGTTGGTGGCACCTGGCCCGCCTGGTACTGGGTGGGTGCCAGGCACTGCCGTGCTCTGTTTGTGTGTACGTGTACATGGCACCTGGAGGTTCGCGTTCATTGGACGGACGTGTCGGGAGCTGTGCCCCTTGGGAGGGGGTTCTGTCACGGAACGCTCGCCTCCCGCAAGTCACGTGGTTCGGCCCGCCACGTGCAGTGGGAGGACTGTCTTGTAACTACAACTGCACACACATGCATCTCATTCGTCTTTATGTATATAAACCCGTGTTAAAGTGTGCAGGGTGTTGGTTATTGTCGGCATAATGTCTAAATGTAACGTTTTCTGTTAGATGTGTTATTGTGTCTCGTGCTTGTTTAGCGTTAACCGTTTCATATTTCTTGTCTGTGATAAGTGTGAGTGCCTTTGTGTCTTTAAATGTTAATAAATCTTTGTTCCAGTCGGAGGAGTCTGTGCGTCCTGCCCCTCGCCCTACGGCACTCGGGCCACCGCACATTACATCAATCACGTGAATATTGATTACATTCACCTGTTCCCTCAATTTACATGCTTATTTAACTTGACAGGTACATGAGGACAACGCTGCACATTAGCGGTCCACAGACCTGATGCTCTTTGAACGTTGCTACATTGTCTTTGTGCCAGAAATTGCATTCTGTGTTTTCATCAGTGCTCCTTTTCAGTTATTCTCAATAGACAATAAAGAGCACTTCCCTGCAATCCTGCCTTTCGCTTCCTCTGTTCCGCCTATGTCACGGAATGTGCAGTCCGCCTGGAAGCGAGGCGAGTAGCGCTGACTGGGTGCACCTGCTGGTGCTACAGATGGCGGCACTGGACCAGCAAAGGCAGGAAATTGGAGAGATCTGCTCTATAGTTCAGAATCTTGGGGTCTGTGTGGAGCATCTGACCTTGAATCGCGAGAGCCAAAACCCGTCTCCGGTTTTCTCGTCAGTTCCGGAAGGGGTAAGGGGTTTAATAGCTACCCCGGAGATATATGGACGAGATCTGGAGGGCTGTGAAGGGTTTGTAACCCAAGGTGAACTTTTTTTTTGGTTACAACCCCATTTGCCCAGCCATGCCAAGGTTTCTTTTGTGATCTCTAGGCTTACCGGGAAAGCCCGTACTTGGGGGACCGCGTTGGTTACTAACACATCCCCGCTTATGAATGATTATAGTGCTTTCATCCGAGAGTTGAAAGCTGTGTTGTCTCACCCCCATCAAGGGAGACTATGCAGACAAGCCTTGCTAGGCCTGAGACAGGGAGCCAGATCAGAGATTGATTACGCCATGGAATTCCGAACCCTTGTGGCAAGATCGAAATGGAACGAACCGGCTTTGTTGGATGTCTTCCTATGCAGCCAGAGGGCAGAGCTGCCGGCAGAGATAGTCTGTAAACAGGAGATGGCTACACTAAATGATGCAGTGCATTTGGCAATCATGTATTATCACCTGCTGCAGGAAAGACGTCATCACCTGGAGCGGAGGATACCCCGCCGAGAGGACAGGCAGAAACACCAGAGGAACCCATGCAAGTGGGCATGGCCGGGATCCGTCGTAACCCAAGAGAGAGGAGGAAAAATGACTGTCCGGTGAGTTACTCCCCAGCCAGGTCCATGTGTATAATCCCAGTTAGAGTGTTTCACCAGGGCCATATCCAACCAGCCACAGTGCTTGTGGACTCAGGAGCAGCAGGAAACGTGATGGACTGGGTGTTTGCAAGAAAACTGGGGATAAGAGCGTTTTCTTTGCCTGCCCCTTTAAGAGTCCAAGCGCTGGATGGAGGACCAGTGGGATCGGGTTACATAACTCATGTTATGTAAAAACAACAGAGGAACACATTGAGCATATAGCTTTTTATCTTATTTCTTCCCTTTCCCATCCACTCACGTTAGGTCTATCCTGGCTAACAGTGCATAACCCCCACATAAGATGAGAGCCATATCATCAAGTGGGTGGCTTCCTGCGAAGGAAAATGCCTTTGTCCCTGGGCAGTGCCTCTCCGGTTGTGATGGAAAATATTATTCGATCATGTATTATCATGTGATTCATATATAATCATGTTAATCCTTTCATTATATAATCCTATATGAATAGTTTAGTCTGCACACTCTGTCTCTGTATATTGTGTGAACAAAACGACTGTTGGAATGTTGCTTCGTGACCTGTGTGTGTCCTAAAAGAGGAATTAGGCTTATCTTGCAAACAGTCTGTCCTGGTGAGTGTTCTGATACTGCAGGAATGTTCATCGCGATAAGGAGCAGGAATGGGTAAACAGGATGACAGAGCACCCCCTCCCTGGGGGAGAAGTTTAGATATACGGAGCAGAGTCGGTCTACCCCTTTAGAGCTTTTGCTGTAGGCATTATCTCTCATGTAGCTACATCTTTTCTTTAATAAATTACTCTTTTAATCACGTCTGACTTGCTGTTTATTCAGATTTCCACCACACCGGTCAATGACCATCGAGAGCCCGAAGCAGACAAAAAGCTCATGGTTCCCTGGGAGTATAGTGACCTGGTGCTGGCATTTAGCCCTTAGAAGGCCTCTCAGCTCCCTCCTCACCGTGAATGGGACTGTCCCATCACGCCAAAGGAGGGAGCATTTCCTCCTATGTGTAGGATCTACCCTCTGGAAGAGGAATGGACAATGGGGCAATATATAAAGGAGGCTTTACAGCAAGGCTACATTCGTCGCTCCACCTCTCCGGCTTTGGCCAGTGTCTTCTTTGTGAAGAAGGATGGGGGACTAAGACCCTGTGTGGACTACCGGATCTTAAATGAATTGTTAATATCATACACTTACCCTCTACCCTTAGTACCCACCACACTAGAACAGTTAAGGGGAGCCTGTTACTTCATGAAATTAGATCTATGCAGTGCCTATAACTTAATAAGGATTAGGGAGGGTGACGAGTGGAAGACCTTTAGCACAACTTCAGGGCAGTACCTAGTTCTGCCATACAGAAGTCGTTCAAGGCATTCAAAACTGTTTTCTCGACTGCTCCAGTTTTGCAGTAAACTGAACATCATGGTCAACCTAATGTCCCCACCCCCAGGCAAATGGGCAAGTAGAGACAGTGAATCAAGAACTGGGTAAGTTCTTGCGCTTGTATAGCCAGCAACATCCAGAGACCTGGAGTACATGTCTCCCCTGGGCTGAGTAAGCTCAAAACTCAGTGCGTCATGCGGGCACGGGAATGACACCATTTTAATTTGTTTTAGGATATCAGCCACCGCTTTATCCCTGGAATCCACCCACGTCCAACCAACCGGCTGTGGAAGAATGGTGTCGGTGCAGTGAGCAGGTTTGGGAGGAAGCACATCAAAAACTGCGTAAAGCAATTGCCAGTTACAAGAGAAAGGCGGATAAGAGATGTGGAGAGACCCCTCAATATGAGCCGGGAGAAAAGGTGTGGGTCTCCACGAAAGACAGCCATGCAGGTACCACAGGGAAGCTTAGAGCAAAGTATGATGGCCCATACACCATAAAGGAGCGGGTGAATGATATTACTTACCGAATAGGTTTGCCTGGAAACTGGGTCCCCTCGCAGAGGAGGGTCCCCTCACGGAGGAGGGTCACGTCTCAGGTGCTCCGCCTCCACCCCTGGACATTGGTGGGGGGCCAGCTTACAGGGTGAGGGCCCTGCTCGATTCGAGAAGGAGAGGGACACGACTACAGTACCTAGTTGACTTGGAAGGGTATGGCCCAGAGGAATGGAGCTGGATACTGACCTCCCAGGTATTGGACCCCAGCCTCACCGCCTCCTTCCACAGGAAGCACCTGTTGAAGCGTGCTCTGTGACGGGCAGGGCGGTCTCGCACCAGGAGGCTGGCGGGGTCTTCAGAGGGGGGTTCTGTCATGGTAGACCATCCATCCAGTAAGCGAGAAATGCCCGCTCATGCTAGGGACCAACCCACTTACCAGCCTCGCTCTTAATCACGTGAATATTGATTGCATTCACCTGTTCCGTTAATTCACATACTTATTTAACCCCACAGGTAAACAACGCTGCACATTAACGGTCCACAGACCTGATGCTCTTTGAACATCACTATTATGTCTTCGTGCCAGAAATTGCATTATGTGGGTTTTTTTTGTTTGTTTCGTCAGTGCTCATTTTCAGTTATTCTCAATGGACAATAAAGAGCACTTCCCTGCAACCCCGCCTCTCGCTTGCTCTGTACCGCCTATGTCACACCGCAAGTCATCTGTTAAAGAAATATGTTCAGTTGTTTGTAAAAAGTTTTATATAATAACAATACTATTTATTATTTATTTAAGAACTACATGTCCACAGTCCTCCTTCCCAAATCATCTGTGTGAACACTGATGTACAGTATATATTTCTCAGTTCCTGAACACTGAACATCTGGTACTGGTACTGGTAGGGGCACCGACACCTGGGTCATACCACAGCTGTCTGCACATCACCTCTTCATGTCCTAGTGATCGTCACACACTGTTCCCTGCTGGTCATTATGGTAGATCTCCACTCCATCAGAGCAGGCATTACAGGCCATTACGGTAGATCTCCACTATACCAGAACAGACATTACTGCCCCTGATGAGTCACATGATAAGGCCACCTATCAAGAAAGAAATATAATGCACAGCTTTATTGGCTATAAGCTTCTAATAAATGCCCACCTATTTCTGTAGAAATAAGCAAAGTGTTTTCTGTGTGTACTAAACATTTCTGCAAAGGAAGAATAAACGTGCGTGTTGGTATATAGATAGAAGATACTACAGCCTTTCATTGGCATATGATTTCTTATTAAATCCATATGTTGCATTATTTACTGTTGTTTATTATAAGTATTATTGTATGTTTCAGTTACTCGTGTTCAGAGACACAGTGCTCCACATATGGACTGGGGCAGAGAATTAAATTTTCTTCTATCAAAAAGATTGAAGATAAGATTATGCAAATAGAAATGTTAGCAATTTACAGTAATTAGTCTTAGCTTTGCAAATAAATAAGCTATATCAAAAGCATACACACTTAATAAAAACATACACACTAGCACACACAAACACACAGACAAATCTATATGTTAATTTCAAATAAATATATTTTAATACACTGACATTATTTTTGTTTCCCATGCGCTTTTGTCTTTTGTCTTATCACTCAATTATTGATTTATTATTACCACGATCCTTAATATTATTTTTATTTTTGTTGTTCTAATAATAATAAATATTATTATTATTATTATTATTCTGACTGGTGTCTGTATGTCCCTCTGAGGGATGGCCCCTATTGACTCTATACAGTCGCTATACATTCACTGACAATTTTATTAGGAACACTTCACTAGTACCAGGTTGGACGCACTTTTTCCTTCAGAACCGATTTAATTCTTCATGGCATAGATTCAACAAGGTCCTGGAAACATTCCTCAGATATTTTGGTTCCAAGAAGACAGGCAGCAAAAAAAACGAGTAGTATAATTAATGGAGAGAGGAACAAATGAAAGGTGTGTTAAATGAGTACAAGGAGATTATGGAGGCAGGACAGAAACATATACTTCACTTTTTGCAAGGGCATGGAATGTACCAAAGTCTGCTTCAGATAGGCTCTGAATTTGACTCTGGTAGAAAACTCTATCTGCCAGAGGAAGATGACAAGGAGTGCAATAACTGAGAGAGCCCTGCCACTTCTAAACATTGAACCATGAGGTCTGGCTGAACAGTTGCCAGTTGTAATCAATTCCTGCATGGATATAGGCCTAGATATGGGTGCAGAAGTACAAGTTAACACCATAGATATGTAAGATGTTGACATGATCCATGAGATGGAAGATGCATATCTAAGCAGTCACAAGGAGGAAAATGAGCAGCCTTTAATGTCTGAGGTAGGTAACTTTGGGTCATTTCATGCCAAATCTCCTAAGGAGAAAAGATTCTGTTAGTGAGGTCATGGAAGATCCCCTAAGCCTTTTTTTTTTTTTTGCAAAGATACTAATTGCAACTAAAAAGTCACAATTAGTATTTGTTTTCCTTACCAGGTCCACAAAGTTAGTGATGTTCAGGAACCTTGTTCCTATTTCAAAACAAGCGAAAGGGATCAGCATACGGGATAAACACTCCACCGACTACCTCACAAATACAGAGCATATCAACCATATTAGTACAAAGAAACCTCAAAAGGCAAAGACCTGAAAATTAAACAAAGAAAAGCAGTTATCAGCTTTTCTTTGACAGGTGAAAGCAATGAAGGGCAGAAAAATGAAACATGGAACAAAACCAGGAACTGAACAAAAACAGTGGAAAACATGGCAGATTGCTAAACGAACCATGATGCAATGGGAGGGGAATCGTGACACATGTATTTGAAATAGAAATAGAAAGTGACTATGTCCACATACTCATCGATATTATGGAATGCGTTTTTCTGTCTCTGAGTCTATCAGTTGCTTCAGAAGGGCATTGTTTGACCATGTGAACTCTTGGCTTGTTAGACTTCAGTTTCTGTGCCAACTGTTGAACAGCTGCCACAGAGACTTGAGGTGGAGTATAACCAGCATTTAAAACAACATAAAATCTCTAAACAGTAATAGTTTTCAGCTCTGGAAAACACAATCTGGAATGAGTTTTCAAGTCAATACACTTTCTTTCCTTTACATAAAACTACAGCCCACCACTTCCTTGTCGGTTTGAATCTAAAGCACAGCTCAGCTCAGTGTGGAGCAAAGCCTTCCTGATCAAAGGCAGAGTTGGGGATATCAGCATTGGCCCAGGTGTGAATGAAGCACAATGTAGAGCAAGCTGCAAAATCCCAGCAGCTTTGCAGGTATGTATGACCAACCGTTTCAATCACAGATTAATGAACAATGCAGAGAGTAATACTGGGCAAAGAAGAGTATCCTTTATTCAAGATCAACAAGTCATACATCAAGATGATACATCAAACCACTGCATATGACACAAGTATGTGTTCCATACAGTTCTTTATATCATCACCATAGAAATTAAGTCTAGATTTCCTTTGGATGTGCACAGAGAGATTAAATCACCAGATATTTAGAACCTTGGACAGCTACATCTCCCTGCCTCCACTGGACTCCACCTTTTTCAGCACTCTGGACAGTTATGTAAGAGTGAAATATGATTTTCTTTTATACTTTCATGGCATAAAGATTATATTCTAAATACCTAGTTCTTTGGTAGACTCACTGATGATGTTATGCAACATTCTGATCAAACAATCTGATTGGTTGATAAGTGTTCTACTTATGCTGTTATATTACAAATATCATCACACTTATGATTTGGTAGCAGACACCTGCCTCAGTATCACATCACCAAAAAACGTTATGCCTTTTGCTCAGATGAATATTTTCAGTGATCTTGATTCACACATGAGAGAGAGTATTGTTTTGTCTCCTCACTCTCAGGTGTAAGTGAGATGCACACGGGGATTATACAGCTTGTACATTTTTCCTGTTCCACTGATAGTAGGAAACATATAGAGTTTGTTTTCCTTGTTATGATGTTTTCAGGTGTTTTCACTCTCTGCTCTTACCTGAGAAGTGACAGTGAGAAACTGCAGCATCTTTTCCTACAGAGATTACTCTCTTTCCAAGTTACAGTAATGACCTTACTAGTTAATCACATTGATGTCTCATATTGTACATTAATACTGCACCCACAAATGTAATCCTTGATAAACTGTATGTTAACATAGCCAACACAAAGTAATTAAATGCAGTTTATTCCACTGTATTCACATTTTTCAGTAAACAGTATTTCAAGCCTGATGCAAATTTCTGCTATGCTTCCTTTGTTGTGGAAGCACACTTGCTTCCTGCCTCTGGTTGGAAGTTGTCCCTTTTCTGCTAATCTATGGGCAGCTGCTTCATTATAAACTCTGGTCTCATGTAGCCAGATACTGAGCATGTAATGAGTGAGGGCACTTGCTAACATATCAATAGATCAACAGTAAAAGTGGCCTAAGATCAATGGATCGTCGCTGCTGGTTCCTGGGACATGCATTTTTGACGGTTTTCATTAATTTGTCCACTAGATGGGGATGTATTACTGTAGATGTTTTTATAGGGCCAGAGCGTCTAAATTGAGTACAAGGGAGTGATTTATAAAAATCAGCTACTACATGTGTATATTCACAGATAATCTTTAAAAGGGTTAAACATGAGTTTATTTTTTTGTCTGAAGCCAGTATTTTAAAGTTTAGTGGGAGGGTTTTGTTGTGTGAAATAATCAGTAATAAAGACAATAAATACCATGTGTTTTGTTCCTGCGCATGGTAACAGATTTGTAGATTACTTGTGAGTTTTGTAGACTGTGCTGGATCTTAGACAGTGTCTGTATTTTATTATTCCAATTTAATATCATGTGTTATCATATTTATTTCATGTGAAAATCTATTGTACTGAAAGTTGGATAGATTGTTGAATATATTTATTAAATATTATCTCACTGTAGTAAAAAGAAAATCCTCTATATATCTTCATGCATTGTTTTACATTTACTCTGATTCAATTTTGTATGATGATCATTTTATGAGATTTGATTTAACATTTTAGAATAACTAATGTAGTTTTTAATTTTCACATTTCACTCTTTTGCCTGTGTTTTCTTAGAGTTTGTGAGACTTGAGGGTGGAGCTCTGGGAGAGTGGATGTGAAATCCCATCAGTCCTGGACCACAGTTTGTGAGACTTTGACTGGCAAGATGCAGAGGTAGTCTGTAGAGAACCTGACTGTGGGACTCAAATAACTCTACAGGAGGCACTCTTTGGAGAATGGAAACACCAATTTTGGAGCAAAGATTTCCAGTGTAATAGCACAGAGACCCTTCTCCTTAGCTGTAGTTTTTCAGCCAGATAGGAACACACCTGCACTCATGGCAGTGCTGTGGGACGCACCTGTTCAAGTAAAAATTACAGTTAAGATTCTGTGGGAGAGAAAGAAGATATTTTACAAGGTACTCATACACTATGAGATGATTTAATGAGCTTTTCTCTTGTAAATAACATTGTTTCATCAGGAAATAATTATCTGAGATTGGTTGATGAGAGCAGTCAGTGTGTTGGGCCACAGCATCACAGTCACCTGCTCCACTCTGCCACAGTACCCAGGAGGATCCTTCCAGTCACACTCCCCTGGACCAATCAGAGCTATACCCAGACAGCTGTCAATCACTCAGTCTCCTTCCTCTTTCCTGATGCAGATGATTATCACCAGGGGAAATACAGCTGTGTCTGTGAGAACCACATTAGCTTTACGGGATCACACAAACATATGAAGGTTCTGCTCACTTGTCAAAAGATTTTGTGCCACCATTGCATGATGGTATGCAAAACACCAGGGAGATAGCTCTGGTCATGTACCGGAACATATGGCTTGAGTTGTCCGTCATCCAGGTATCTTTCACGTACTGGAAAATTTATTTTCATCACATATTGTATAGAAGATAAGGAGTTAATGGACCTCATGCAGACTGATGATAATGAGGTAATGGCTTATTCTATATTCAATTTAGGTTCTTTTTATTTTTTGTAATTTTCTAAAGTTAAGAGTTACTGCTGAGTGTATTTTTATATATTTTCTGTCTCTGAGTATATTTGCCCTTCTTTCACCTCCCTGCTCTCATGATATTTGTTTCCAAATTTGCAGCTGGCCTCCAGTGCAGATTAACATGAGCATTTAGACTATTGGCTGTTACTGTTGACTCCATTTTGATTGTTTACATCTGGATAAGTGAAGCACTACATGATGCATTGTTCTTTTGCCCATGCAGGTCAATGTAGGTGCCTAATCTGTTCAGACTAATGTCAGTTATAGGTCACATTAAAAAGATATTGTGAGCAACCTAACAAAAATTGTAACTGATCAGAAAATCAGATTTGGGCCATTTGAGGTCTAAGATACCATAGAAATATAATGCTATGGCATTATATATTACATCACAGATTCTTTGCTGGATTCATCATTTAATTAACAGAATACCCTAATATTCCTCGTATCTCTCATATTGATTCTCTGTGTGTGTATGTGTGATTCAGATTCTCCATTGCCTACAGGCATCTAGAATTGTGCTTGTGCTGTTTCTGATGGTGTAAATGTGCTCCTTCATCTGCCTGATCTCCAGAATGTACAGACATTTCTTCACAGGAAACTCATCAGGTGAACGACTACATTACCCACAAGGAACGGCAGCGACTAATATTATGGTTTGTTTGTTTTTTTTTCTTTCTTTTTTTCTGAAACACACAATAATGCCCTGGTGATTAATCTTCTGAAAAGTTCAGATGAGGATACATTTTCAATAGCAGTTCATCACTATTGTGCTGTGTTAAATCAGCTGTGTTAGAAAAATAGAAATACTAACTTGTGCAGTGCTGCTATACTTCAGTACAGGAACAGACAAACCCTAATTAAGAAAGTTCTTATCATTACTATGTTACTATGGTGCCTACAGGCCAGACTGGGGCAGCAGTAGCAATGCAGGGTGAGAGCGCATGAATTCCGATCAAGTCGTTCAGGCTGTGTTTGAAATAGCTTACTACACACTACTCGCATTCTTATAGGGTCCCAAATCAGTATGGCATTTACATTATACACCCAAAATGAATTTTTGCAGTAAGTGAAAGATACCCAGATGATGGACAATTTAACCCATATATTCCAGTACATGACCAGAGCTATCTTCCTGGAGTCATTGTAGCTCAGTGCTGTAAAGCAGCAGTATGGAGAAGAAAGTATTGAATTCCCAATTGTGGATTGACATTTCTTTATTTCTTAATTGGCTGCTTTACGTAGGGAAAAAAAAATGATTTGGACATTTTCACTCTATATGTCCAGCAAATATTCAGTATATATGGTTAATTCCAGCAGCTGTGAAGGTGAGACTGGATCAGAGTTTGGGCTGGGCTGCATAAGGTTAAAGGCTTAAGATGACTTTCCCTCTTCATAAACTGTGGACTACTGTATGAGGGGAGGTGTTTACCCATCACCTTGTTTGTGTTGTTTTGTGCTAGACTGTTGCAATGAAGAATAAAGACCCCTCAAACACACATGCCTCTCGCTCCCTCCTTGCTAATGTTACACTTTTACAGCACCATCACTCACCATTCTTCTCTGCAACACCATGGTGACACTCTGTATTATACTATACACTTTATATTAATAACTACACTGCCTGGCCCAAAAAAAAGGTTACACACACTAATATTTCGCTGGACCACCTTTAGCGTTGATTACGGCATGCATTCACTGTGGCGTCGTTTCCACAAGCTTCTGCAATGTCACAACATTTATTTCTGGCCAGAGTTGCATAAATCTTTCCCCACGATCTTGTATTGATGATGGGAGATTTGGACCACTGCGCAAAGTCTTCTCCAGCACATCGCAAAGATTCTCAATGGGGTTCAGGTCTGGACTCTGTGGTGGCCAATCCATGTGTGAAAATGTCGTCTCATGCTCCCTGAACCACTCTTTCACAATTTGAGCCTGATGAATCCTGGCATTGTCATCTTGAAATATGCCCGTGTCATCAGGGAAGAAAAAATCCATTGGTGGAATAACCTGGCTGTTCAGTACATTCAGGTAGTCAGCTGACCTCATTCTTTGGGCACATAATGTTGCTGAACCTAGACCTGACCAACTGCAGCAACCCCAGATCATAACATTGCCCCCACAGGCTTGTATGGTGGGCACTGCATGATGGGTGCATCACTTTGGCCGCATCTCTTCTTACCCTGATGCGCCCATCACTCTGGAACAGGGTAAATCTGGACTCATCAGACCACATGACCCTCTTCCATTGTTTCAGAGTCCAATCTTTATGCTCCCTAGCAAATTGAAGCCGTTTTTGCCGGTTAGCCTCACTGACAAGTGACTTTCTTAAGGCTACACAGCTGTTTAGTCCCAATCCCTTGACTTCCCTTCACATTGTGCGTGTGGAAATGCTCTTACTTTCACTATTAAACATATCCCTGAGTTCTACTGTTGTTTTCCTATGATTTGATTACACTACATGTTTAATTGATCGCTGAGCACGATCATTGAAGATATTTTTCTGACCACAAACATTCAAAGATGATGTTTCCCCACTGTCCTTCCACTTTTTAATAATGTGTTGGACAGTTCTTAACCCAATTTTAGTAGTTTCAGCAATCTCCTTAGATGTTTTCTCTGCTTGATGCATGCCAATAATTTGACCCTTCTGAAACAGATTAACATCTTTTCCACAACCACAGGATGTGTCTTGTTTAACAAATGAGAAGCTAATCACTCCATCAGTTAGGGTTAAATAACTTGTCGCCAGTTGAAATATAATCACCCATACAGTAATTATCCAATAGGAGGCTCTTACCTATTTGCTTAGTTAAATCCAGGTAGTGACTTTTTTTTTTTGGCCAGGCAGTGTATATTTATAATTTTATTTAGCAGTTGTAAAGATTCAGTTTAAGACAGCCCTTTACAAGGTACTAGAACTTGAATGAAAAAGAAAAAATACATTAAAATAATGAAAGATGACACATATAACATACTTTTATCAGGTTAAAATTATCAGCATAAAAAGAAACCCAGCACCCCATGAAGGTCAGCATCATAAGTTATATCAATAAAAGACTGATGATCAATTGCTTTTATAACTTAAAGCAGAAAAATGCTGATACAAACAAACTCACTGAAGGAAAAATTGGTGAAAGATACAACACAGTAATAAATGTGATCAAGACAAAAGCAGACAAAAACTAGAGATTAAATTTTGAAATCTCATATTTTGTGGAGTTTTTTCCTAAATTGACCTGTGAGTCCTGCTGGCTGTGCACTCATGCCATCTCTGTGTATAACATGCAGGCCACAAGATGTCTCTTTACTCACAAAGCCTACAAAGCTACCATGTGACTATCATACCAGAATCCCTTTCATGTTGACTAGGTCAGGGTTGTGCACTGCAGTCCTGGAGTGCCACAGTTTTAAATCTGGTCAGTTTTAGCACTTGTGAGTCACCTTATGAAGAACATGACAGATTTGCTAATAAACTGAAAGTGACATGCAATGGCAGAGAAAACATAAAATACCATAGTGCTGTACCCCTTCAGGAAAAGATTTGAACTAATGTCTGTTCTGTTGTTGTTTATTAATTATGCTGGTGGGTGTGTGTGGGTGTGGGGGTGTGGTGGGGGGGTGGCAGGGTTAGGAGGAAGAAAAATAAAGCAACAGAGAGACCTTTCAATTCACAAAACCGAATGTATGTGTCTTATAACCTACATACCCCCAACATACTGTGGGTTTTGGCTTTTGTTTGCATTTGTTTCAATACGATTGTTAACTGTGTCAGCAGAGTAAAACAATGATAAATACAAGACCCTGCAGAGAACCCCGTCTCCCCGTCCCCCCAAGTAGAGTTCCCATAGCAACCGTGTCATGTGCCTTTTGTTTTGGGTTTTGTCTGCTCCATACACACCTGTTAATTCTAAAAATAAAAAAGGAACAAAGACCAGCAATTATAAGAACTGAATCAGAGGAATTTGCTGGCTAGTTGTCAAAGGTCTTTGAGACAGTGATAGGAGATGATATCTTCAAGTGCACATACTTGTTAAAGATGACAGAGACATAGGGAAACAGCAAAGTGTAAAACTCACAAATTAATATACAAAGTCTCAGGAATATTTAGATAGAAATTACATTTTTACATGAGAACACATTCAGGTCTCAGTAACTACAGAGACTTCAAAGAAAGCAGATTTAGAGATATATTTCAGAAAGCAGTGCATATTTCGTGTAAGGGCTTTCTAATGTCAACTTCCTGTCCTGAGAGCAGTGCATATATTTTACAATACCACACACATAGAGTCACTCTGGGAGCTGCAGACAGCAGTAGATACCAAACAGAATTGGATCAAGCTAAGCCTTTCTCACTGTTCCATTTAATTATTCCAGCACTGTCAACTGATTTAGAGAAGAATAACAAAGTCTATGTAAACTCTGCTGGAACCAGAATGTAAACTCTGTGTAAACTCTGGTCAGATCAACTGATTGAAGTGACAGTAATATGAATTCATTCATATGAATTTTGCACACATACTTTAAGTATAAAGACCAAATTTTGTGTACAGACAAAGAGTTCAAACTAATAACCAACCAGAAACCTTCTTTTATTTGAATACAATGAAATAAACATTGTTAGATGATGACCTAGGTGTCCATGTTGGTGATGTACAAGTTTATGTATTCAGGGCATTGCCATATACATAAGGTGACCACTACAACAGTGAAAAGCAAAGCAAAGCAAAGATTATTTATGTAGTGCTTTTTACAACAGCTGTTGTCACCAAACAGCTTTACATATGTCTGGGTCCAAGCCCCAGTAGTGCATGCCAAAGATGACAGTGGTGAGGAAAAACTCCCTGGGGCTGAGAGGAAGAAGCTTTCAAGAGGAACCAAAACTCAAAGAGGGGGGTTGAGACTGGTTCAGAGACAGGTGGCAGGGAGACTCAGCTACAGCCGGATAACAGAAGGGTAGAGAGGTTCAATCTCAGTTGGATTCCAAGATTGAAAAAGGATATTCCATACTTTGATGGATATATGCGAGATGTACATTATATATCTGGTTATTACTGTACCTCAGAAGTCATGAACAAAGGAAACAAGGAGTGAAAGGGGAAAGCTGTCATTCTAAAATTAAAAATATATGCAGAAGACTATACATCAGAAGAGCTTAGTAGATTGCAATGGCTCTGATAAACTTTATTTAAGCTGGAAGGTAAGATAAAAACACTATTGATCCTGAAGGAAATAGCAGTGTTTCTTGTTTGGGGGTAGTATATGTATAATGGTACGCTCCCCTCTTACCACATGGTATGCCTGGCCTGGCTCCCAGATGGTGTAATGAACTTCCACTTGCTGCCTGGACAACAGAGTCCCTTGCAGTCTTCAAACGCAGACTGAAGACTTATCTATTTGTGGAATACTTAAATGACCACTAACCCTGCTCCTATATTGACTAACTAAACTACTTATTGTACTAAACTATTGTAGGGTATTGTTTATTACACTGATGTTGTCTAACAACCTCTAGTACTTATTGTTTATTGCACTTATCATTGTCTAAAATAGACCTTATGTATTTTGTCTGAAACAGATTAACATCTTTTCCACAACCACAGGATGTGTCTTTCAACATGGTTGTTTAACAAATGAGAAGCTATTAACTGCATCAGTTAGGGTTAAATAACTTGTTGCCCCCTGAAACATAATCACCCATGCAGTAATTATCCAATGGGAGGCTCTTACCTATTTGCTTAGTTAAATCCAGGTGGTGACCTTTTTTTTGGCCAGGCAGTGTATTTTTAAACAGAAAGTACAGGTAGATACTTCCAGCCTATTGGAACACCAATTATGCTCAAATAACTTGTGAAAAATCTTCCAGCAAGATAATGATAATCACATTGACACCTGATGACTGTATATGTACACATACATGATAATGATAATCACACTGACACACCTATTGCCTATATATGTACACATACAGGAAGAGCAGCACAGAGCCTCACCCCCAACATAACTGTGTTGAATTACTTGGATAGAAAAAACAAAACAAAAGAAGAAGCTTGGTGTCATGGTGACTTTTTAAATAAACGCTTATTTTGCATATAAACAGCTTTAGACAATTTTCTTGGATAATTAAGCCCTTTGCAAACTAGCGTAATGTCCTGCAAATGTTCACTCACCCAGGTCAGAAAACTTTCTTTGGAGTCTGTCTCTCTCTACAGTCAGGTTGCTGTAGCTGGTCTCTCTCTGTCAACTTGACCCACACCACTGTGATGGCAGCCAGCAAGAGAACACACGCAGTGCCAGACACACTGCAGCCAGTCTGGAGCAACTGCTTCCTGCAGTGTTGATTCCTGAAACTACAAGATAAGTCATAATTTTAAGAATTAAAAAAAGCAGTGCTTCATATGCTAAACTGAGAGGACCAGTGAAGGCATCACGTGGAATTCAGACCACAAACATTGTGTATATGTGTGGGATCTGTGGAACCTAATATAACACTATACTTGTTCAAATGTTAACAAAAATATGTTAATACAAAGTTTGAGCTTATGATGTAGTAAAATATATTTGATATAAGCTTTCTGTGTAAGATTGAAAAGCTTTTTAGATTGGGATTCAGGAGAGAGTTATAGAGATGGACACACACAATCTAAACTACTCTCCAAAGATATAAATATAAAATAGAGAGAGAAAACATGATTATACTGACCTGTTTTGTACTGTAGTTCAGTATTCTATATGTAGTTCTGTATACTGCAGCAGAAGTGACATCTCCAGTTTGTTCTCTTGTATACTGTAGTTTGTGTTCTATATGTAGTTCTGTATACTGCAGCAGAAGTGACATCTCCAGTTTGTTCTTTTGTATACTGTAGTTCTGTATACTATATGTAGTTCTGTATACTCTAGCAGAAGTGACATCTCCAGTTTGTTCTCTTGTATACTGTAGTTTGTGTTCTATATGTAGTTCTGTATACTGCAGAAGAAGTGACATCTCCAGTTTGTTCTTTTGTATACTGTGGTTCTGTATACTATATGTAGTTCTGTATACTCTAGCAGAAGTGACATCTCCAGTTTGTTCTCTTGTATATTGTAGTTTGTGTTCTATATGTAGTTCTGTATACTGCAGCAGAAGTGACACCTCCAGTTTGTTCTTTTGTATACTGTAGTTCTGTATGCTCTAGCAGAAGTGACATCTCCAGTTTGATCTCTTGTATACTGTAGTTTGTGTTCTATATGTAGTTCTGTATACTTGTAGCAGCAGTGACACCTCCAGTTTGTTCTCTTGTATACTGTAGTTCTGTACACCATATATAGTTCTGTATACCTGTAGCAGCAGTTGACCAGGATAAAGTGAACAGGCACTGGCAGAGACTCTGCCAGGCTGCAAAAACATCCTGATACCCACCAGTGAGCTGCAGAAAACATCCTGATACCTTTTGGGGCTAATTTAATTGTGTCTTTTTGGCGCATAACATTACTAGTTGCCATCTGTTTTTTTCCTGCAGTACAAGGTTGAAAAAATGATTTCTTTCCATGCGATAAGGCATAGCCAACAGTACATGTTGAACAGATCTGTCCATCTGCTGTATGTCATACAGTCTCTGGTGATTCCACTCTACTCGTCCTGTTTTCACTACATACATACTTTTGTGAAGAGGTTTGCAGTCCCACGCAAGCATCAGATTTTGTTGAAATCTGGGCATTCTTCTCTTCCATGCTGATTCTTCCATGCTGATGTGCATTGCTGCAGTATTTACAAAACTCAGTTATCATTCGTAGACATACTTTGTCTATTTAAATCCTTAACTGGTCTCACTGTTCATAAAGTAGCCTATTCGGACCATGTGCATAGTTATATATCTTATTTCATCTGTGATCAGTGGTCCCCAAACACTCTTTTCCACTATTAATAAACTCCTTCAGCCTCCATCTTCTCCATCTGGAACTCTTGAACAACGTGAAGGTTTTTTTAGATTCTTTAAAGAAAAGATAACCAAAATTAACCAGTATTTTCCCTCTGCTCTCCGTACATCCGATTACAGGGACACCCTTCTCACCCCTGCTGCTGAACAATGTTCTGCCTTCTCTCTCTCAACCTTCTCTAATTTCTGAGCTCATGTGTTCTGAATGGGAGTGTGTTCTTGTTTTGCCATGGTATCAGATCAGGTATTGAGAGTAGCGGAATTTCAGTGGTAATTCTAGTACAGTGAATTACCATACACATACACATTAAATGGTTTCTTGCTAGGGTGAAAATGTGCATTGCACACCCTGTAGCTCTGATGGAGGTGATGAAAGGATATCCCCATCAAAGATGCATTTCTGAGACTCTGCACCCACCTGGCATTGTATTCATTAATTCATTCATTCATTCATTTACTCATATTTTCATTCCTCTTGTACGTTACATGAAATTTCAGTAGGCTTATTAAAATTCACAAGAACTGCTGAATGGGAGAAAAAAACTAAAGATAAATTAATTCTAAAATAGTGGAAAGTTTTTAAAGACTTTTAAAAAGAATTTGGAGTCATCCTTTAATATTCAAATAGGCATTGCAGGTATAAAAGAGAGTACATAGTTAAACCAATATAGAGGTCAGTTTTAGGTGGAAATAATTACATGATTAAATTGATTGTTATTCTAACAGTTTCTGTTAGATTAGATACTAGGTTGCTAACTTGCCTTTATAAATCTAACTTGGAACTGTGAAGTTCAAGGATCTCATTAGATTTATCTCTACGGGTCAGTGTTACAGGTAAGAATAAAGTGAACTGCGTTCATCTATAATATATGGATTCCAAACAGGAAAATGTGCAGTTAAGTAAAGACGTTACTCCAAGTTCTGTAGTAGGCCTTGTATTTTTAATATTAACAGTGTTGACTACCGATCTTGAATGCATACGTTTTGATGAACTTGAGTACTGTGGTGGAAAAATGAGAGCACATCAAACACAGACAGCCTTATGCATTGAGTAGTAAAAAGTTTGAGTTCTGTCCCCTGTATAACAGAGAAAGAGAACTGACTCGCAGTACAAGTCCCCCTCCCCTTATACACAGAGAAGAAAAGAAAAAAGAAAAAAGAAAAAACAGCTCCTACAAGGTATCTGAACTTTATGTTTTGGTTAGCCTGAGTGCAGGTGGCGTCTTCTATCTCTACGGTTAGAACAGTCTTCTTCTGTCTCTGGGTAGAACAGCACGTGAGCCGCTGATGTCCTTGCCTCTCACGCCTATCTACGGACTGTTATGCTGCGACTATAGAAGCACAAAGCAAAGTAAAGCGAAGCAAAGTAAATTTCCACAACATTTCCCCCTTTGTTTCTATATCACACACCATCACACATTTCTTCAGAGAAGAGCACTACGATGTCCTGGAGCGAGCCACCAACACCGCCCGTCTCGGGGGGCGGAACGTCCTCACAGACGTGGGGTCGGTCAGCGGCAAGATCGCTGAGAGCTGGCATGGTGAACACACTAGAGAGACGTCTAACACACAATGACAAAAAAGGAGGTAAACACAGAAGAAGAATGGGTAGCAGAATGGGCAATGCTACAGCCGCTAGGTTCGCTGCTCAACTGCCCAACCAGGCCGTCAGCCAGTCCCAGAATCCAACTGGAACTGCAGGCGGTGGAGTGAAGGCAGATCGCATATGATTCATATAATCAGTAATATTAGCGCCAAGATCTGGAATATAAAAACAGTAGGAAGTGTTGATCATTTTGCATACTCCACCTTCCTTCATGGTTAAGAGATCTAATACCATTCTATGTTGTAGCACTGCTGCCCTTATTGCTTGTTGTTCTAGCTTTAAGTCACCTATAGCTGCTAAGGTGTCATTAACTACTTGCAGTAACTGATAAGCTAAGCCACTGATCTTTTGCAGGGCTGCTACTGTGCCACCACCCAGGAAAAGGGACCAGCCAATGGTTTCACCCGGAGTGGTCCATGGGTCCCTCAGGAGTCTACCACAATAGTCTGTGCTGGTTATGTCTCTCCTCACCCTGTGCTGCTTGGCATGGGGAAGTGTATACACCTGCGTCCTTGGGCGCACTACAGCTGGATAACAACAACCAGTCCAATTATGTGCTAATTCACCGTACGCTACCAAACCACAGACCCACATCACATTCCGATATCCCTGCGGGGTTGTCATGGAGCAGTTCCACAGGGAGCTGCCGTTGGAGTTACTGCAAGTGCCATTGCTGTGCACCTGCACATAGTAGATGCACCTAGACCAACCTACAGTTACCTGCTGCTTCATCTGACATGCACATATCCTACCCTTTCCAGCTGCCACATGCAGCATCATTTTTGGTGGTGCAGGGTCAGTGGGGCTGGAACAGTGTGAGGTCTGGTTAATCACCTGGCACATAGAGAGTGTCATGTTCACTGCTCCTACGTCTGCCTTTTTCAAAGGAATTACAGTCCATGGGACGCTGGTGTTCTGGCACACCAGACAATTTTGGGTATGTACTATGGCTGACATATATGCTGTATTATGTTGGCATTTCGCTGCTAAGCATTCTGCCTCAGTGGTTATGGGGCCCTGGAACGGTAACAATGCTCCCAACAAGTCGTGAGACTCATCGTCCATATCAACATGCAGTCTACGTGTTAGCTGAATGTGATCTACTCTACGTGGCAGTGCTACGAGTGTCAGTGGCGCACAAATGTCAGCACCCACCCTTTCTATACAGCACAGATAGCTACCGTTGGGGTTAGTCATATTCCAGTTTCCTTGTAACGTTATCGGAATGGCATTGCCATCCCCGGGCGCATTGGCAATGGTTAGATTGGCTGATTGCTTAACTTCACTATTAGTTCTGATGTCCCATACATATTTTCTATTTGCAGAATAATCATAAGAATCTGATGGAACCCTGATAACGTGACACTGCTTTGTCATGTCCTCTCTCAGGTGACCTGTAATTGTCTGCTGCACTGGCTTATTGAAGGCTTGGTACCAAGGAATTCATTCCTTGTTAGTGGTACTAAAATAGCCGTTGCTTAGCCTGGTCCAATAACCGGAGGACGAGGTGTCCCAGGTTATACGTTCGGATGTACTCAAGTGAATACTATGCCAGACCCCAAGTATCACAAGCACTGACACACCCATCTTATAGGTTTCTTGACGGTTCCGAGTGTCGAAAGGGAAGGCCTTGCCTTCAACACCCTTCTCAACACAGTTCCGACCTAGTCTGTTGGGGTGCTGCTGCTTGGAGTTGGGGCTGGTGTCTGAGCCTTCTTACAGTGTGTGTGGTGTACCCAGGTTCCTCGTCCTTCTATTTTGACAGTAGTGTGGGTTGTTAGCAGGACTTGGTGTGGTCCTGTCCACCGTGCTTGGTTACACCGCTTTCGTCTGAGATTTTTCACCAATACCCAGTCGCCTGGAGCGATGTCATGCAGGTGCTTGTCTGCGGGGCTCGGCAAGACAGCTTGCACCTGTTTGCATACAATGGACAGGGCAATGACATACAGTACTGTACCATGGAATCATTTAGGAGTACGCTATCTGTCAGCGGAGGCCCTACACCCGTGTTGGGTGGTCTGCCGAAAACCGTCTCAAAGGCACTGAGCATCGTGCGCTTTTGGGGTCTGGTCCGCATCTGCCACAGGACCAATGGTAAACACTGGACCCAGTTAAGTCCTGTCTGTTGACATATTTTTGCTAATCCCGCTTTCAGAGTACCATTAGCCTGCTCCACCGCCCCTTCGCTAGCTGGGTGGTAACTGCAATGTTTCTTCATGTCAATACATAGATGTTTGGTTAGTTCTATAAGGCCTTGATGTGCAAACAGTGTGCCGTTGTCACTTGAGATGCGCTTTGGTAGGCCCCACCTAGGAATGATTTCTCTTAGGAACATCTTAGCTACCGTTTGTGCGTCTTGCTTGGTCGTGGGAAACGCTTCTACCCACTTGCTGAACATACACACACACACCAGCATGTACTTATCCTCTGCCTGGGTTAATTCAACAAAGTCAACCATTTAATGTCAAAATGGTTCGGTTGCTGGCGGGTGTCCCGCCACTGGGGTCTGCGTGGTGGTTCCCTTGGGGGAGTGCTGCACACAAACAAGACAGCTGGAACAAAAATTTTGGGGTAAGTGTTGTGATTCCTGGTGCAGACCAATACTTTGATTTGCTGTCTACGATTCCCCCTTTGCTCAGTTTTGTCTGCAGCTAGTTTGCATGCTTCCGTTAGTGCTACTGGTAACACTTCTGTTTTGGGTATTTCATGATCTGTTACTACAGTGTACGCTGCCCTATTGACCCCGGTGTTGTCCCTGCTTGCTGACCCATCCACATAGAGGCATAGGTCTGGGTTACTTATGGCTTCTTCAAAAAGATCAACCCGCGCTGTACATACCTCAGCTAAGACTGCTGTGCAGTCATGTGGGTCTCCATCCTCCTCCGTAGGAAGGAGTGTAGCTGGGTTCAGTGTTGTACACCTTTTAACAGTTATGTTAGGCATGTGTAAGAGGGTGGTGTGGTATCGCAGCCATCGCTGGGCTGATAAGTTTGATACTCTCTGGTCCTGCAGTATTCGGTGTACTGCATGTGGGACTAAAAAAGTAAGAGGGGAGTATGCCACTATATCTCTTGAGGCTAGTATGGCCTTTTTGGCAGCTGCTATTGCTCTGAGGCAAGCTGGTAGCCCTTGTGCCAACTGCACCGCATTCCCAGCTTTGGTGGGAATGATGGCTCGTAGTGGTTCCACCAGTTCTGCATAGGACGGAATAAACATGCGAAAGTAGGAACACATGCCTAAAAAAGATAACACCTGTTTCTTTGTGGTCGGTTTAGGTAGCGAAATTATAGCTTGTGCTCGGTTGTGAGACAGCCTGTGTGTATTCCCCTTAATGATATGCCCAAGAAAGTTACTTCCTCTTTACAACTCTGTAATTTTGCTCTACTAGCTTTATGCCCTTCTGCAGTTAAATGTTTCAACAGGCATAAGGTGGCTTGCTTGCACAACTCCACTGTTGGCGCCGCTAATAATAAATCATCCACGTATTGCAGCAGAGTTGTGCATGCAGGAAGGGTAAGACCTTCTAAGCTTTGTCTTAATGCTGCATTATAAATGGTTGGCGATTCACAATAGCCCTGACAGAGGCGCGTAAACGTGTAGGGTTTTCCTTCAAAGGAAAAAGCAAACCAATACTGGCTATGTGGATGTACTGATACACCAATGAAAGCATTCGCCAGGTCCACAATGGTGAACCATCGAGTGTCATGTGGTATTTGTGACAATATGGTGTGCGGATTTGGCACTTCAGGTGCCCTTGCTTGTACTGCTGCATTTACTGCTTGTAAGCCTTGTACAAATCTCCACTCATCATGCCCTGGTTTCTTCACAGAAAAATAGGGACAGGCAAGGATGGGCATGGTATTATTACACCGGCGTCTCGAAAGGATTGGAATACTGGTCTAATACCTTCTATGGCCTCCCTTTTTCAACGGGTATTGGGGTTGTTTCGGTCTGTATGCGCCCTTTGGCGTAATCTGCACTGGCTCACAACTTTTGATTAATCCCACATCCTTTTTCCCTTTAGCCCATAAAATATCGGGTACCTCGCTCAAATAATTATCATGCTCGGATTCCGATGCTATAAAGTTAGTCAAGGGTGCACTCTGATGAGGTGAGGTAAGCTCTACAGTTCTGTTAGCCGTAATTACATACGGCAGAGTCATTCGGAATGCATCTACTCCTGCATTATAGTAAATAGTGGGTTGTTCAGTGGGTTCCCATCTGTGGAGATGACTCAGTCGTCTTATCCACAGTCCCACCTCCCGCCATTGTCTAAAAGGATTATTTCTGCCTAGTGAGACATGGGGGAAGGAGTATTCAACATCATACCACCGTTTCTGTTCATCAGACAGTTCAATTTACACAGCTACAAAATCATCATCCCAACACAAATATTTAGTTCTAATGGTCTCTAGGTTTTCATGACGGAAAAAAGCTTCTGCGTACTGCTTATCTGGACCATCGGAAACATAGGCAGTCACAAGCAAACATTCTGCATCCATATAAGTAAATTTACCCTTAGTTGCCCTTCTGGCGGTTTCGACCATGTGTTCGGTTATTTTCCCTGACCCCCCTTGCAACCCCCACTCGTAGATATATCCCAGCTCCCCTTCTCCCAGCTGCACCATCTGTGCACTGGCTTCACCTTCCGTGAAGGTAACACTGAGTCCCTTTGGGGAGCTTACTAAAGTACAACTCAATTTGCACATCAAATCTCGAGCCAGCAGGTTGATTGGGCACACAGAGGAAATAAGGAATCCATGTCGAAACTCTCATTCCCCCACCTGACATTGGAGAGGCATAGACATTCTCTCATGCACCACCGTTCCATTCGCACCCATTATAGCCACCGTTCTATTAGTAATTGGTACATTAATTCCCTTTGCTTGAATTACTGAGTGCGTGGCACTGCTATCTACTAAAAACTTCATTTGTTAAAATTACTTGGGGTAATGCTAGGGGTCCCGTACTTAATAGCTGAGAATACATAGAGTAAAAATCTGGCACTTTCCTTTTGTCTGATGGGGTTGGTGGTCTCTCACAGCCGTCCCGCCTCTCCTCCGCCCATCAGTCCACCTCTTCCAGATCATTTCTCGCGGCTTGGCCATCTGGGTCTGGACAGTCTCTGGAAAAATGTCCTTCTTTTCCACAGTTGTAACATCGATTTCTCTATGACATGTCTCTTCCTCCTGGAGCATCTTGCTCCCTTTCTCGTCCTCTCCCCCTGGGAGCCACTTGGTGCATCATGGTGAACATGGCTTGATCCATGTTGTCTGCTCTGTTCTTTGAATTTGATCTTCATGATGTCTGGCATAGTCTTCAGCCAGTCTGCTGAGTCCGAACGAGGTGTCCATTTCCTGGTTAACCGCTCTGAGGGTGATGCCTTCGTTCTATGGCGTGGGCTTCATCTAAGAGACCAGTGTGTGGTCCTGCTTGAGGCAGTCCATAGGTGAGTGGACGTTCCGCTGCCACTGGATCAGGCACCACGGCTGCTGGTTTCCGTTGCGGTGGAGGGGAGTCGAGATCGGGATCGGCTCTGGAGGACACACACTGAGAAGTGGAATTAGATTCATCCTCCCTCCCAGCCCCCTTAGTTTGTTTGTTTGTTTGTTTTTTCCTGTTATCCACATTTTAAGACTTGCTATACTATTCCCATGGTGTCTATCCCATACCTTACGCTGAGCAGAATCCCATGGTCGTTTTTCCATACGTCTAAGTATATTATTAAGCAGTTTCACACTCAAGCTCCCGTTCCGAGGGAACCCATAACAATCTACCCATATGGGCAACCACTTTACGGCTCTCTCCCCATAGTCCCTTCGCATGTCTTTCTGTAAGGGCTGGTTCCACTCGGACGGGTCATATTGCATTAATTTAATATTTAGGGATCCCATTCTATTACTCTCTCCATGCATGCGCTGCTGTAATTTAGTCCCGTTAACGTATCTTATGCGCCGTTCACTCTTAGACTGATTCTCCTCCCAGGTCCGGACCTATTACGTCTCTTAGACGTCCCTAATCTCACGTCTGAGCAATAAGTGCCTCACTCTCAGCAGGCTACTGTTTCACTTTACTTTGCACCGTTGTAACAAAGCTATTTCAAGTACTTCTGAAATATTCTTATGCTAGAGGAGAACTCCCGAACGGTCGCACAGAGGGAATATAAACGTCTGTGTACTTACACAATCACTGCTCTCTCCCACTCACGGTACTTTTTGAAGATGAGGGAAAACACCTTCACTCTGGCGGTACTTTTCCCCGACTGGGTGTTCCCTCCCAGCTCAGCCTTGCCAAAGAGCGTCTTCAGTGATTTTCCCTCTTCAGCGAGGGAGCTGCTCATCCTGCTGACTACGCCAAATTGTGGTTGGAAAAATGAGAGCACATCAAACACAGACAGCCTTATGCATTGAGTAGTAAAAAGTTTATTGAGTTCCCCTGGGTAACAGAGAAAGAGAACTGCCTCGAGGTACAAGTCCCCCTCCCCTTATACACAGAGACGAAAAGAAAGAAGAAAGAAAAAACAGCTCCTACAAGGTATCTGAACTTTATGTTTTGGTTAGCCTGAGCGCAGGTGGCGTCTTCTATCTCTACGGTTAGAACAGTCTTCTTCTGTCTCTATGGGTATAACCACGTGAGCCGCTGATGTCCTTGCCTCTCACGCCTATCTAGACTTATGCTGTGACTATAGAAACACAAAGTAAAGCGAAGCAAAGTAAATTTCCCCAACAAGTACAATTAAATTTTAACAAAACAGAAACACTGAAATGATTTTTAAGGCCTATTGTTCATGGAATTGAATTTAAGACACCATGGGTAGGAATATTCACCAAAATTGATGCTTTGATGTTTGGATTGGGTAGCTTGTTATCTGGCTAGCTAACAAGTTTAGCCTAGTTTAGCCCAGCTAAGTCTTACAAACCAGCAGAGCCAAGCCATAGAAAACATATTAATTCGAATTTATATAGATATGCCACTAAATTAAATATAGTGTCTTAATTTAATTATTTCAGTAATAACTTTATCTGTAAGGCTTTATCAGTAATTACTGAGGGGAATGCTACCTCCCTGAAATGGGTTTTTGCAGGGTGGGAAGTCTGACTTTGTTTTTGATTAGTCATTAGTCCAATTAAAGCTATCTTAATTTTTTCATGATTTAAGATATCTTAAATATATATTTTTAAATATCGGAAAATAAACTACTACTAGTGCAAATTAAATTGTAGATATCGTGAACGTAAATTATGACTTGTCAAAACTGAATTAAAGATATCTTGGGTTTGATTTAGGATTAGTCTAAAGTTCTTTTTAAGATATCCTCAAAGACGTTATGGACGTCTTCAATGGATTGTTAACTAGACGGCTCTTGTATTTCAGGTATCTCTAACGATCATTCCAACTGTGTTTTTGGATATCTTGAATGATCACTCTGTTTTTTTGCTTTTCATCAAAATCCCCTTTTTGGGTTCTACCCGTTTGCATCTCGCTCTGTATACAGCATGTTACAGATGGTCATCATCTTCTCCTTCATTGCTGGTCGCATGAGGAGGTCCAGGGCTTAGCACAACCTGCTCCTTCTCCAGGAAAGGTGCATGTCAGCAGCAGTGACACCTCCACTTTGTTCTCTGTGTCACTTTGTCTCATTTTTCATCTGACTTGTTCTTTGTCTCTCAGGAACAGACAGTGCTTTTCTTAGATCTTCCCTTGTGAGGTACATGGCTGTTTTCTAATTTTTAAATTTAGACTAATACATTTAATTACTAGATTTTTATTTTTTTAATATTTGAATTTGAACACGAGTTGCCAATCTTGCAACATGGTTCTCTCTTTACCCTGTTTTTTTTAAAAAATCTACATATGTGTGTATCCTGGGGCTGCAGTAGCACACCACACACTGACCATGAGAGAGTGTACCTTTGCATATTGTTTGTGGTGTCTATATTTGACAGCCCCCAAATAGAACACATCATAGTTATTTAAAAAAGCGTGAAAATGACCCATCAGAGACAACTAGACAGCCTCAAAATACAATGGATCTGGAGAAAAGGTTTCTGTTTATTGTTCAGCACTTTTGCAAACAGACTGGTATTTTTGGAGAAAAACTACTTATTTGTCATATTTCTTAATATATTATTTTCCTGGCTTTGTTATTAAGACTTAGCTGAATGTTTTGTAGTTTTAATTGACCATATCATTCAGTTCAATAATGGAGAAAGAAAAGTAACCAGAATGACATCTAGTATTAATATTTGCAGGAAGCTATCACTATGATTGCATGCTTCTATTCTTCTTTTATCAAGAAGCAAAGGAGGAAGTATTGGAAAATAACCAAAACTTTATTAAAGAAAAATCATTGCTCTTTCATGAACCACATTGCATATCAGATATAATGCAGTACTACAGATACATAATGACATGTTGCAACAATGAGATAAAAACATCCTTCCTGATGGTAGCATTTTGTAGTATTAAGACCCAACTTGCTTCCTACTATACAGTATATGAGAAGACCAAAGTGCAATGAATTCTAACCTAGTAAAGCTCATTAAATTCCTTCTAGCTCATTAAATTCCTTGTAAAACTATTAGGCATTACTGCCTTTTAAACTACTGTGTTCAGTTTTACTTGTTACAAGTCACTGTAAAGTTTCTAGCTAAAGACCATACATAAAATTGGCCTAATGACTTTGTGTGTCCTACTCAGTCCTTGGAAGTATTATTCAGTCCTTGTGCTATCTCAGTCCTTGTAGTATTCTGTCATGCAAGCAGCAGCACTGGTGGTAGCATTACTATCTGTGTGCTCACCCTGGCCAAGGATATCCCAAGGATATTCCTGATGGAAGAGTGAATGTAGCAATTGGGGATTCAGATTATTCTGCTGGGAGTTATGATAACCTTGCACTTCCTTTTTGTCTCTCTCACTGGAAGGTGGACCACTCGGTTTCCTCTTCTGTTTAAAATGTGCAGATCTGCTGTTATTCTTGTCCGACACAAGAGGGTGCCATCTGAACAGGAACCTTGGAAAACATCAAGAAAGTGCCACCTTACCCGGCTGGACGTTAAATGAATGGTGAATGGTAATGGACAATGAACATGCACATAGTGACAAAAACGGTGACCAGCATGTTCTAGTGCAGACCAAAGCTAAGAACACCAACACAGTCAAGCAGCAGAAAATCAAACACGGCAACATGAGATTAATCCTCTAAACTAAACTTTCTTAAACACAGATCAGTGATACAGGCATGCAATTACATACACATAGTAAGCACAAATTTAGATGTAGCTTCCTCAAAAACAAGATGTAACATTAGTTAAATAATTGCTGTATTTAAGCACGCCTACAAAGTGTGCCCTAAGTACTATGTTAACATCAGCTAGAACAACACCGACTATATATCTCAACTTTATTTGTCTTAGTGGTAATCTATTATTACATGCAATTGTAGCAGCTATTATCTTAATAAGATAGTTTGGCTATATCACAGTTTACCAGACAAATAACTGAGTCAACATTATTAAAAGGGTTTATACCATTGTAGGAGGAGTAGGGGATGGAGGTAGTTTGAGCAAGTATGTGTGTGGAACAAAATCAATCTTCTGATGATGGAGTAGGTCTCCATGGAGCACTCAGACATCTTCAGTGTAATAAGGCCTAGCTACTCTCCCGGTAGCCCATCTGGCCCACTTTGTTCCACTCTTGAGCAGGTCAGTCCTACTACAGTCGTAGGTCTAAGAGGTACTTCAGAGGGCAGTTCCGATGGTCGAAGGGGAACAAGTTAATATCAGTGCATCAGCCCTCGTGTATGACATGGGGATTTTAAAACATCTTGCCCATTAAGGAACAAGTAGGCTTTGATCATATGTTACTGCAGAGACTGATCTTTACTGAAAAGGTGTTGTCATGCTGGATTCGAACTGTTGTTCACTTCTGTTACATCATTACCAGGTGATGTAATATATCTATGAGAATGTATCATGTTAAATATGTGCTTCATATAACAACTGAAAAAATTCAAGGACAGCTGGTTCAGTTCTATACAACAAATGAGTCGTCACTACCTCCATATCGTCCTGGTGCCTTCCTACCACCAAGAACACGAACTTCACAAACTATAGCGCGTGTTCAGATCTGCAGAAAAGACTGTAGTGTGTGTCTCTGTACTGTATTACTGTGATTTCCAGACCATGACAGTTCAGTAACTCACAAACGTGTCAGTAGAATGTTCATTTATCCCTTCAAACATTCAAAGACATTTATTTCATAGCAGTATGTGAGTTTTCCATTGGAATAATCAATAGGGTAGAGGAGAATCTACAGTAATGTCCAGGATCCAGTGTGACTTATTATCATTTCATTCCTTTCGGCATGGTAAAAGGAGAAAGTAGCTGCATGAAGAACAGCTATGCAGTTACTTTGAATATGAGTCATACTGTGTAACAGAGCATCAACGTCATGGTTTCAAATGGGGAAACACTTACTTCACCCACATGTTTGTAGTCATGACTCCAATCTTATGCTCCTGGCAGAAAGCATAAAGGAACAAGCCACTAGCTAATGTTTATGGTAACATTCAATAGGAAAATAATTAAATTGAGATATCTACATCACACTGGACCAGTGTGGTTAATACACCGATGGCCAATAAAATATTAAATAGCAGTGACAGTGGCAAAGAAAAGCCTTCATTGATGTAGCTCTCTGTTCCTCATGAGAATGTGTGGGTTTGTTGGTTGTCACCACATCGATGAGCTGGCCAATAGACAGGCTATAGTGCCCTGCGTCACTTACGAGGGAATGGTACAAGGTCAATTTATTATAGCCAGTAAAGAGAGTCCTCTGGAGCTTATATTCAATCTGTATAGGTGTTCTCTAAAAACAAAAGAGAGAGGGTGGGAGGGAGGGAGAGATGATAAAGCACAAGAGAAAAGGGCCTGATGGGATGACTCAAGCCTTCTATTCCTGCAGCGTGAGAGAGCTGGACTGCCGTACTGCTCAGGGGCACCAGTGGGCTCCTGTTGCTTTGTTCTTCCTCTGAGGTTTCACCATCGTTTCCCTTCTAAGAACAGTTGGTTCTTCTCAACTTGCTGAAAATTTTCATTAATCATTAAGAAGTTTAATTTGCACAAGCACTCTTTTGTCCTCTTCACCCCACCCCCCACCCCACCGTCATTATAAGTGCACGCACAGACACAAGCACACATATGGTCACATATGGCCATTAGAGAACTGCCCTAGAGAAGATGGTCTGACTTTTAACACTAAATGAAAATGCTCAGACTCCATGCAATTCATAAAGGAGTGTCCAACTCTTCCAGCAATGAATTCACGTAGTATCTGGTTCCAGATACTCCATGGAGAAGTATCTGGTTCTAGTCAAATTACAGAGGACAACCTCCAGCCACTGATAGCCTTTTGCCAGTTTCATTAACAATAGCAATTATTATTTAACTTTATGTAATTAAACTAGCACTGGAGTATTTTTACATTATATTTCATTATATGTTTTAGTGTTGCTAAGTATGGCTCCAAGCCTTCATGGGCCTGTCCTCTGTAACCTTTACACGCATTAGACCTTGATTTTACACCTTACACATTTACAGTGCTTTTCTGGCCCTCATAACATTTTTGTAATCTATTGCGGTCCACACAATAGATGCATTTGCCAGCAAATAGATATGACCAATTTAGCTCTGAGGTTTCTAGCTGTTTTCAGGGGCATGCAGTGGTCTACATTTTCACTGTACTCCAAGTCTCTCCATCACCTATTGCCTAGCCATTTGGTTAGTCAAGTGTTAGGCATTGAACATGAGATTAGAACTAGAAAACGTAACTGTGTCAGAGTTTTTAAGGACAGGATCAGGAGTCTTTGATGGTTGATGTGTAGATTCCATCATTTACTTTATTTAGCTTATAGAATATGCAATAGAAAACATTCACTATTCACTATACATTCACATAATGTGCATTAGCATTATGTTTAGCTTATCTGGTTTATTCCTCAATTGTAATGGTATTACTGCTTAGAATAAATAGGATATACATACATAAGCAATTTGCTCTCCAAGTCCATAGCCTTGGCGTTTTGCATTGATCTGGTCTTTATAAGTTAAAACTATTTAAGTTGTGAGCAATGTTTTACATGAAGCATTTGTCCTTATCTATACTTTCACAGAATCTTTCATTTGAAAAATAGTCATATAATTCCTAACCTACACAGATACAAAATCAACTGTGCGAATCCAAGATGCAGTGACACAGTTACACACTGTTAACTATAGGGTACTATATGTCATATAAAGAAACATCTAGATCACTAGATGGAATTATGATAGTTAACACGTTGAGGATGAACCTCTAAAGTGAAAGGACAAGGAGAAAAGGGCAGAGATTTAAAAAAATTAAGTGTCACGTGTCAGTATGTGTTTGTGGGTTTCTGAAAAGGATGTTACCTGTGGAACTCACACTGCAGCTGAGCATTAACTGAAACATCCATCAAATCCATTTCAGTTGCTCTCTGTGGACTGTGTGTCAAGGACATATCAATTTGTATGCTCCTTCTGCGCTTTTCGCACTAACAGAAAGCTGTGAGAAGTGTGTGCTATGATGATCACTAGCATGTTTCTACATCTACTGATAGACAGGAGTGCTTTCGAGGAAATCTGAAGTGGCTAATGTTATTACACTTGGTGATAAACCATCACTCGGTCTCTGCTTCCTTATCTACCTTAGCGTGATATGCAGAAGATGCCAACATTACAATAACACGAAGCAGCAATCAATCAGTCTAATAATACAAAGTTTATTATACAGTTTCCATGTGTCCATGGATTTCAGTAACTACACAAGAGATATGCTACATGATAATCAAAAGCTATATTTATGGCATTCAGCGGTTTAAAACATGCTGGCAAGTATTAGTGCCTTTTTTGTGGAAAACAATCATGGATCTGACAGGCGACCATCAGCACAAAGTAAACATTGCCATGATGTCTTTGAAATGGTTACATTAAACTTACAGACTTTGTGGAGGACAATGACTTCTTTTTTCTTTCCCTGTTAAAAGCTGGGATATTGTAAAATATTTTTAAAAATGTAAACACAAATCATGTAATCTCCACTTGAGACATTGGTAAAAAATAAAAACATAAGGCTTGAAGGATATATGACATATGTAAAGTATTGCTCTAGCTTGGTATGTGTCTTCTGACAGACTTGCTCCATCTTTGTATCTGACTCCTGTCTTTGTTCTGGATTTGGCAGAGATGTCCACCCATGTTCTGGAGTGCAGTGATGGTATAATCGTTCTGTTCATCACACAGCACCACTCTGCACCAGCCTTTAGCTCTTAACAAGCAATTACACAATGGCTGGCCCAATGTTTATCATGTGATGATGCAAATATGTAACAGTTTATGGATGTTTTACCAAACCTACAGCAAATCCAAATGCTTTACATTCGCTGTAAGTGTAGGTCACACCTTACATAACCAAACTGCAGTGCATCTGGGACAGTAATCGTGGGCTGTGTATGCCTGCCAGTCCAAGAGTGAAAAAAAGCCTATTTATAAATGTAAGAGTGGCTTCTTCTCAAAGGAAAACAAGGTACTCCATGTGTGTGTCTATGTATGTGTGCGTACAGTTGTTCTCATAAGTTTACATACCCTGGCTGAATTTGTGATTTTTAAATATTTTTTCAGAGAATAATAATGATAATACAACAACTTTTCTTTTATTCACGTTTAGTGGTTGAGTCAAGCCATTTATTATCAAACAATTGTTTTTGCCCTTTTTAAATCATAATGACAACAGAAACTACCCAAATGACCCTGATCAAAAGTTTACATACCCTAGTCCTTAATACCGTGTATTGCTTCCTTTAACATCAATGACAGCTCGAAGTCTTTTGTTGTAGTTGTGAATGAGGCAGTTTATTTTCCCAGATTGTAAAGCCGCCCATTTTTCTTTGCAAAATGCCTCAAGTTTCTGTAAATTCTTTGGCTGTCTTGCATGAACTACATGTTTAAGATCTCCCCAAAGTGGCTCAATGATATTGAGGTCAGGAGACTGAGATGGCCACTCCAGAACCTTCACTTTTTTTCTGCTGTAGCCAATGACAAGTTGACTTGGCCTTGCGTTTTGGATCATTGTCATGTTGGAACATCCAAGTGTGCCCCATGTGCAGCTTCCAGGCTGATGAGTGCAAATTTTCCCCCAGTATTTTCTGATAAAATGCTGCATTCATCCTGCCATCAATTTTAACCAAGTTCCCTGTGCCTGTGTAGCTCACACATCCCCAAAACATCAGCGATCCACCTCTGTGTTTTACAGTAGGGATGGTGTACTTTTCATCATAGGCCTTGTTGACTTCTCTCCAAATGTAGCGTTTATGGTTGTGGCCAAAAAGTTCAATTTTGGTCTCATCACTCCAAATAACTTTGTTCCAGAAATCTTGAGGCTTGTCTCTGTGCTGTCTGGCATATTGTGAGCAGGCTGCTTTGTGGCATTGGCGTAGTAAGGGCTTTCTTCTGGCGACTCGGCCATGCACCCCATTTTTCTTCAAGTGCCTCCTTATTGTGCATCTTGAAACAGCCACAACACTTTTTATCAGAGAGTCCTGTATGACAGCTGACGTTATTTGTGGGTTTTTCTTTGCATCCTGAACAATTTTCCTGGCAGTTGTAGCTGACATTTTTGTTGGTCTACCTGACCTTGGCTTGGTTTCAGCAGAATCCCTCATTTTCCATTGGAGTTTGAACACTGCTGATCGGCATTCTCAATTCCTTGGATATCTTTTTATATCCTTTTCCTGTTTTATAAAGTTCAACTATCTTCTCGTGCAGTTCCTTTGATAACTATTTTGCTTTCCCCATGTCTCATGCAGGGGTCTGTCTTTATACACACACACCTATTGACAAGCAAACAGATCACAGGTGAGGGTGGTTACCTTTAGTAGCCATTTAAACCTGTGTGTCCACTTGTGTGCATGTTAACATGCACTTACAGGGTATATAAACTTTGATCAGGGTCATTTGAGTAGTTTCTGTTGTCATTATGATTTTAAAAAGGGCAAAAACAATTGTTTGATAATAAATGGCTTGACCCAACCACTAAACATGAATAAGAAAAGTTGTTGTATTATTATTCTTCTCTGAAAAAATAGCAAAAAAATCACAAATTTGGCAAGGTTATGTAAACTTATGAGCACAACTCTGTGTGTGTGTGTGTGTGTGTGTGTATGTGTGTGTGTGTGTGTGTGTGCGTGTGCGTGTGTGAGAGACAGCATTCAATAATACATTCACAAGCACATAGTGGTTTTAAAAACAGATTTGCAGCAAGAGGACACGTAACATAGAACATGGACCAAACTTTGCATCTGCGTTAACACCCAAAGCAATTTAGCAAAATACAGTATATTCTTTGGAAAAAAATCAATGTATTTTTTTTCTTTTCTCAACTCAAAGCAAGGCAGCTGTGATGATATGCGGTAAAAACACAAGTCATTAACTATGACAGACAGTTCAAAGATGTATAACACATCAAGACACCTTTTGGACTTGTGTCTATGTGTTCAAAAGCCTTTTGAGCTTTCTACATGATTTTACATAACTCCTGTCACTCTTGCTAAAAAGAGAAAAGGAGAAATGTATCTGGCATTTCCTACATGCCTGTTTAGCTTAAAGCCTACATGCTCAGCTTTTAGCCACATTTTCTGTTAGACGCATCAAAGCTCAAATCTGAAAAATTGCATGATTTGTTTAGTATGCCTCATTCCAATTTAAATGATCACTTTACCACTGCTCCACATTTAGGCAATCTTCACATCTCCAAAAGGGTTGCACACCCTCTACCTGTGGAAATGGTATGGGGTTAGCAGAACAGCAATAAAGGGCGATGTCTGTACTACTGTATGAACATAGGCCAGATGGAAGACAAAACGGTGCAAACTAAACTTGTCCTCTTTGGAGATGCACTTTGCGGAAGGTGCACTTGAGAAATGTAACATAGTACAGCATTGAGTAATGCAGAACTGATAAACTGATTCCCTCCCAATTCTTACATATGATTTGCACATGCACAGGCTTACAATAAGCCAAGTGCACTCTACAAATGGCATAGCTTGAATCCCAGTGGAATGATATGCGCTTCACTGCTGGACCATCCTGAGACTACAAATGGCCGCGTTCCTATTGGCGAAGCATTTCTGAGTGGCGGAGCTCAGCTCTATTCATTCTCCACACTTCCTCCTTTCTTAACAATGCTAGTAGTGTGTTTGAGTAACACAGAAAAGATTCAATGGTAGTTGCATAAAATGGGAATAAAAGAGTAAAAAACAATCCAGTGCACATTGTCAACTGCGCAACTGGCATTCCCTTGTTGCAACTACAACCATCTTCAGAAGTGTGCAATATCAGCCCATGTATAGGAGTTCGTTTTTGTACCCTCTGGAAATATCCTGCTATGTCTGAGCAATAAAAGACTACAGTTTCAAATGGTGCTAAAATGTGTTGCATTAGTATATTAGAATGTGTTTTTAGTCCTAGGAGAAAGCAATGACTATAGTACACAGCTTATAATACACATCCATGAACTGAAAAAAATAACTGTTCACTTGGAAAGCTGCAAAAAAGTTTGGCTTTAAAATGAATTAGGCAATTAATAAATAGAAAATTAAATAAATATTTTTACCTTACATCAGTTTGTCATAGTGACAGAACTCTATGGTTGCCCATTGGAATTACAATAATAGCCCCTCACAGGATGTAACTTTGCAGCATACATTTTGATTTGTTAAAGGAGCATCATTATTTATGGTTATAGTTTATACATGATATTTAGAGATTTTCTTTAAAGTTCTCGTTATAAAAAAAGTCTGCATAAAATAGCAAGCCTTTTTACTTCCTTGAGGCCACATGTTCGATGTATAAGAATATTTCTTTACATCCATTTTAAATGTTCTTGTTTCATGCAAATTAATAAAACAAGAGATAACTTAAAAAAAATGTTAAAACTTGAGATATTGTGATATTGTACCTTTTGTATATAATTAAAATGAAACTCGTACATACTTACTAGAGGAGTACAATGTGATATTGTTCCTAAAGAGAATATTAAAGTGACATAATGGAAGATATCTGCTGCTGGAATATTTTTGTGTTATGCAGTACATTTGTGAGCTAATGCAGACAACATGGAACAATTCTTGTCTCGGAGTGACCAGATCATTTGTTGGTGAGTGGCAAACACTGGCAGAATGAGTAAACATATGAGAGTGAATGTATGTACTAAGAATAGTTTGTGCTAAAAGTTAGATTTAAGCATACATTTAGATGCCAAAAAGAACATTTCAGGTATCACCTTTTTAGGTAATTCTGAAGTACCAGAAAGTCGCACATTTAGTCAGTTGGCTTTACTACCAAGATCCTGGTCTGTTATCAAAGCTGCATATTGAGAAAGAGCACTGGTTTTAAACATATACAAATACAGCTTCTTGCCCAAAATGATCATGGTTTGACTTCGGAGGCTGCCGTTAGCAGCAGTAAATCCCATTTTGTAAGATCAGTTCAAGCCTTACTTAGGGCCGGGCCAAGGCCTGTCCCCATAAGCCCCTTCTCCGGTGGTGGAATGTGGCGATGGGGCACCCAGGTCCGAGTCCGTGTCAGATTCAGCCTCAGCGATGTAGGGCCTGACCTTGGGGCAGTGCGTCACCCCGCTGTAGTAGGCGCTGTTGAGGAAGTCCAGGTTGTCCTTGGACTGGGAGATGCTGAAGCCACTGAAGGAGCGCTCCAGCTCTTCGTGATCCACTGATGGGATCGATATAGAGGTGTCGCTATCAGCACCGGCCTGGTGCTGGGATAGGGTGCCGGGCTTGGCCTCGTCCAACCCACTCCCACAAGAATGGTGCTGCCCAGCGCCTCGTGCGCCACCATTATGACTACCAGAGGAGCGCTCATGGGCAGGAGGAGGTGGGATACGCACCAGGGAAGGATCACCATTGGGGGAAGTGCACTGAGGGGGCTCAGGTAGAGGGTGTGGGTGACAGGAAGTGGAGGGAGGGCAGTGGCTCTGGTGTACATAAGCAGAGGGAGGGGCGTCAAAGTTCTTCTGGCCGGCGGAGCTGTTGGAATGGATTATTTTGGTAATACAGCCAGACTTCTCCATGTGCTCAACGGGGCTGTGGTATGGTGGAGCTGGGTCAGGCTCCTTGGAACCAAAGTACGCATCTGTTTCAGACTGTGGGATACCCATTCGCTGGATATAGATGTTAACCAGGAAATCCAGTTTCCTTTCCATTGACATCACCTATGGAAGAGTTTGGAAAACATGTAGCCTTGAACTCAAGCTTCCTATTTACATTTATACACTCTCATCCAGAGAGACTTAGAGAAGTGAACCTCTAAGTATTGTCAGTATGTACCCTCCTTGTGAATTGACAACATAAAATCATTCATACATAAAATATAGGCTTTAGCTAGAAACTGACAAGCTTAAAAAATTAATAAGCAATAAATCCCCTTTATGGGGTACACTTCAGTTCAGACAACTAAACTTGCAAATTACCTTTTCAGAGCAGATCTTGGAAAAGGGATGAGCATTTCTGAGAGAACAGGAGCTGCCATATTTTTACATTTTTACATTTGCATACATACAAGTTGACACTTATGGTAGCAGAGATAAGTTATGGAGTCCTTAAAAGTCTTGCCAAGATATTAATGTTTAATGACCTGTTTCTCTACTTTCACAAGTCTTCCCATCATGCTGGGGTCCTCTACAATCTCTGCTTCTGTAGAACTTTTGGGACGGTCCTTGTCTGTGATTGGAGCACCTCTGCCAACAATCTGATCCACTCTACCAATAAAAGCAAAGAGAAACAATATCTAGAACATAGCATATATTCAAAAATAAATTGATAACTATTAGAATAAGCTGCATAAGCTGTATATGTCCATGTATAAAGAATTAAATGTTGTGAAAAAGGCTGAGGGCAGAAACCACATCCAGTCTAAAACCTAGGTCTTGCAGGCAGTGAAGGCCTGCTCTGACCTCCAGAGCAAAGAGCCAGCACTCTGCTATAGCAGCCAGATCACACTTTTATCTTTCTGAGTGATGGTCTACATCACACTGCTCTCCTTTGGGGAGCAAATCCCTGTACTTCATGCCTTCCTTGTGTACCTCACACATTTTCCATTCATCCAGCATTCCACTCATGCTCCTCACTAGGGAGTTCACGCAGGGCTTCATGCCCCACCCCCCCACATTAGGGAGCGTCCTTTAAATAGAGTCACCTTGCGATACCATCCCACTTCTGACAACTGAAAGCTGATCAACAACACGCCAATCTCAAACCAGAGTTACTAGCCGGTAGACATGTCCTTTGACTACCAGAATAGAAAGGCCATAAGAGGATGGCCTGAAGCCCAGTGAGAGTCCTTGGTGAGGGGCATGGGTGTAAATCTGGATGAAGGTGTGGATGTGTGAGGTACTCATCAAATGACTGAGGTGCAGGGGGGCATGCCCCAAAGAAGGAGGTAGTGTGTCGGAGACCATCACTCAGGAAGCTAAAATGTGTGCTTTGGCAGCCATGCCTGTGAGTTGGCTCTTTGGTCTGGTGCCTCGAAGACCCAGATTTGAGACCAGGTTGTGATTGCTGCCCTCCGCCTTTGTCACTAATGTTTTAAATGTGCTAAAGTTAAATGTGTTAAGGATACATACAGTAACATACAGAAAAGCAGAACAGGAGGAGAAACAGGAGACACCGCACCCCCACACTACTCTCTGCCAAGTGCAGAACATTATGAATGTGAAGGAGCACATGCAGAACAGTGGAATATGATATGAACAGGTGTGTCCAGATATCGTGACACAGAGAAATGAACAAAAAAGAGCCTGGCCCACCAGAAGAATGTGCGTTTTATAATATGTACTGCTATTTAGCATTTGAACAATGTGTCAGCAAAGTTTCCAAGTGCTACTCTACCCAATGTGAGTACTATTCATGAAAATGACATGAATTACACAACACAAAGTCATATGGTATAATGTATGCCAACATATCTTTTTGACACATTATCCAAATATTTTAATACTATGTTGCACATTTTAAATGGCTTTGCCCAGAACATTTGTTGCAATATGTTAAAAAGATTTCCTTCAATTAAATTAAACCAGCAGTTTTTCTTGAGCTAACCAAGAGACAAATAAACAGCTTAATAGATCAATAAAATGAGCTTACCTACATATGCCTGATACTTACCTACATATACCTGATACTTACCTACATATGCCTGATACTAAGATGGTCTTGCATTATGTGGCATACCCATAATATGTCATGCCAACATGCAAAAGCAAAGAAAGCACTGTTGAAATTTCAACATTATTTGGTCATGGGAACCTTGGCTGCATTTCGCTTGGTTTGGATTATTCATTTCATACAGCAATGCAAGCAAACCAGCTCAACCTGTTTTTGTCCAGCTACAGCAGGGTTTTGTTTTTTTTACCTGTACGGTGCCTGGTTATTTCAGATAACCCCTACTCTGTGTGGCATCCATGACCTGCATGTGCATATAAAATAAGTCTCCTAAATAGGGTTTATTAGCAACTTTTAACATGATCTCAGCGCAAATGCCCTAAGCAAGGAGTAACAGTTGTTCAGGTCCACTGCCAAAGAGATGACCACAATACTGCTTAAAAAGCAAGGCTGGTAACATCACTAAAGAACTGTTCTATTTCTGGTACACTTCTATGAAAGGATGTTTAATGCATTGCCTGTGGTAGTTGAGCAGCTTGAGAGTTAACATTCTCCCAGTCATGTAGTCTGAATCAAAAACAGGTTGTTTTAATTTCTGCTCAGCACACCCAGAAAGAAATTAGAATAGCGCTCTAATGCGAGCAAGAGGTGCGGTTTAGGGCATCCTAACCTAGGTGAGAACTGGGGCGAATCTTTGGCTCCCTTGGTTGAATACCTCTTATGGCGGGGAGTGGAGGGGCCCGGAGGACCCAATATCATATCTATCCTGGCAAAGTAAATAGAGGAGAGGACAGCACAGTGCAGAATGACAGGACACGCACAAGGCCAAACCATGGTCACATCAGACCAGGGAGGAGGGAAGGAAATACATACCAACACTCCAAGAGAACACAGACAAAGCCAAAGAAGTGAAAATATATTCTGGACATACTTTATGGATGTGACTATGTGATCTTGCAATGACACCATAGCATGATTTTGGACAAAGCATGTACACTAAAAGTATGCCTTGACATCATAAGTATGCTCCAAAAGAATGAATATATTTATGAAGCACATATACTGAACTACGTTATTACATCACAACATTGAATGTATATGTGTAGTCTTTATAAAATCTGATAAATGAATAACATAATAAATTATTTTGTGATGCCCTTCTATGGTGGGTGAGTGTTTGAGCACACAAAACATCACAAAATGATTGCTACACATAATGATTGATTGTAAACGAACACTATGTAAACGGGAAAATGGTCATTGACCTAATTGACTGCATGTTGTACACAGGTGAAATAAATGTGATGTCACATTACTCTGAAAAACATGATCAGACCAGAAGAGACTCAAGAAAGCAAGGGGAACACACAAAAACATTTCTAGTGTTATACAACAGTAATAAGTAAAAGCCAAGGATCCAAACAGCCCTAATTGTATGAGTATGTGCATGTGTGTGCATTGTTAGAAAACAGAAGACAAGAACACAAGAGAATCACAAGAAAGGACCAAACATGGAAGAGAGAGAAGAATTCTCCCCCTGTGGACAATGACATATTTTGTGTGTGGTCTTGCCTGGACTGCAGATTTTTAATCCTGGCCAACATGTCAAGGTGTCCAGCTGAATACTGCTCAATAACATCCATGACATCGTAAGGCCGCAGACTTTCCTTAAATTTTCGCTTTGACACCATAAACCTCATAATGCTGCAGAGACAAAATATTGCCACACATTACATAATCACATTCCAAAACACACCCATTGTCAATACAGCAGCATTTGGTTTGTTTGTTGACAGGTGGATTAAATATTATTTAAAAGTGCAAACTGAAATCTTTTTTTTTTTTTAGTTTGATCATTTCACTGTGATCACCCATTCTCCCATTGTTGATAGAGGATACTGCTTAGGTCTACATTTCATTGGTGCCAGGTTAATATGCCTGGGTGGGAAACCCTGAATCTTCTAGTTCCATCATGTGTTGGGTCCTGCCACTCTAACAGAACTGCCTTGACATAGTTTCTAAAATAGAAGATATGTACCTGCAGGTTGCCAGGATGCCATAGTTTATTTTATTATTGTATAGAAGAGAGCTGGAACTGAGGTATACATGGTAATTTTAAAATGAAAAAAAAAGAAAAGGAATGGAATGGAAACAGGTATAATCAGAGATGGCACGATACCACGTTTTCCTGCTACTGATCTGATACCGATATCTTGCCTTTGAATGTCACCTGATACTGATCCGATTTTCATTAAAAATCACTGTGGAGCTGTAGTTTAGTTGCTTGAGGGAATCATTTTGTGTGAGATGCATTATGTATGCTATTTTACAGATGTCAGCATGAATAATATAGATAGAAATACTTCATAATAACCTAACCTAAAATACTCCATAATAACGGTTCTTGTGAATTTCAGCAGTAAATCACTGTTAAACACTAAATGCACACCAGGCACTAAGTGAACAGACAGAGACAGACTACCAGTACTGTGAGTCTCTCTTCACTCGAGCTCTGTTTAAACCAACAGAAACTTAATTTCATAATGTTTACAAAAGGATAATTGTTTCTAGCCAAAAAAACCCAAAACAAAAACAAAACTAACTGCCATAGATTTTTTTTAAAGTTTCTTATTCAAAATATCAAGTCTACCTTAAAACTTAACAGGCTAATGAAACGTTTTTGTTTTGTTTTGTTTTTTCATGCGGTTTGAATACACTAAAGCCATTGAGTGATTAACTTTGTAAATTTCAAGAAGGCGAGTATTTTATTACTTTGGTTATTATTTCTCCTCTCTGGCTCTGTCAGGTTTCTGCTGAAACATCATGGTTTGTTTTTTTAAAGAACAGAATAATAAACAAATCAAAGTTGTTCATGGATATGGCTGTGAACAATGCTAAAATGCTATTTTGTCTCATTTAAATGCTCTTAGTAGAACGTAGGTAGCCTGTTCCCCAGACTGGGTTATGATGGCAATGGAAATCACATGTGTATGAGTGCATATATATTTGTATTTAAACATAATAGTTTTCAGTCGAGCTGTGCTATTTTCAGGCTGGATTTGTCATGATATCAGATCAGTTTCCTTAAAAATTTCTTCATATATCTGGATAGCTGACATTTATATTGACATTGGCCTGATTTTGATACGTGATATTGGATCGGTGCCATCTCTATGTACAATACATACCTTCGTAACATATTCAACAAGTTGTTACATACACTGCCTGGCCTAAAAGGTCACACACACTAATATTTTGTTGGACCCCCTTTAGCTTTGATTATGGCATGCATTCACTGTGGCATTGTTTCCACAAGCTTCTGCAATGTCACAACATTTATTTCTGTCCAGAGTTGCATTAATTTTTTTCCTCAAGATCTTGTATTGATGATGGGAGATTTGGACCACTGTGCAAAGTGTTCTCCTGCACATCCCAAAGATTCTCAATGGGGTTCAGGTCTGGACTCTGTGGTGGCCAATCCATGTCGTCTCATGCTCCCTGAACCACTCTCACAATTTGAGCCCAATGAATACTGGAATTGTCATTTTGAAATATGCCCGTGCCATCAGGGAAGAAAAAATCCATTGATGGAATAACCTGGTCATTCAGTATATTCAGGTAGTCAGCTGACCTCATTCTTTGGGCACATAACGTTGCTGAACCTAGACCTGACCAACTGCAGCAACCCCAGATCATAACATTGCCCCCACAGGCTTGTATGGTAGGCACTAGGCATGATGGGTGCATCACTTCAGCCGCCTCTCTTTTTACCCTGATGCGTCAGTCACTCTGGAACAGGGTAAAGCTAGATTCATCAGACCACATGACCCTCTTCCATTGTTTCAGAGTCCAATCTTTATGCTCCCTAGCAAATTGAAGCCGTTTTTGCTGGTTTGCCTCACTGACAAGTGGTTTTCTTAAGACTACACAGCTGTTTAGTCCCAATCCCTTGAGTTCTCTTTGCATTGTGCATGTGGAAATGCTCTTACATTCACTATTAAACATATCCCTGAGTTCTACTGTTTTTCTACAATTTAATTACACTACATACTTAAGTGATCACCAATCACGATCATTCAAGATTTTTTTCTGACCACATTCCTTCCTCGAAGATGATGTTTCCCCACTGTCCTTCCACTTTTTAATAATGCGTTGGACAGTTCCTAACCTGATTTTAGTAGTTTCAGCAATCTCCTTAGATGTTTACTCTGGGAAGGTTTTACCTATTTGCTTAGTTAAATCCAAGTGGTGACCTTTTTTTTTGGCCAGGCAGTGTATATATGTTCTACATTTCTATAACTTAATTTTAACTGGATTTTGGTTAGGGTTAGGGTAAGGGTTAGGACTAGGCTTTGGGTTGAATTTAAACTTGTAGTTTAGGATTAGGTTTAGGTTTGAGTTGAGGTTAAGGTTAGTTGGGTTGATTTGAGATCTGATCAGTTGTCTGACCCTTGAACTCTTCCACTTGTAAGTAAACCTGACTGCGATTGCATCCAAATCCTCTTATGATTCAATCATGACAAAGTTACAGATACTCTGTTGAGGACCACTCAAAAAGTGTTACAAAAAAAGTGTTTTTTATTAATTGAATTCAGAGTATCAAATGTATATGTGATTAGATTAAAATGTGTATGTTCACTTTTAAGTTTGTAAGAATGTCAGTTTTGTGATCATCTCCTCATTGCTTACCACACAGCCCTGATGGTAACTTTGATTCCTGGTGTTAAATCCTGTGGGACAAACTCACAATGGCAGCTCTTATTGTCATCGACATTGTCTTCTCCGGGAAGGCTGGCCTCTACAACACACAACATGAACACAAGAGGACTCCAGCATTAGTCATAACAACAACCCATTAACCTCCTTTCTGTTAAACTGTTTCTCTCTGGGATGGAACCAAGCAGAGGCCAGCCACAGCCATTAACTTGCATAGCTCAGTAAGACAGTGTACAAAGGAGTATCAGTTAGGTCAGGGTTAACGAGCAGCTCATTACCATGGTGATTTCATAGCCACCTGATGCAGAAGGAGGGGGTGGGGACAGGCAGGACTGAGACTTTCGGTTTACATAAGATGACCGTGGCCCATAAAGAACAGGAGGCAGTCTTGGGCCAGCACAATATGCAAGATGAAACTGTTGCACCTGGCTGTGCAGTCATCAATCAAGGCAAATAAGCAATTACAGCTGCACTTTAACACTCTGCCTTCACCAGTTTGAATCACAGCCACTCAGCAAGGAGTAGAGTAGAATGCTCTGAGTAGAATTCGTTGATATACACATTTGCAGAGTACCTGTGAGTCAAAAGCTATCATTTCTTTAAATGGTAGCCAATATGAGGGGAATTGAAAGGCACTGAAGTGAATGAAGAACGCTAATGCTCTTAAAAGCAGCTAAAAGGCAAAAAGCCTCCAATAAAACATCATCAACAGTTGGCTTTGTCATCTTAAGTGTTCAATGCATAGTTAACAACTGCTGATCTTACATTATGCTTAATGACCCATCCAGTTCAATTTTGAGCCTTTGTGGTTATTAATGTGTTAATTCATAACTCAATCCTTTTCACCTCCTGCTGATGATCATGTTGTGTAGTAAGTCTGGTATTTGTAAATGTTCCCATTCGCCTTTACAGATCATCTGGCATGAGAAAAGCAAAAACAGTACTATTCGTGCTACCTATTGCAGCTAGGTTACAGACCTGAACAAAACCTGTACAACTCCAGCTCCCAGTGAATAATGAAGGCCTAAAATAGCTTTTGGAGAGCTACAGAGTTGTTACAGGGCTCTGTCAGCTTTCTGGAAGGCCCCATCAGGTGATAACTCAGGAAACTAACCAGCTTTCACATGCATGTAAGAGCAGGGCTGGCAGCTGGCTGAGGCTGTTAGTTCAAATCATGGTATGATGGGTCCTGCCAGGTGCTTGTGAAATGTTTCTAGAAGGCACGCATGCACTCTTGACGGCTGTACTGGCTCTAGGGCTGGTCAAAGGGCTTGCTACAGTGGCCACAACCCCTAGTAGACATGTGATTTTTGTCTTACTGATCAACCTTTCAATTGCTGCAAAGGTTTGGAGAAGAAAGATGACAAAGGTGGTTAAAAGGTGACTGTCAAGAAATTATAACCATGAAAAACAGGGCTATTTCTAATATCTTCAGTAACTGAAATCATATTAAATGAAAATGAATAATAAAAAGATTAAATTAAAGATTTGTACAGAGGACTGGTATAAAGGTCAGAACTGGGGTTATGAGTTTTCAATTCAATTTAAATTCAATCTAAATGCCAGAGACAGTAGATAAAGAAAGGAACCAAAAATCTAACTGACACAGTTAGTCCTTTGGTGGTCAATCAAGCCTACTCTTACAATTAAAGAGGACAATTTTTTCTTCAAAAATTACAAATAATTGAAATCAAGTTTTAGCATTAGTAGCATTTTATGTTCAAATGCCTAAATATAGGATAGATCTCATTATTTTATGCTGAATCAATGTTGTACTGCTAGAGAAACATAACTCAAAAGTAATAATGATGAACTGTACAAAACAATAGTTTAATTCTTAACCACAATATTATGGAATTCAAATGAAAGCATAGATTGATTTTTAAAATTTTCTTAAAATATTTTATGTTCAAGATCACAGGACTATATTTAGCTGATGTCTGTTGATTTTTGTCCATTTTTTAAAACAAAAATATTTATAATGTTCAATCATTTAAAGCTTCACTGCTTTAAATGATCATTTTCATTTTCAATAGTATCAATAATCTGTGATCTTGAGTGCAAATTTCAAACAAAACAAAACCACAATTACAGAGAAACTCAATATTTTCCAACATTGTTTAATCCTACTATGACATGCTAAATCTAGCGATATAAAGAGGATATATATATATAAAAAAAAACATCTAATAGATTCTCTCAGGAAAAAAAAAAAAAAGATGTTTTCTAGAACCCTTTATAGGTTCTTCCATGAGGACAAAGGGTTCCAGAAAACAATGTCAGAAAAATATCAGAAACATAAGCAATAAATATGAGAAATGAATGCTGATGAGTCACACTAGTTCAATGTTTAAAGTTTGTATAATACTCTTCCTGTTATGAATTTGTGATAATATAATATAGATGAAATGGTACATTTCCTGTGAAACTTTAAGGTGTTTAAAATTAACAAAATCATAAGGTAATTATAAAGGTAATTATAAATGGAAATCCAAATATTCAAAATATACATTAACTAATTATTTCTTTGATCTAAGAGTCCAAAGTGCAAAAACAATTTGACATTTCATACAAGTAAACCATTAAAAGCTCTGTCATTATAGCTCATGTACAGTACAGTATCAAAATGAGAATTTGGAACCTTGAATATAATTAACACAACATAAGAGCAAAAATTTGAATTTCTAACTGCAATTTGTTTCAAACTTTCTTTTCTCTAATTATTGGAAAACAAGACTCAATGAAATCTCATTGCAAAGTTCTTCTTAGCTAGATAACACACAAGCTAGCAAGAATTTTGAATTAGTTTCTTAGTAAAGTCCAGAAGTATGATAATCTCAATATCATTATATTGGGAATGTAGTACTATACAAGATTTAAAGGATTTAACTATACATCTGTTGTAATGTGCAGTCCTTAATCACATAAAACAACAAGCTAATCCATATTCAGTTGTAAGCAGGTAAAATGTAAAGATAAGAGCAGATAAAATCACAGGATCCTGTTATGCATCCATAATCCAAAAGAAAAGTGACATTCATAACAAACAATGGGGGGGAGGGGGGGAAATCAGAAGACAAAAGTATAATACCATATCTGCAGATAGGAAGTTATGTTGTATCTAAAGCTAGTTTGATGGGGTGTTATTTTAAGAGGTAGGAGTTGTATTGGCTCCACAGCCATCTGGTTTGCCTGACCTGGGGAGCTCTTCTGCCTCATTTCCTCCGCCTGCATCTCAATCAGCACTTTAGCATCAGCATCAAACAAAGAAATGGAAAGGACAGCATCAGGATCCAGATTCGTTTCAAAATATGGGGAAAAAATCATAAACACTCAAACACCATCACATGGTTTACAAGAAGGTGGCACTTTACACAATGTGCTATTCTAACAGCCCCCCATATTATGCATCATTACAAATAAGCAATAATATAAAACTAATTTAAAGGATACTTAACACTTGAACAGGTCAGACTTTAGTGAGTTTAATATATCCTATGCATATCTGTGACCATTTTAATTAAAAAGTATTGAAAAAATGTTTTAGGGCTTTCAGAAGTTGCACTTTGTCGAAAGTATTACCAGAACACAAGCTTTATAGGTCATTTCTCAAGACTGAATTTGACACACAAACTCTGGGCATTTAAAATGGTCATGATTGCTGCATTATATACTGTACATTTCATAGTTTCATGTGATGACAATCACTATAATAAGTTAATTTAACTTTGGGGTTCCAGAGTTTCTGTGCTTCCAATCAGTCATGATATACATCCACCAATATACTGGCAGGAAAAAAAGCAGCATTCAACACAGTATGGCAAAACCATTAGAATAATTACAAAGAAAGCAGCCAGAATATAAAATATATCTGACACAGTACAAGTAGTAATTACTTGGCAACAACAACATGCAACAGCTCACAGAAAAAGAACAAGAATCCTGATGTTTGAATCTTGTAAATTTAGCCTGGAGATAGTCAATTTAGCCAAATTCCAATTAACTTACTTTCCCAGAGGTTTGAATCCTCAGAGGTTTCTCAGATTCTATTAGTATGATGAGTTTACTTGATTTTCAATATATTTAGAAATACATCAAAGATTATCAGACAGAGGACAACTAGGACCATAATCATGACTTCACAAGCACTCACTCAAACCACACACATTATTATATCCTAAAAACACATATCTGTTGCCAAACAAGTTAGAATTATTCAGACAAATTTTCCAATATCTACAAATTCAAATATACACAGCAAAGAACAATACCTATAATGACATTTAAGGACACAACATTTATATTTTAGGCTCCCTCACCTTCTGAATTCTGCCGAGAAGCTGCCCCTTTGAAGCGGAAAGCTTGTCTAGCACGGCTGCGGTCCCCAAAGCTAAGGCTCTTGGGTACTTTGGAGGGACTGTCCTCAATGCTGTTGTCTGCACTGGGAGAGCGTCGCAGGGGCTGCTGGCTCTGGGGTGAGCTCTTCCCTTTGCTTGCAGAGTTTCTTGGGCTGGAGAACACTCGTTCCTTCAGACTTACCTTCTGACTGCGAGGGAGAAAGTTTTTGAAAAGCTCAGTGGCTGAGCATGCAAGTTAGGAGCTTTACAACGGTAACGAGAAAATACAGCACAAATGATCACTTGTACAGCATCTTGTAGCCTAAAGTGCCATAATATCTGTGTGTAGAACTTGGATTTGAGTCATAATCTTCATGATTTGCAACTTGACTCAAACTTGGTTCAGCCTTATACTCTGACTCAAATATGACTAATCAGCAGTCTCAAAATGCATTAATTGATCAATTATTTATATATTTATTTTATTGAAATGTGTGGAAAAAATGTGTTTATTGAAATGTGTGGAAAATATTTACAATTTATATTAGTAACTTAAATTATATGTATCTTGCCATTTAACACAGTCTTCACAGCTTTGACCATATTTTAGGGACATTTCTGAATAATACTAGTCTCTATGTCAGTAAGCTCTGTATGTCAAAGTGGAGTACTGGAGTTCAGCTTGGTAAACAGTCTTGAGACATACACTGAATGGCCACTTTATTAAAGTGTTGGACCCTATTTGGCCTTCAAAACCATAGCAACTTGTTGTGGTATAGAATCCAGTAAGTGTTGAAATCATTGTGTAGGAATCTTGTGTAGGAAACCCATGCAGACAGGACAGATTCTTGAAGTTGCCATAAATTAGATGGCGGTACTGACATTCTCTGAATAGCCTGTTCCATCTCACCCCAGAGATGTGCTAAAGAATTAAGATCTACTGACTGAACGCCAAGGAAGCAAGGGTAAACAGCTGCCACGAAGGGATGAACTTTGTTGACCACAATGCTTAGGTAAACCCTACTGTCCAAATGTCCATCCACAGGTTCAAAGGACTCAAGAGTTTGTCAAGAAAACATTACCAACAGCATTACTTCACCTTCACCAGCCTGAACTGTTGGAAGGGTTTATTGATTCATGCTGCTTGTGCTAATTACTAACCGCCCATAATAATAGTGCAACAGAAATATGGATTCATCTCACCAGGTGGTTTTCCAATTTTTTTTACTCTCTTGATCACTGCATTCTTGCCTTACACTTTGCCCTAGAGAGCACTGGCACTCAAAGTGGTTGTCTGCTGTTATAGTCCATCCGTGCTAAGGAACATTGAGTTGTCCAACTGAACACATTAGTTGGAGCAGCATTGTATTCAGCTGCAATTTGCTTGACTTTGTACTGCCCGTTTGTCAGAATGATTCTTATTATCCTCCTATGACATACAATGAGTTACTTATGTTAACTGGATCCACTTACACTGGATGTTTTGTCTTGATTACACCGTTCTTTGTATACTCTCAACACTGTTGAATGAGAAAACCCCATATGTTTGGAAATGTTTTAAATACTGGCCCTGACTAATTTAAACACTGATGATCATGCCTCATTCGAAGTTGCTCAGATTGCTCGATGTTCCCATTCTAATGTGGATTCATACAGAAACCGATCCATGGAAAATGTGATTTTATTCTGCACGCTGGGGTCACGTGTCTCATATCCAAAGGGCGGGTATCTCGAATAAAGTGGATATTCAGTTTATATAACAGACTCAGACAAAGGTAAAGAGGACTAGACTCAACATGGACTCAGCGCTGGTGACTCAAACACATACTCAATCTTGAACACTGGGGACTCACAGTCGAATGCTGGTAGTCTCAATCATGTCTCATTCTGTAAATATACCCAGCAATGTTCTTCCAAACTAGAGGCTTCAAAGAATGACATTTACTGGAGATTTTAAGCCCATACAATAAAACCCATAATATCAGACACATCAAAAACCAAGGAGACCAGTAGCTCAATAAAAAGCCATTATTAGTGCAGTAAAGGCTACTCCCATCTCAGAGGTCATTCTATAAATTCTCACCTCCAAACACCCACCTTCTCAGAGCCCAGGGCATTACAAATGTATGATTTACTTAAAAGTATCTTAGAGGGTTCAGAGTCATCTGACACCATCACATGCACATGATCATAGGAAGCACCACAGCACATCCTTCTGCACAAGGACACGGTTAAAAGCAGCACATATGCTCATAGGAAATGCATCCACAGTCCATCATGGATCATTACACTGTAACTGGCCAGGTCAAATCTCTGTACACATCAAAAGGTCCCTGAGGTCAGTGATAAAGTTTAGGTCTATTATCACTATGAATTAGGAGGAGCTTCAGTGACATATGCAGTAAAGGTGAGCGTGAACATGTCTTTTGGTTGTGAATAGAGATGCAAATTGATCAATTAACAAATGGTAAATGCTAAAAATATACTGACCTTGGGGAGGGCTCTGGTTGAGCTTCCTTCCTGTGGGAGAATGATTTTGAATAAAGAGGGTAAGCAAAATGAATATTGTACTGCAGTTATGCAGGAAGTAGAAACAGTGGCAATTTTCTGAATAAAAACTCATGATATTGAAATGATGAGTATCTACTGTCTATTATTATACCTAAAGGAGAGACCAGATTTGCTCTTCAGATTTCTCAACAGATCAAGTTGGTTAAGTGGAGGAATAAGTCTGCAAAACACAATCAAATGTTTTAGTTGCAAAGGCAATTTGTGTTGCCTTCCAAGGAAAAAAATAATGCAAAAAATGGTACTGATAAAAGTATCAATGAACAATACATCATATTCCGCTTTTCTCAAGTCTAGAGTTAATGGTGAGAGAGAGGGACACAACACAACCACCAAAAAGCAATGAACAATCCAACAAAAAAAGCACATACAAGCACTTTGTCACCATTTTCCAATGAACTTTTAGCTGCATGCCAGAACCCACTGTGTTATACCAGTAGGCAGTGAAACAATAACACCACTTTGCCTCAAGGTATGAACCTGCAAGAAGGAAGGGAATCAACCTGAGGTGTAAAAGGCTCATGCCGAAGAGTGAAATGGAGGTGTTACAGTGTGTGTGTGTGTGTGTATCACAGGAAGCTGGTGCTCTTGCATAGCTGGAGTTATGAGTTAATGTCAGAAAAATGCAGGGCTGCAGTCTGCTCTATGGAAGTGAAAGGGCTTTGGCTGCAGCGCTGTGGAAGCAAGAAAGGTCATATTTCAATTCGACCCTCCTCAGAGAAGATGAAAGTGCGAGAGGGATGGAGAGAGAGAGAGATGGAGAAAGATGGAGAGAGAGGTGCTTCTGCAGCATCACACATTCAATATAATTTGCAGCAAGTCATGTACACAGGACAATAAGCTACTAAAATATAAAAGGCCCAAGATAGATGTATTGCTTATATCTGAGTGTGAAAACCATCAGTCACAGCAATCATTTGCTAAGGCAAAAACTGAACCATTTATTTCAAATGTCATTGATAGATATGGGACATAATATGGGAAATAAATCCTCTAGAGCATGGAAAAGTAACTATAGAGAAGAGCCACAGATGTCCCCTTGCCATATTACTCCCGTATGGGAGGAAAATATCTTCAATTGTGCGATTCTGGTCACTGTAACAGAAGCAAGTTTGTAATTGTTGCATAGTAAATTTGTCAGTTCCAAAAAACGGAAAGCAGCCTTCACATCTACTAATGGCATAATTAATAACTTGAGGTACAGTTTCTGTTTCCAGTCTTTTTCTTTGATAATATCAAATTTGTTCTTATTTTAGAATTTTATATACTATAGTTAGACAACAGTTTATTCAGTGGTTTACAAAGCCCAGGGCATTCACAGTTGATCGCTCCTTATTGCAACTGATTTAACTATTTAGCTAGTCTTAGAGCAGGGAAAATCCTAAACTGTACAGTTCTGAAGTACTCCTGGGCATGCTGGTCCACAGAGGCAGGCATGGAGAGAAGTCACCATGTGGTGCATGGTCACATGGTCCAGCAGACAGCTGTCTGACTGATGTCAGCTTTGCTGCTGCCTGAGAAACTCCAATAAATAAGTCACATACCCAGCAAATGGGTAGCCTGGGACTACAACATCAATAACAGCAAACGCCTTCTGTAAATCAAAGAGTTCTGTGCAGGAGTCACTTTCCTAGAAACCTTGTTTTGTGAAGATCAGCATATGATGTGGGATTAAATATAGCTTTGAATAGGCTCTCAAGAAGATATGAGGGTTTTAAGACTTCAAAAATGTTTAAGAAATTGGATCCCTATTCTTCCCATAGCTCTGAGGCATTCCTGAATCTTTGATTCTACACAGTCAGAGCTAGAATGTTCAATGCAGCATCATAAAAATGTATTTGGTGATGATTTAACACCTACCCTCGAACACACGTATAAGCAAAAATGCTCCACTGTGCTGACAGGTTGACCTTCACAACTACACCACAGCACCCCCACCTCACCACTTACCACCACCCCTGGAAAAAGGAGTCAGTGTGCATCAATGCAAGCATTTCATCTGTCTCATCTGACACCCAGGAAAAACACAGATAGGAAAAAAAAAAAAAAAAACATCAGGAGGAATAAGGGTGTACATGACAAGAAGGCGCAGGAGAAGAGAGTCTGCAACAGAAAGCGACGGCATGTGATCACAGACAGAGTGCAGAGAGGGAGACTGGTACCTGTACATAGGAACTGATACAGTCCTCTCATAGTAGTCCCAGGTAGACTGCAGGTCTGTGCGACTGAGATTGGTGGCATACACCCTCCAGGCTGCCTAAAGGATTGCATCAGATACAAATGCATACTAATCATGTGCACTTTGCTCTTGGAGGTAATTAAGATACAAGCAGGGTGCCTGGAAGATATCATGGTCTCCATCTCTATATTACATACAATTATAGAATTAAGAGCTACAATGACATTTTAAATCATATTACTGGACCTTTCAGACGCAAGCTGCACAGGTCTGCATGGCTGATGACTATCTCCAAAGAGAAACTGTAGAGCACATTACGCTCTTTTTGTTCAGAGCATCTAAAACCAATCCCAAAACACTCAGCCATATTGTAAATTGCAATCTTGCAGCATTGCAGATCGCTTAAGCATATGCTACATTCTCAAGGCTCAATTCATCATGTGCCTGTGGGTCGAACCAAGACTAATGCAGCGGGTTCAGCCAAAGTGCACCAAGAATTCACACATGGGTAACCTTCACCAGGAATTTGTTCGGCAATTACTCAGAGAGCTCCAATTACATTTCCTCTGCTTCTTAATTCACTTTTTCCCCCCAGCTCCTTTATGACTTCATATTATTCATATTAATATCCCCTTGACTGAAAACCCTCCTTTGTGGAGGGGGGCTACAGACTTGGACATGGCGTAATATTGTTTTCTTCCCTCAGAAACCTAAAGTTCAATTTATTTACCTCAGGCGTATTTACACAGATATTTGGTCTAGTATTTACACAGATATTTGGTACAGTAATAAAATTACAAATTGCATCACCAATGAAGTTTAATTAGCACACAAGGGAGAGAATGTTATTCATTGCACCTGTGGTGAGGATCAGGGATGCTGTGCCAAAATGGGCGTCGCTCACCTGAATAAGCCCAGCAGCTGGGTTCCGCCGTTTCTCAAAGTGTTTCTGCCGATGCTGCTCCTGGACCTTCAAAGCGAAGCCGGAGCCTAAGATCCCCTAAAGAGTACATGGTAAAGTTTGCTTAGCAAGGGAGCTAGTTTTGCCCTTTGCAGTTGATGGAGTTGCAAACAGCACTGTAACATGAAATTAGAATTTTATGTTTAGAATGATATGCTATATAGGTAACCACATAGATGATCATTCACCAAATCGATAAGACACAGCAGTAAACTGGTTTCCATATATATTTACACCAGTGTCCATGAGTTAATTTAACACAAGCAACTCTGTGCTGGGCACAAGTGTAAAAACCATGGCAGAAGTGTACGTCCTGATCTAAGATACTTGATGTAATATTCAGGGTAACAATTTTTTGAAAAAAATTAATTAAGCAATTAAGCAAAATTAATTAAGCAATCTCTGTTTCCCTGTCTGTCCCCTACGTGCGCACGCATGTCACATCTGTCTCACTCCCAATCATCTGATTATTGACTGATTGCACCTGTGCCTTGTTTTGCCTCTTTTCTTTCTCACTCTATTTAAAGCCCACAGGTATAGTGTCCAGTGTCGCACTCTGCTCCTCGCTCTCGTGGGCTACGGATGCCTTGGGTGTTACCACTACTCTGCTGCATCACTACACCTAGAGAACTGCTTCCAGAGCTATTGCCTATCTTTGCTTTTATTTCTGCTCAATACAGTGCATTGCTATTTGTATTTCAATGGAAAATAAAGAGACTCTGTTCCTGCACTCATGCCTTGCTCCCTCCCAATGTCACAACTAAATTACTTCTTATCGCAGCAGCATGAACAAGCGGGATCTGAGATGATGGTCTAAGAGTCTTTAATGACAACAGATCCATATCTCATCATAGTGGGAAATCCACATTATGCTCTCAATGGTGTGCGCATACTCAACCGCATTGGCTGCAAATGCCTCCCCTCCTATTAATTTCCTACTTACCAATCATGCATTTCAAGCTTGCCTGATGGAACAAGTGAACTGAACAAGAGCCTTACGTTTAAGCTCCATTTCCTCACCAAGGCTAACTAATAAAGTTGGGCCACTGCTCTTTTTTCTGTGAATCTCTGCAGACTTACAGCAGGCAAGGCGAAGAAGGACACGCCGATGAGGGTGAAGGTTGCTGCAAGGAGCCGCCCGTTCCATGTTATTGGATACTTATCTCCATATCCTATGGTAGTCAGTGTGATCTAAGAGAAAGGTAGAAAGTTTTAAGCCATTACTGGAGTCAGTCCCTATGGTATATCAATTGAGTGATGTTTTTACATTCTGTCAAAGCGGCAACTATATTTTTGCATAAAATGAGAAAAGCATCTGAAATAAGTGTCATGGAAAATAAAAGGGACTTGTTTGAGGGTGACAGAAAATGTAATGGCTTACAGTATAAAAAAAAAAGGTAATGGCTTACTCTCATATATAAGTATATATAATATATATATAATATATAAGTATATATATATATATATATATATATATATATATATATAAATATATATATATAAGTATATATAATATATAAGTATATATATATATATATATATATATATATATATATATATAAATATATATATAAGTATATATAATATATAAGTATATATATATATATATATATATATATATATATATATATATATATATTTATTTATTTATTTTTTTATTTTTTTTTTTAATTCCCCCCCCCCCCCCCCTTTCTCCTTAGCATTGCGTTTTGGACTCAAATTGATGTTATTCTTGGGATCCATTGAAGTCACCCCTCCATCTTAGGTCACAGCCCCAAATTCTCAATAGGACTCCACTACTTGGGACTACTGCATCTAATACACATCTTGCCCTCTATCACATTGTTGGGTTGCTTCACCATTACTTGTTTATCTGGATCCCTGGAGGTCATTGTTTGGATGTATTCCTGGCTGTTTCATGTCTCATCCTTCACTGGTGGGGCCTGGTAAGTGTCAGGATCACATGATGTGAGGCATGTTGTTCACCACTCTCTGTGGTTCCTCCCATTTGGACCCATATTCCTTGCATATGTTTCTATATCTGATTCCTGCTGCTTGCTTGCATCTTACATCATGCAGCTAGGTGGTAGATTGTCAGTTGTAGAATCCTATTGTCATAGTTATTGTGAAGGAGACCCTATGTTTGTTCCAAAATTGGAAATGCTTTGTCGATCCCAAAGTCTGCTATTATTCATTTTCTTCTTGTTAGACTCAAAAAATGTAATTTAACCTTTTGTGACTGTTTAAAGGGTTTCCCACAAAATAGAATTTGAAACCTCTCAATTATCAAATAATTCTAGCCTAGTAGTAGAAATCAGCTCTAGCAGTCATATATTCATTGAATGGTGAATTAGTAAAAAAGGTTGAAAAGCCAGTAATAATTCTGTTTATATAAGGTGGAGAGTGACTAGACACTGATCATATATTAGAACACTGTGACGTTTAGTGTTCTTAGGCACCACTTCAGAGCTAACTAAAGAGTAGTCAATCCTTGTGTAAGATTTATGGACATAAGAGTAAAAAGAAAATAAATTATTTAACACATTCAACAATGCCAGAGTGGGTGGCTTTCTTTGATTCTATCCATACATGGATCCAAATAGCTATCATGGAATTTCCATCGCTGTTCCATAACTTCACCTGTGTAATCTGGGAAGATATACATATCCCTTTATATCCCTTTTAGTCCAAGTTGCAACCCCCCCCCAGCCAAGTATTAGATTTTTTCTCGAGAGGAAACGTACTCAGGCGCTGATCGTACAGAGCTTGCTCCCTCAAGTAGTTTCGTCTGGAGAACAGGATAAGCCCCTAAAATTTTGCATTGCCTAGTAGAATCAGGGCAGCAATGAATTTAGTTGATCTCCATTTTTTTCTCTCCTTCTGGAATGCCAACTATTTTGATATTATCCCTCTAAGTCGTCAAGTTTTCACTTTTATTCATCTTTTGTGTGTTGGCTAGGGCTGCAGTAAGAGAGCTAATCCAAGCCTCGTGATCTTGCATCTGTGCCTCCCCAGCCGGCGTTCTCTCTATGAGCATCTGAGACTGCTGTAGCATTTTATTTATGGTTCACAAAATCTTGTGGAAATCCTCTCCCACGTCAATGGCACAGATCTGTCACCTGGATCCTGGCTAGGATCTTGGCCAAATGCATATTCACTGGCTGAAGCTGGCTGATGAGATCCTATCAGTTGTTTCAGAGTTTTTGGCAGCATTTCAATACCACAAGGTCGCAATCTAGAGCTGGTGGTTGTCAAACTAAACAAACATGTCAAATTCAATGAGAGATGATTTAAGTGCAGAGGAAGTCAGGAAAAATACAACTGCTTCATATATTGCTCTCAAGCTACATATACCCCCCCCCCCAAACTCTTGAATTAGAATATTAGTCCCTGGACAAAAACTGAAATTTGAGAAGTCATCAACCACTGATGAATATATTTCTATATGGCTTGTAAATACAGTACAAGGAGAACCATCTTCTGCCCCCCAATAATTACAGAGCCATTAAAAGTAAATATTATATGTAATATGTACTCTTGTGAGAATGTAAAGTGTATTCTGGTTCTTATTTATATGAGTTGTGGGGCTGACTGAATTATCATGGTTCTTCATACTGAGTTATGACACTTACCAGGCCCCACCACAGCGCATCAGCATAGGTCGCAAACATCTCGTTATCCTCCTTCTCAGCCAGATACACAAGGAAAGAAGCCAAGATCAGACACAGGAAGCCAATGTACCAAGCTGTGATCAGCTCCTGCCAGGGGCAAACACACAAACACAAAATTGAACTAAGAATCAAAAAAGAGTAAACAACATTTAAACCAACACAAATACAGTGAAATATAGATGCAGGTGGGCATTTGCGATATTTATTAAACAGTATACTTTGAAAAAGTCCTTTATTGTAATTAATAATCCAACCAGCTCAACCCACAAACCTATCAATTATGCATCATTCATTAAAAATTCACGTTAATTTACTTTTTATGAAATCGACAAGAGAGCGACGATACACGAAAGTAATAGCACTAATCCCAATTTATGAACACAAACCCTTTTAGTCATGAATTAGTGCTTCATTGTACAACAAAGTGCTTATTTTAGTACAGTGTGCTTCAGTGTATAATGTTAATGCACTATACCAAATTCAGGTTCATTTGAGTGATTCCTGGTGTAGTTCTGTAAACTAATTCCCAACAAAATGTTTCAGAAAGGGAACCTGCGGTGATAACAATGGCAACAAAAAAGAATATCTGGAGGAAAACAACATGAGTACAACCACCCACTCAAACAGGGCTGTAGCCTCTGGATAGTACATAGCCAGATTCCAGTTTGAAATTACAGTTTCCAGCTAATAGGGAGAATGAAGTCTATTGACAGCTAATTGCTTTAAGGATACATCTTTTAAAAGTCCTGCTCAGTAATTGGTCATAGACCTCTACACTGGGAGGTGAATAATCTCTTTAGACTCTATAACCAGGACATATGTAGTGAGTTATCCATCTGCATGGTAAACTGATTGTGCTCACTCATACGGGAAGGCCTTAGGCCTGAGAAAAGTGAAAAGACAGACCCCATTTATATTACAGGAGGCATATACTGCCTTGTGTCTTCAAGATTGATTGTACTTCTATGTCAGGCAGAGAGACCTTCTAGACTGTCAACTTATTATTAGTAAGTTGGGAGAAAAGAGGAAGCAAAAAATGTCAAAAAAAAAATGTTCTTGACAGGTAATCAATATTGTAGCACTGTCCACTACACTACATTAGTGCAATAACTAAAAGGTATCAAAATATGTCTTCTAATGACAGTGACACTGATCCGCAAGCTCCTTGCTTTAATGAGAGTCATTTAAATCGAGTACATTTGGTATAAAGACTAATTAGAACATCCACAGAGGAAGAGCAAAGCAGGGCACAGCAGAATGCTGACAAACTCTGTTAACAAACCCAACGAAGAAAAATGACTTCAGAGATCTGCTTTGTCAGCGAGGGCTTTTTTCCTTTTTCAGTACAGCACAGGTAGCTTTCCCATGAGAAGTGGGACATCAGGGTAGCACACCAGTCTAGCACACAGACAGAACAGGGACCCGCAAACTCCTTTTGCGTTCAAACTTGGACAGAAGTTTGACTTTGGACGAGTCCTTGCTCAGTGTCGCAGTGACCCGTGCACCTGCGAAGACAGGGACTATGACCCCATCTGGTTAGGAGGCAGTGGTGCCGCGACCCCATACTGTCATTCCAGCAGCTACTGAATAATATGCCTTGAGCTTGATAACTAAATAATAACTAAGGTTTAAGTAGATGCTTGTGGCTGGGCTATGGACCACTGATGTGGATGATAATGTGTTGAGTTGGCATAATGCACAGCTGGTGCAGATGAGGGTGACAGCATCTCTTCAGGAGGTTTCGTAGGTGGGTCCTGGCTTTGCGTCAGACTGAAATGCTGGGTCGCTGGGGCAGCCAGAGCAGGCAGACAGCTTGGTGCATCATGCCAAGGCATTATCAAAAGCGCAGTAACTGTACTTCATTAACTGGGATCAGGTGAAGGACTTTTCTATAGGCCAGATCCTACTGACTGAGATCAAGGACTCTCCCTGCACTCCGATGGCTACTGGCTTTAAATAAGCATGTAAAATGCTGAGGAGCCAAAGGCAAGTTAAAAATAGAGGCCACTAAATATAGGGTGTTTACTGTAGGTACACCAAGGCATGGTGGGAGAGCAGATGTGCACCATGGCTAACATTTGTTACTCTTTGGGCCAAAGTGAGCACTTCAGTGACAGAGGCCTGGGAAGCAGCTGTAGAGTGGGAATCTGCTATAGTGAGACTTTGATTGTAGCATACATCAGGAAAGATGGAAAGCCTAGTACATGACCTAGATGGGGAATATTTTAAAGCTGTTTATTATTGAATAAGGGTTTTGTGCTTAGCGATTATAAATATCATTTAGGAATGTACTTAACCACTTAATATTAATATTATATCTACTAGTGGATCTCTGTTAATACCAGTACCACAAAAGTCACATATGATATAAAGTTACTACTACTGACTCTTCTACACACCCAGCCTAACCTTGAGTAATATACTAAACCCTTGCATGTCCTTTCTACCAGATCTGTCACTAGCTGTTCTGGAATAACAGGCCGTGGTGCGCCAAGTCGAGTTGAACGCCAACCATTCATTGCCTCTGTTTTTTTTCAGTCACACACCAAATCCATTATATAAGTATTTCTCTTTAGAGTGAAACAACTTCACAGCTCTGCACAGCATTTAAGAGATTTGCTTGGCTGAGTGCAAGCCAGCAAAATAGCTCAGTGAGACAGGCTAATCTAGCAGGGCCCACTTTATCACTGTAAGAGATGAGACAAAGCTTGATGAATGAAATTCAGTGTGATGTCTCGTGTGAGAACAGCCTCTTTAATTTGTGTGCATTATATATGTTTTAACCAGCTTCAAAGTTTTAATAATTCAGCTGATGAAGCCTGGAATCTTGGAGAAATTTTGCAAACAAATTTTATGACAACAGGATGTTGCAAGGAGGCTTAACCAATAAGGGCAAGCAGCTGCTCTCTACCAATAACCAACACAGACTCTGGTTGCTATGGTGACAGTGCCAGTTGGCAGGCTGCAGTTGAGTCACAACAGATCTTCAGTGATGTCAGGTACCTTGCTGTGAGCGTAGACAACTGATCCCAGGAGCTTCCAAGTTCCTCCACGGCGGTCCATGCGGATCATCCGTAGGATCTGGAGGAAGCGGAGGCTCCTGATGGCCGAAGTGGCAAAGACATTCCCCTGCGTGCCGGCCGCCAGCACCGAGATGGAAGCTATTAGCACCATGATGTCTGTGGCACATGGAAAACCAGAAGTGATTAAACAGACACTTGGGAACTCTGGGTGTGAGCTGCTCTGAAAATAGTGATAGCCATTTTTGGTTCTGGACAGCCTGCCTAGGTACCTTGGTACCTAAGTGCTGGGTCAAAGGGATGAGTAATAATGGCAGGAAACAGATGCAGACTTTCCAGTTCGAGACTGTGTGTTCTTTCAATATTTATCATTTTGATTGGAGGAAGGCAATTCAAACATTCACATTAAGCAAAATATTTAAAAATAATTAACAAAAATCTTGTAAATTCACTATTTGTAAACTGGACAAGAAAATGTTCATCTCTAAATGAGATTTTCTTTGCTCACCTATGACACAAAAAGGTTTGCGAGCAAATTTTAGCCTGCCTCTCCATCCTCTGTATCGACAGCAGCATCCTGCTGACCAGATTCTTACAATGTATTCCACTCCAAACACCACAATTGTCACTATTTCCTACACACACACACAAAACATAACAGCATTGCATAACAGATTACTTGACACATATTACTTGTATATATTCAACCTACAGCATGAAATAAGCGAGATGATCCTATGATCATTTGCAAATTTGATGTATAATGTGTAAGCTTGAGGTATTAAATAATGACATACCAATATATACAAAGCATCCTCAGAGCTCTTTTCATATTCCTTGATGGTCGAGAAGACAGAGAGGACCAAACATGAGAACACCAGCAAGAATCTGAAAGAGAATAACCCATTCTTATTTACACATTCACACAGTTACATTTTACACACATTTCTGTTTACAACACATTCGCAGTTTCTCATAACATTATATTTGTTAACATTTTTTTTTTTTTTTATTATTTAAATGATTCGCTGTATCCTTGCCAGCACTGCATGATTTCCCGACCAAATCGGTTCAATTCAGCAGAAAGTGCTGAGCTGGCAGGCGCGGTGACACAAGACCCCAGTGCAGGGTCTGGAGCTGCCACTAGCACACCATGGCTCCCTCTTCCCTTTCATCTGTATGGGAGGCCAAGAAACACAACACTGCATATTGACCCAAATGCCATAATTCCCAAGATACAGGGTAGTACAGTGCAGCATATTGAAACCAAATAGACATCAACAGGCCTAGATACAGAGATCAAATTTTGCCTGGGAGGCAGAAACCAGGGCAGATTGAAAGTGTCTCAGCTGCAGGGGAACAAGCAGAGCTGTATACCGTACCGTTCTGGGATTACTTAATGTGAGATGCAGTTATTTCTTCAACCTTGCAGCACTAAAGTAATTAAACAACAGCAGTCATTGTTCCATAATCTGCAGTTTTTGGCAATAGAAAAGGGGATAAATATATCATATCAGTACTTTTCTTCTCTATTTGCAAAGCTAATGTACACTTTAAGGTCCACTGTATCTGCAAGCAGGGAATTTTGTCAATTAGACACGACTGTATTCAAGCTAAACATTTTGTGAGTATGAATATTTCCACCAGTTGGATCCATTCCTGTCTGGTCAATGTGTGACATCTGTGATATGAGTAGTGGAAAAAATATTTTGGGTTGGACAGAATGGTTAATTCAAAGGGAAAACCCTAGGCTTATTATTTTGAGAACCATAACATCATCTATGTTGAATAATGCATAACAGTGACTTTTGAACTCTTGTATTATTTCCAACTAGTTCTAGTTCTAATAAAAAGGCCCAAAATGACAACTGTAGTGAAGCAAGACTTAAAGGGCACAGTATCAGTAACAAAAGACTCCAAATCCTTTCATAGGGCCTGGAGTAAATATTTGACTATGGGGAGATATTTTGTTTTCTGATCAGAATACAGTATTTTTAGTGACAGAGTATCTCAAATGTTAATGTATTTAATATAGTTTAATTAGCAGAAGACTGGATGAAAAGAAAGCACCAACACTCGCTTCCTGCTGTTTGTCCAGGGTCAAGTAGTTATGTATAAGATTAGATTAAGTGCACTGAATTCCGGGGCAAGACTAAGCTGCATGCCTTTTGTAATTTTTCTTCATGGGCAGCGAATCAACAGTCAGATCCCATTCCAATAATGAGGGCCATTTTTTTTTTTTTACTATGGGGGCTAGATCTGATTTATAACTCTTCCATACCTGAACTATTTATTGGGAGCAGACAGACTCAATCTTCAAAAACTGGAGGCTTATGACTGATGCTTCCATTACAGTTAAATTATAGGTCCTAAGATGCAAGGGAGGGGTTAAGGAGGATGTTTTTACACTGCTGTGCTGCTATCTGAAAGAGCAGAGATGCATCTTCAGTGGCCCTGCGCATGGGTCAGTACTCTAGGAATATGGGAGAGGAGGATCAGCCACTCTGATAACTGCTGCTGAAACCACCTGGCTGCCATACTGGCATGTACAAAGATAAGCATTAACTATGGTTAGTCATGAAAGCCTCTTTTCCATTGACAGGATGTTGCAACATTATCTTAGGTAAACTTTTTTATTTGTCTAGTAAGTGAAAAAACAAACAAACAATGTTAACCGTTAAAGACAACAATAACTGGCTTATATTGAATATTATATTCCCAATGCTCAACTGAATTCAGTGGGAATGTATCTGGTGATAGTGGATACAACTGACATTTTATCACAGCTTGAAACCTCAACTTCCTTAAGAAGAATTACCATACCACAGCCACACTGTATAGTATTGATCATGGACATAACTTTGAATGAGGTGTTGCATTCAATTCAGCTGCCCCTCGAATTCACTTTTTTTTTTTTTTTTTTAAACAAAACATCATGTCCTCGGGCACGCATGTTCACTGAAAAGAAGTCAGTGCTGGGACTGAAAGGAAGAGGTTTTATGGCTGTATTTGTCAAGCCTATCGGCATTGAACAATAGAAGTATCAGCACTATGATTTTAAAATATATCTGTAGTACAGTTGTTTTCTATTAATGTTGATTATACACAATGGCAATTTCATAAAGCTAAAAAAGTTTTTTTTTTAGCTTTATGAAATTGCAATTGTGTATATACACACACAATAATTATAATTTTATATATATAGAGACACACACACACACACACACACACACACGTGTGAAAAAGTGTTTGCCCCCTTCCTGCTATCTTATTTTTTTTGCATGTTTCGCACACTTAAATGTTTCAGATCATCAAACAAATTTAAATATTAGACAAAGATAACACAGATAAACACAAAATGCAGCTTTTAAATTAAGGTTTTTATTATTAAGGGGGGAAAATCCAAACCTACATGGCCCTGTTTGAAAAGTGATTACCCCCTAAACCTAATAACTTGTTGGGCCATCCTTAGCAGCAACAACTGCAATCGAGCATTTGCGATAACTGGCAGTGAGTCTTTTAAAGCGCTGTGGAGGAATTTTGGCCCACTCATCTTTGCAGAATTGTTGTAATTTGGCCACATTGGAGAATTTTCGAGCATGAACCTTTTTAAGGTCATGCCACATCTCAATCAGATTCAGGTCAGGACTTTGACTAGGTCACTCCAAAGTCTTCATTTTGTTTTTCTTAAGCCATTCAGAGGTGGACTTACTGGTGTGTTTTGGATCATTGTCCTGCTGCAGAACCGAAGTGCGCTTCAGATTGAGGTCACGAACAGATGGCCGGTCATTCTCCTTCAGGATTTTTTGGTAGACAGCAGGTTCATGGTTCCATTTACCACAGCAAGTCTTCCAAGTCCTGAAGCAGCAAAACAGCCCCAGACAATCACACTACCACCACCTTATTTTACTGTTGGTATGATGTTCCTTTCCAGAAATATTGTTACACTTTTATGCAAGATGTAATGGGACATACACCTTCTAAAAAGTTCAACATTTGTCTCGACAGTCCACAGAGTATTTTCTAAAAAGTCTTGGGGATCATCAAGATGTTTTCTGGCAAAACCGGGACAAGCCTTTATGTTCTTTTTGCTCAGCAGTGGTTTTTGTCTTGGAACTCTGCCATACAGGCCATTTTTGCCCAGTCTTTCTTATGGTGGAGTTATGGACACTGACCTTAACTGAGGCAAGGGAGGCCTGCAGTTTATTGGATGTTGTTGTGGGGTCTTTTGTGACCTCTTGGATGAATTGTCACTGCGCTCTTGGGGTAATTTTGGTCAGCCGGCCACTCCTGGGAAGGTTCACCACTGTTCCATGTTTTCACCATTTGTGGATAATGGCTCTCACTGTGGTTCGCTCGAGTCCCAAAGCTTTAGAAATAGCTTTATAACCTTTTCCAGACTGATAGAGCTCACTTACTTTCTATCTCATTTCTTCCTTAATTTCTTTGGATCGCAGCATGCTGTCTAGCTTTTGAGGATCTTTTGGTCTACTTCACTTTGTCAGGCAGGTCCTATTTAAGTGATTTCTTCATTGAGAACAGGTGTTGCAGTAATCAGGCCTGGGTGTGGCTAGAGAAATTGAACTCAGCTTTCCAAAGATGTGATAAACCACAGTTAATTTATGTTTTAACAGGGGGCAATCACTTTTTCAAAAAGGGCCTTGTAGGTTTGGATTTGTTTTCCCCTTAGTAATAAAAACCTTCATTTAAAAACTGCATTTTGTGTTTACTTGTGTTATCTTTGTCTAATATTTAAATGTGTTTGATGTTCTGAAACATTTAAGTGTGACAAACATGCAAAAAATAAGATATCAAGAAGGCGAATGCTTTTTTACACACACACACACACACACACACACACACACACACACACACACGTGTGCGTATTTTGTTTACTGTTAGAACTATGTTATAAACTGTTATAGTTATGTTAGTGGCATGGAATTAATCACCAATGTACTTAACAGTTATTGATTCTAAAACGTTTAATTCTCAAAAGTAATACTTTATGTGCATTCTGGAATAGGGAGACTCAATCCAGTTCGTAATGAAAAAAACAGACCCATATATAGCCTTACTGGTTGAAAAGCTTGGGGTGAATTATGACCTCACAATTCAATGAGTTATGGAAACACGCTAAACACCTTGGACTATGACCTACAATGGATAAACCTTTCATAAAGCTTTCAAGTATAAAGCATCAAGGCTTGATTAAAACTGAACAAGAACCACTAATCTGTTAGTCTCCAAATGAGTGACAACCCTTATCAAAAATGTGTTGCTTTCAATGCACACAGATGATCTTTCAGTTTTTGATGATCAATTGACTTTACACTTACATGCAAGTGTGGATTTAGTTTTCTTTATATGTCATTTTGTAAATGTTTATCAGCAACTTTTATCATCATGTATATCATTTAAGAAATGCCACTTATGCCTCTGAACCTGCATCAATCTATAAGTGTAATCCCTTTAAATAAAAGCACTGTCCTTAGAGGAGATAGTGATTACACCAGTAACCATCATTTTCAGAGACATTCTGTAATACTATACATTTTTCCTCACAGAGGGACGTTGTCTCTGGTGGTGGTGTGAGTTCATGATATTGATTGGCCATCGATTACCACTGCAAGAGCATCACAAGCATCTGCTGGGAGAGAGGCAGCTTGACTTATCGTGTCATTGGCTGAAGCCCAACAAATTGTATCAGAACTAATAATATACGTCTCTTTCATTAGGCTCGGAACATGAGGTGGCCACAGCCGGTCAGCTGGTTTTCCACAAGTTCTTCTCTCTGTCTTCGTCTGTCTTTACTGCATTCTCTCCATGTACTGGCCTCAGCCTCCGACTAATGCGGCCAGACAGCCTGGAGGAAACACTGCCCACTCAGCTGATGCTGAGAGGGAGAGCAGAGTGAGTGAGGGCGCAGAGGGAGGAGAAATGAAAACCGGAGTAGAGAGACTAGAGGCAGAAGAAGGTGGACAGTTAGGGGTTGTGAGAGGGCCAAAGGAGGAGAAGGCCAAGGAGAGTGAAATGGAGAGAACAGAGAAATGGCAGAGAGAGAGAGAGGGAGAGAGAGAGAGAAAGAGAGAGAGAGAGCGCGCGCAACAGAATAATTTTGACAATTTAATAATTTTTCAGATACAGATAAAAATCTGTTATCTATATACTCTATCCCATTGTAAATCTGCGCCAAACTGAATAACAATTTTACTTGCTTTCTGGCCACATGAAGTGGTTTTTGGAATTTTCTGCAGAAGCTTGTTAGGCTGTTTATAGGAATTGGCATAATTATTTTTATTTCTCTAATATGGATCCGGAGTTAATAGTTTGCTATATGTTGGAAAATTTATATTCTCCGAGATGGTTACCTGATTCTGATAATTCTGCACCGTCATGTAGCTAATTCTGTCTTGTACATGTTTGTCACCATAATGACTAGGAATAATTTGGAGTGTATTGAAAGGATGGAGCATCTCATTTTCAAGTCCAACAACAATCCAAGGAGGACCAACTAAAAACCATTAAACAACATTATAACATATACAACAAATGCAGAGTTAACTGAAGGGTAATGTGGACAACCATCTTTTTATATAATAAAATCAATGTGGGCTTAAAGGAAAGATCAGGGTCATTTAAAACTCCATGATAGATGAACAAATCAGAGTGCCGCTTCAAAATTAATATGCTTATTAATGAAATTCAATGTTATGAAACTAATTTAAGTTCAGATCAGACTGTAAATAATTCTGGATTTGTAAAATATCAGTTAGACATAATGTAAAATAAGTGTCATCAGCATGAGGGGTTTTTGTCCAGCAAAATGTTATCCTTTTTTACGATTTTCTTTTTTTTAATGCAATATAAAATATCTTACATCTCCTGTACCTCTCATGTATAAATGCACCCACTTTAAATGTCCCATTCTTTCCATGTTTTGGTCATTTTTCATGAAGAGTCACATATCATGTGGTGTAACTACCAAACCATTAGTGTAATTCTAGTAACTTAATTAAGTAATTTAAATGACTTTAAATCCTTTTGGATTTTAATTTTGCTATTTTTGGGTCATTTCAAGTGTTTTACATTACTGACCAAGGCTGTAAGCCTTGCTTTAATAATTATTTTATAAAATACTAACAAAAGTGATTCAAAGTCATTCATTTCATAAGTAATATTCTGACGCAACCATCAAGAAAATAATATTTTGAGACTTATATTTAAAAGAATTCAATGATAGGAAGTAACATCACAGAGCAACATGCCAAACACTCTGGGAAAGATCTAGAAGGATTGTAAGACCATCAAATATGGAACATTTTCACCTTTTCAGTACCGCTATGCAGTTGCCACATACGGCTGCCATGTGGTATGACCTCAAGAAAACAATGAGCATTAAATTCTAGATGTAAATCTTTATCTTTGTTTTAATTTGTATTAAGAATTTCTTGAGATGATGTCCTGATTTTTAGGTGGCCAGTTCTGTGCTTTTAAAATTTGGCTGAACTCAAAAATGTGTGCCGCAGCCAAAAATCACAATGACCTGACAGATACATCAGGTGACCACATTGTATGATAGATACAAACAGATCACCCATAACATTAAAACCATTGATAGGTGATAAAAATGATTATATTTAAGTGGTGGGATATATTAGGTAGCAAATGAACAGTCCAGTTCTTGAAACAAAGACTCTGACAAAGGGCAAATTGTGATAGCTAGACAACTGTGCCAGATTATCTCCAGGTTTCCAGGCCATTCTTGTCGGGTGTTCCCAGTATGCAGTGAGAAAACTGTGACACACATGCCAAAAGTCGTCAACCTTCCAAAGGGATAACTGGTGACAGTATCATGGGCACCCAAGACTCATTGATGCGCATGAGGTGCGAAGGCTAACCTGTCTGGTTGATCCCACAGAAGAGCTACTGTAGCACAAACTGCTAAAAAAGGTGATGTTGTTTGTGATAGAAATCTATCAGTACACACAGTACAATGTGTTCAGACAGAGTGCCCATAATGACCCTGTCCACTGCTGAACATGCCTACAATGGGCATGTGAGCATCAGAACTGGACAATCATGAAGGTAATCTGGACTGAGGAATAATGTTTTCTTTTATATTATGTGGTTGGCTGGTGTATGTTTGTCACTTACCTAGGGAAGAGATGGCACCCGGATACACGATAGAAAGAAGGCAAGCTTGTAGAGGCAGTATAATGCTCTGTGCAATGTTCTGCTAGGAAACCTTAAGTCCTAGCCAATAACTGATGTTATTTTGACACACATCATCCACCTAAACATTGTTGCAGACCAAGTACACCCCTTCATGACAAAGTTATTCCCCAAGTTCAGTGGCCTCTTTCAAAAGGATAACGTGCCCCGACACTGCAAAAATTGTTCAGGAATAGTTTGAGGAACATGACAGACTTCAAGGTGTTGACTTGTCTTACAAAATCCCCAAATCTCAACCCAATCAAGAATCTATGGGATGTGCTTAAAAACAAGTCTGATCTATGAGATGCTAAAACCTTTCCAGGTTCTGTTAGGTTCTGTCTTCGCAACCTGCACAAATCACTTACAAGGAGGAATCATGCTTCTGCAAGTGCTCAGAAATGATATGACTATCTTGTTACAAGCCAGTGACAATACTTATAAAGGAGACACAGGACCATGCTAAGAATTTTCCAAGTGTTCCTGATCAAGGGAGCAGTCCTGTCTTGAAGACCAAGTGGAAAGTTTGATTGTCACCTTTGATGAGCTTCTATACATAGGCCAGGTTCTTAAGGTTGTGGGAGAAGTCCAGGTTAGCCGCATGAAGTCTGGTGAAAAGAAATTCATTTGGCTACACACTCCAGATGTCATTTGCTACTTTCTTAAAGATATTCAAGCAGTCATCTCAGAACCTGAACCAGCAACCTCATGCTTCTCATAAGAATCCTCATACTATCTGGTTTGTTTGTTTTTATTATTGTGTTAATCTTTTTAAAATAGATGTTTAACCATATGCATTATTCTTAACACAGTTCTGAATCACAACTAATTTATACCCCAAATTTTGTTTAGAACAAAATATGGGTCTAAACCCGGCTTGGAATGGAGCTAAAATATTGAGCAGATTGATTTATTGATAATTTTAAAAAGTTTCTCAAAGTACAATATGGTACAACTAACTTAAACTGGTCGATAATTATTTACATCAGATGGGTTTTTATCAAAAGGTGGAGACTCTGGAACCTTTCCATATGGGAGCAACTGAACATGGAGATAAGAGTAGTGCGTTCAGCAGAGCGCATCACTCACACGGAACTTCCTGACCTGCAGACCATCTACTACAAGCGGTGCCAGACCAAGGCCAGGAGGATTGTGAAGGACCCCACCCATCCCAACAATAGACTCTTCTCTCTGTTGAGGTCAGGGAGGCGCTTCCACTCCCTGAAGACCAAGACAGAGAGGCTGAAGAGGAGCTTCTTCCCACAGGCCATTCGGGCCCTGAATCAGGGAAACTGATAAACTGTGGGGACCACCACCACCATGTAACATGACTGTATATCTGTACATCTGTATATATAGATTTATACTCAATTACCCTGTTACACAACAACTGTAGATATGTTATTATACAAAATGGATCTGTACATTCTGTAGATTGTGTACATATATACCCAACCATATGCATTGTACATTGTGTATATAATCATAATATTCATATATTGTACATACATTGTTAATATATTTTGTATATACATAGAATATATATATTTATCTGCATATATATATTTTTCTCTATGCACCCCTGTTTCTCTTCCTCAGTTTGGACAGAGCACTCTCCACCATTTCACTGCGAGTTATACTGTGTATGACTATGTATGTGACGAATAAACCGAACTTGAACTTGAATAGAAAACTATGCAGTCCACCTTCATGCAATACTGTACCTTTCAGATAATCAGTTCTGAAGAAAAGGTTCATCCTTTAATTTGATAAATTTAGCTCTGAAGAATCCTCACCAGTCCCATTCTTCTCCACTCTGACACACTGTCTAGGTTTTAAAGGGAGCACAAGCATTCAGTGACTCATTAAGTTACACCATCACCTGACTTTGTTAACTCTACTTTCAAATGAGTGTGTTCACAGCATGTTTAAGTGTGTGTGTGTGCGCACATGTGTACATTTATGTGTAGGAATGTGCAGTGGACTCTGTCTTGGGATTCTGTGGACTTATTTAAATTTAATGAGCTTCTGCAGTAGTATTTGATGAGTGCTTGCTAATTTCACTGAGCTATCAGATGTCTGCTAGCATGAACAGGCAGGGATCAAAATGTCGCATCGCCCTCTTTCCATCCAACTTTCCATATTCTCTCTCTCCCTATTTTTCTCTCACTCACACACCCATGCACGCATCTACTAACACACACACACACTTATCCAATTTGGCTACATTTGCACAGCAGGTAAAGGTAGCCCATATCCGACCTGTTTTCTTCATATTTGACACAGATATGCACTGAAATAAACAGTGAATCTGACATTTTTGGTTCTGATTTGGGATACTTAGGTTATGTGCACACAGCAAGTAAAAGTAGCCCAAATCCAATTTCCTGACCAAATTTGATAATTGTTAGACTGTTCACATCTTTTTAATGTGACATTAGTACTAGTACCATGCTTCAGTTGGCACATTCACCAGAGGTGAGCGTTTAGCTTAATAAAAGCGGTAGAGTCAGCATTTCTGCAGCTTTTTGCACTTATAATGAGCAAAAGTAGAAAGGAAAATGTCCAGAAACTGTGTGCAAGTTAAACAAAACAAAACGTTCTCTACAGTGAGGTAGCTTCCAGAGATCCATAATTAAAATCTTGACCCTCTTTTGCTTTCTCGCCCTCATTATAATTTGTTGCCAAATTCGCAGCTGGCCTCATTAAGATGAGTATTAGACTGGTGGCTGATATGGTTGGCTGATGTTACAAGATGGATGTCATGTGAAGCACTGATCAATTGTGCATGTGAGTCAGTTCAGGTGTATGAGCTGTTCTGACTAATGTTGGATATAGGCAAATTCAAAAAGATATTGCGACTGAGCAAACAAAAAAAAAAAAATCAGCTTTGGGCAGTAAAATGGATTTGGCCACTTCTTTACAACCCTTGTTACTGTGGGATTGTTTTGTGATTTGTTTTTGTGTTTCAGATCCTATGGCTCCTCCCACCTGGTTGCTCCTCCCACAGTCCTGTTCGTGTGCTCCAGATGCAGCCTATTTCTCATTAGCCATTGTTCCCCTGCCTAATTGGCTGCCTCAGCCTGGTTCCACAGACATAAAACCTTCTTGGGTACCTAGACAATAATCTACTCTCTCGTTATGATTTTGACTGTTCGTTTGTTGGTTTCTGAGTCTGTGTTGTAACAGTGCTTTGACCTGCTTGTTGTTAACCACTCTGCCTTGCTTGCCCTATTTGGATTATTCTGCTGGTGTATGTAATTTCTGTACACGTTTTGTAGATTGTAGGTTTTCTCCTGTTTAATTGGTTATGGAAGAGGTGTGTATATATATATATATATATATATATATATATATATATATATTAATTTTTTTTATTTTTTTTTTTTTTATTTATTTATTTTTTTTTTTAATGGTAGTGAAGGTAGTTTTCCTTTTTGTTGTAGCTCTGGGTTTTTGTTTGCATTTGACCTGTTCAACTCCTAAAGCTCACTACTGCTACTCCAGGTCTATAAAAAACCCTCAATTTTCCCAATGTACCTGAAGCAGTCTCATAATCTCACTGCTGTTATGTCCTGAGCCTAGAGCATTTCATAACTTTTGCCTGCAGTCTGACTATAGCCTTGGTGATAAGTGGTGGATTTAAAGCCCAGAGGTTTATCTAAGCTTCTCCACACCTGATTCTACTAACTATATATAATTAGAAACTTACAAAGAATCAGCTGACAGCAGTAGATGTTCAGTGCATGATGGCAAAGCTCAGAGACATTTCCCAAAGGAGAAAGATGGACAGCACGTATAACCCATTTTGAAAATTGCTGTTTATCTAGCAAGACCTATTTTGACAAGTCTTTGATAAATGATTGTGAAGTAGGGGGAACGTGGGCCATATAAGTCTCTAAAAGTCGTTAAGGAAGCTTTTAGGCAGGAACAGAAGGGCGGGCTCAAAAGGGTGCTCCCTCTCCCCACAGATGGTATGGAGCCCGAGCGATGGCTACAGCTGCTCAATACACCTCTCCTCATAGCTCATTCTAAGTCCCCACCAAGGCCTAAAATGTTTCCTCAAAGGCCTTAAAGTTTTTTTAAATAGAGGCATAGCTACGTTATGGCCAAAATGCTGCAGAGCAGTTACAACTGATTAACAATGCAACAACTGGCACCTTTTGGCATCAGGATGTGGTACACTGATAACAATTAGGCTAACACATTTGCTTAGCTCCATTCCATGGACGGCCTGATGAGCTACAGCATTTGGATGAGGAAACTGGCTTTGTACATTCATCTTATTTTCTATTTATTATATACTATTCAGTTCCATTAAATGCCATTACACAAATACAGTGAATATTATATTCTACATCATTAGTCTGTGGGACAACCATCACAATTAATATGGACCATTTAATGTTAAACACATTAAAGATGCAGAACAAGGTTTAATATGTGTTTAACATAAGTAATTTATTTAAAACATTTCTCTGTTTAATCAGGCAACAAGGTATGTTGTGGAAGAGTGCTCATTAATGAGTGCCAGCATCAGGCTTATTGGATGAATATGCATTAGGCCTATACTGTATGAAGGACTAAAGAGTCAAAAGCAAACTGTGGAAAGACCTGTTTTTACTTTATGCAGTTGCTAGCCAAACTGATTCCTGTATTTAATTCTTGGACCACCAGAGAACAAAAGTGTTTTACCCCTGAGGTCACAGGGCTTGTGAGAGACTCTCACCATTGATCCTCTTCACCCTACCACCCCCTACTCTGCTGACACGGTCTGGTGAAGAGCCAGGGCTCTAAAACCCCACAACAAACATACCTCCACCTCCAGTACACATCAAACAGCTTTTGGTTCACACCCTATACTTGACAACTCTCTTGCATTACTCTTTTTTTTTTTTTTTTATATGAATTTCTAGTATTTCTTGGGTTTATGTATAGATTTTATATAGCACACGTTTTACTGAAGACCAGTCGGAAATGCAAACTACAAATATCACTGTATAGTGCAATTTTTGGTTCCCTGTACATATGTCAATTAAGTCTTGATCTTAAGAGTACTTTTTGATGCTGGAGAGAAAGATTTGGTGTAAACATGTCTCTCACGACTGTGCATGCAGTGCATGTGTATGTGTCCAGTTGTGTCCTCTGCTTGACACTGAAGGGTGACTACATAGCTGCACATTTATTATAAAGCCAGTGACGGGAGTACCATCAATTTTCTATAAGGAGAGAAGAGCTACAATCTCACTCTACTTGCATCATATAAAGCAATTTTTTCATGCCATCAAAGAAGGTGTAGCTTAACATTTATGTTTGAATTCTATTGGTTACGGAATGGAATATGGTGATTATTTAATTCAGGGTAACAATGAGTCTGCAGAGCTTTCCCTCAGGGAAGAGGAATGATCTAAGCATGGACAACCTGCCCTCTATGAGCAAGCAATGACATCATAGGTACACACAGCCCACCTTATCACACTGCGTTAGAGTTTCAGCTTCCTGCAGCACACGCACACGCACACACACACACACACACAAAGGTGGATATAAGGATGAGGAGCGTTTAATCCAAAACCAGAGTAGCAGACCAACAGATAAAAGTTACACACGCAGTGTTCCAGGCACAGTAAACAACGTCAAATCGTCTGGGGTTAAGCTGGCCATCATGTTACACACATCAAGTGAAGAAGAAACGCAATAGGGAAGGCAAACAAGGCTCAGGATTGCACAGGAGATCTGCAAGATCTTGCACAATGAGAAAGCAGTAGTATGCAGACAAAGCTTACTGAGCCTTGAAGCAGAACCAGGTATGAGTGATAATTGCAAGGCTGGTAATGCCTCAAACTGAGGCATCTGGTGCAGAGGGCATGCAAAACACATGTGCATCTTCTCTCGGTTTAATCTGGTTTGTTTACTGTTGAGCGAAGGGTTCAAAACCTATACACCTTTCAGCACATCTTCCATATGCAAAGACAGGCAGGTTCGTGAAGAATGAGCAGCGTAACACTGTGAAATGTGTCTGAATCATCATCATCATCATCATCATCATCATCATCAGCATCATCAGGCATTACTGCGCACACAGTCATCCAGTCCTCAGCTCACTGTAGGTAATATGCAAAACTCAGAGAAAGTGGACACTGACAGATAAGTTGCTTGAAATGAAAGATGTCTCACTTATCCTGCTCTCTCCAGAGTAAGAGGCAGCGTGGGTCGAATGCTCGGACTTTTCTTTTTTTAAGAACAAAAGTGCCTCCCTCTGCAATGCTGTTTTTCTCTCTCATATATATATATATATATATATATATATATATATATATATATATATATATATATATATATATATATATATATATACACACACACATACACACGCACGCACACACCGTGGCAGAGTGCATGCCTGGTGTCAGAATGAATAAAGTAAAAGATAGAGGAGTCCACAGAGGATTATGCTTGGCCTAGCTGTCAAAAATGTGCTTTGTGTCACTGCTCTAGATAGGCAGAGTGAGAGGGAGGGAGGGAGAGAGGGAAAAAGTTGGAGAGAGAATTAAACTGTCAGCTCCTGAGAAAGGCTGGTGTTTTTCAAATGCTTGATCCTTACACAAACACTATACAATTTGACTGTCAGCAATTAGTCGCTTTTGTGGTTGCAATGTTTACTCAATCCTCAGTACACACACACACACACAAATATAAATAAATAAATAACAATAATTGTTGCAGCCAGTAGTTGCCTGAGCAAGATTTGTTTCGGCAATCAATTATGTCAGCACACCCTTGTAACACTAAAAAGTAGTAAGAGAGGTGTTCTATAAAATAGTGCACCCAATGCCAACCAATCACTGAGGAAACGAGATCAGCACAACCCTGCCTACACAATCAAAGCTGCATTATTCCCTACTGGCTTGAAACATTGTGCCTGTATGCATAATATAACAAATCTATTATTATCCACAACCAATATAATTAAGCAACATATTTAGAGACACCTTTTTCCTAGGTTCAGATCCCTGTTACTGATTAAGGCTTTAAATCTCAGTGATTTATAGCTTCAAATGTATAGACTAAATGGAACATATTTTGAAAAAAAAAAAAAAGTTTTTTTTCCCAGTGCTTTTGGACATACATTTGGGTATAAGGACTGCCTACCAACCCACAAACTGTAAATATGTCAACTGCTTGGGTGTGGGCTGCTTGGGTGAGAAACATGGGATTCAGCAAGCCGTTCAGAATTGACTATCCTTCCAACATCAGGTGTAGACTCCTTGGAACTGTATCGTCCTCCATCTGAGTACTTGAGAACTACCTTTGCGAAGGTTACCCCGCAAGTACCCGCACCCATTAGCTAAGAGCTAGCACGCAAACCGTTCCGTTGTTGGCTGTAATGACTAACACGATTCATTGTTTTTTGATAGCAAAGTCTCAGCTATACTTAGCAAAAACCTGTAAGTTTGTGCTAACCACTGTGTCTCAATTTTCTGGCCAACCTAGATGACTACAATACAGGACTGGGGATGAAACCTTTACTAAGAGTGATCAGGAGCTACCAACTGTCCGTGGTCAAACTGCAGACGAGGGAAATGCAAGTATTTAAATATAATTGTATATGTTTCTTTTGCTGTTTAATTTGACTAATCAGCTAATGTAGCAAGCGAATATATTGGATGCAATTTTGTAGGACGTTTTTGGCGTTACTTGTTGCATGACCACGTTAAGTATAACTTTAACGTTATTATTTCATTACCTGGTTGAATAAGTGCTGGCTGTTGAAAAAACATTGTTACCTTTTACTCACAGTGTTTGAGTGAGTTTTAGTGGTGTGGCATAATGGCGTTTCATTACTTGCATATATTTAAATGACAGAAACCTAGCTTTTGATAAGATAAACACACTACTATCTATATACACAGCCAGCACGATGACCTTAGCCAAACATACAAAAACAAATGTCCAAGTGAAAAAGTTAGCTAGTTAATAACTAACCATTCATAAACCGTTGTATTCTTGATTCTTATTTAGAATGGCTGAGGTGAGCAGTGGCTCTTTATTGTTTTAAAGCAAATACTGACCAAATACAACTTGAGCAATTGAGGTTTAAGGGCCTTACTCAGGGGCCCACCAGTAGCAACTTGGTGGTGGTGGGGCTTGAACTGGCAACCTTCCAATTACTAGACAAGTAGATTAACCACTGAGCTACCACTGGTATAATTGATTTATTTAGTGCATATTAAGACAAATTTGCTCAAACCTTAAAGACTTCTGACTGAACCACTAATTTAGATTAATAATGTTTTGAGTATATGACATTCACACATGTGCATCATGTCCAAAGCTCAAAATATGCAGTGACTATAAACATTACATACATACACATTAAATTATTAAATATTAATATAAAAATGTATAAATGTTTATATTTCAGTGTTACCTATTATATGTAATGGAAACTTTTTTTCTGCTTTCCAGAGAGGGAGGCAGGACCTGAAGGGACCCTACACATTAGCCAACACTATGACATATATTATTGACCATGATATATAATTTGTGCAACAAGACAAGGTGACAAAGAGTATAAGCCATCATGTGTATGAGTATTGTTATGGTGTGTGAGTAAGTGAGTGAGTGAGTGAGTGAGTGAGTGAGATAGAAACATCAGGATATACATACATACATACCTTAAGGATATATATTACTTATAAAAACACATGGTATTTTCTTAGTATGCCCCCCCCCAATCACCATCTGTTTTTCAGTCACATTTATGATTATACATTGGCACAAACATGGGCTTGTGCACATGCGCGCGTGCACACACACAAACACACACACACACACACACACACAAACACACAAACGTGCCTGCACACATAGTGACTTGACTGAAATGATCAATGTTTTAATGCGATCTGAGTCATATACTGCCAACCATTCACAGCTGTGATGGCCATTATAAGAAGCTGAGCCAGAGAGAAGCATGGTCTGTTAAATACCAACACATGCTCTCTCTCTCTCTCTCTCTCATCTTCCCCCCCACCCCAACTTTCAGGCAAGGCATCAAAGTGATTCTTAATTTCGCAAGCAGAAAGCTGTTTGGCGTGGTACAGTTCGTCAGCTCTCTAGTCGCTAAAATGAATGATCTGCATCAGTGTTCTGTCCAAAGGAACAGGGAGCAGTAGAAGAGCAGAGACAAGCAGCACCCTCGGCCCAGGCAGCTAGCAAGCCCTTACCAAAGTGCAACTCATTTTTGTGACTGTATCCTAAAGTGGACTACATATGCTTAAATTAAAGAGGACATGGGGGTGACAGCCATACAGCCATTAATCCATAGAGCTATATGTCATCCCATTTCTGGATTTTTAATTGCACTATTATCAGATATATTTGTGCTCAAAGCTATTCTTGACTTGATTGGTGTTGGGGTGACAGGGGGACCATGATTTGCCAGCATTTCCGTATGTGTTGCAGCTTCAGATGCAGTTATAGCTTTATCTGCCTCATTACACATTTAGCTCAGAGCCCACAGGCAGAGTAATGATGACGTTAGCCACTGTGATTAGCTCCCGGTGACCACACAGCAACTCATAGAAAAGACAGATGAAACTCAGAAAGACTTGGCCACCAAGGGGTGTGTGTGTGTGTGTGTGTGTGTGTGTGTGTGTGTGCGCGCGCGCACATGAAACAATGTTACAGAGGCTCTGCTCCAGGTTTGACTACGGTTCGTCCACCACGACATCAACAACTGATCTTTCCCCCCATGCGCACCTCGATGATGGACCCATTGAGACTTGTATATATATTCAATGCTTGTTTGCTAGTTGTCAGCACATTTTTGCCAATTGTGTGTGTGTTTTGAAGCGAATATTCCTGTCTTCTTGTTGTCCAGTTTTGACCCTGTGACCCTGCTATTACCCTGTCTGCCTCCTCCTTTGATCCTGCTGCCTGTATTGAACGCCACCTCGTCAATTAGCCCTAATAAACTCACTCAACACATTCGTCATGCTGCCTTGCTGCCTATGTTTTCCACCCTCTAATTTTGCCCAGGACAAAAGACAGCCAGCATAGTACAATATGCCTGGTGATAAGGACAGTGGACAAGAAGCAACCATCATAAAAAGGGGCCGAACCCATGGTGGCAGTAGAAAGGCCAGACACACAGGAAAAAAAAATACTCGCAGTCCTGCAACTTAAGTCACTCCCACATATATGCTAAACCATCCACATCACCAGCTGCTAAGGAAAACTTCACCACCACAGAAGGACCAAATTTCAAATGATTCCACTGCATGAGCAAACTCAAAATTCATGCTCAACACTGGCAGCAAGAGTAACTGTACATCAAGAAAGCCAAGATCTGCATTTTCAGCTGTCCTGAAATAAAGCTCAGTGCACAGAAATGGCTCTCGGAGGAATCCTGCAAGAATGGCAACGTCAGCCAGGTGGCCAGAGAGACCAATTTTCCACAGGTGGAATGGCAGGTCTCAAATTAATGACATGAGCTACATAAAGAGAGACTAATGTAGTGCAATCTACACAATGCCAGGAATTTCTGTGCTGAGCTTTGAAGTTAGTGCTGTTCAAACTTGCATTTAAAATATACAGTCCAGTTTGCATTCAGCTGAGATGAACCGTATGTGATTCAGGCATGGTTTCATAAGATAAAAGTAATTTTAGAAGAACTAGTCACACGAGTCTTCATCAGTCTAATGGTCCATGGAACCCTCACTATAACTAGCTCTCACTTTAACATGGCTCTCAAACATCTCTGGGTTAGCGTGCCAGCCTGTTAGCTTAGCCTTGGCACAGTACAGTACAACAAGCAGATTCTGCAGGGCAGATGGCCCCTTTCAGGTCTCTAGAGGCCTGTTATGCTTATTTTTTTCATATACTATGCTGGTGCCTGGTTTCCACCTGACGTTAGACAGACACACACACACACACACACACACACACACACACACACACACACACACACACACACACACACACACACACACACACACACAGAGTGCCACTGGCAGGATTATATTTCATAGTATGCACAAGAACCATGCCACCCCCCAATGATCAGCAATTTCACAATTTCATTTTCAAGTAGAATGTTAACAAAAATGAATAAAACCATAAAACAATGCGCGTGGTGTACACGTGGTGTATAGAAGATTACGGCTGCTGGCACCAGTGCGCACAGAAAATGGTTCACACCTAAGGTTTCAGGAGGGGAGCCAGAATGGAGCCTAATGATGAAAAGCATTAATCACAGGAAGTGCTGATGCAGGTACCAAGTTTCACCTGCAAGGCCACAGAATACCGAAGACACACACATGTACACACACTTTACAACATTGTCATAAATTGGAGGGATTTTCCCAGACCTACATTGTGCACACAAACTAGGTAAATAAAGTGTTAACCCTGACAACAGTCACACACAAACACACCTGCTTGCTGTCAGCATTTATTTTGCAGGTAGTTTTTTAAAAGGCCTAGGCTGGTGTGTCCTTATTTGGCATCTATTAGAACACTAGTTGACCTCAGCACATATTGTACAGCTAGCTAAAGCTCAGTGACATCGCCCGTAGTCATGAACGCGGCTTGATTCCCCTCTCCAGTTCAATTCATCCTGACTCGAGCTTGTTTCATGCGGCCGTTTTCTAAAAACATGCTCATTGGAACATTTTTGTACTGAAACATAAGTCAAAGATTCATCAAATTTCACACATGATGAAAATGCGCTTCGGTGTGATCTTTGTGCTGACGTAACACAATTCAACTCGTAATCAGAGAACAGCATTTATGCATATAGAGATGAAAAGACGGAAAAGCACCGTCCCATCTACTACTGAAAACACAACTAAAACGAAATACAGTCGCTATATAATCACCATTATCTTTGGGTAATTTATCATCTTTGTGTTTATCCGCGAAACAAGGCAACGGAAGCATTTGGCGCGTTTTTTTCCTGAGGCGCAGCACCCGTGAACTGGCGCCGGAACTGTTCGAATGTGTGTGGTGCTGAAATCGGTCGCCTGTGAGCGCTTACTCTCGCTCGTGTCAAATCGACTGAGATTAGACGTGGTTTGATGGGGTGCTGCACCGTGACTACGGCCGTGTTATCGCTCCACTTCAACACATGGGGCACTACGGCATGTTTTGCACCTGGTGCTGCTATCACTGGCGCCACCATGCATGCTGTAAACATTTTGAAACGACATGAAACGTTTCTCATCCATCAATCCGATAAAAAGATTGCGCAGGCAGAAAAAAAGTGAATTTATTGCAGAGCTATTCTTTTCACCATTTACGCATAGTTTAGCCTAGGTCAAACATGCTTTTGTGCAGCAAGCACTATGGTCCACTGCTAGAATAAAGGTATCGGTTTTAAGATATAGTGTCTAATTCAGTATTTGGCTTTTTACATTATTGCACTAAGATGTCATGACAAACTGAAGAGACTGAACCAACAGTAGCGCTAAAACATAAAAGCAAGAAAATACTTGGCGAGTCACGTGGGCTAACGGGAATATTAAAAAATCAACACAGAGGTTCACAGATTACAAACGTGTGGAAAACGTTTGTAAATCAATTTAATCCAATCCGTGAGCACTAAAAATAATAATAATGCTTCTTAGTCTCGGCCTCAACACATTTCACTGTTAACTGGGAAGTCTAGATGCAAGAAGTGAACAATATGACAACGCGTAACAGTGTTACTGTTCACCAAACCATCATACCAACGACTGAGGGTTAATAAAACACCTCTGCTTCCGAGCCTTAGCCGTGAACAGTATCCCTGATATGAGCTACTTACACATAAGCGTGGTAGATGAACGCCCATCCTCGCGGTCTTTCCAACACGTTGTAGAGGAAATTCTGTAGCCGTCGGTAAAATGCATTGCGTTTTGGAGGCTTCTTCCCCGAGATGCTGGAGCGTTGTTTGCTCAAGATGCTGCCTCGCTTTGTTGCCTCGTTGCCTGCTATGAGAAGAGCACCGTCTCTGTTCGAGTCCGCCGCGCCTCCCTCTAGACCCACAAAGCCGACTTTGAGCTTCTTCTCGGCTTGCGGTCCGGGATAGACCCCGCCGTTGCGGGATTTCTGCACCATGCTCGCCGTGCTGTCATGGAGAGCTGCGGATGCTCGTGGGGGTTTTCCGCCCTCTGCCAGGTAGGAGCATCGCTCGAGCCGCGCTGGGCAGGGCGTGAGAGGTGCGCGCGGAGCTCGGGTGTGCGCTACGTCTGCAAGAGGGAAGGAAAAGCCAATAGCGATGCAAAGAAAAAAGAATCTGCAATCTCTAACCACCACCACCCCCACACCCCCCCCAACTACACCAGTACCTTCCGGCCACCTGACAACAGTGCTCAATAATTCAGAAGCTGAAGGGGGGTGGGGGGGTGGGAAGGTTGGAGAGATGTAAAAATGGACACTCCACTGAAGCTTATGCAGTGGATCGCATATCAACATGACACGACAGTAGAAAGCAAATGCTTACCATCGCAATCTGGACACCACAAAAAGAGGATTGCCAGGCATCAGTGTCCCTTGTTACTGAAAGCTGTACCAGACCCAGCTAATCTGATCACGATCAAACACTGATGATTTCAGGAGACAACCCTACCTGCCAAAGACTGTCACCGAGGAACATGACGATGAGAATCAACATTTAAATATCTAATACTTTAATAATAATCCAGTTCCAAATCAATATGATTTTGTAATCCCATCTAATATACAGTAACCAACAGTTGTTGCTCACATTATGAATTTGGGGCAAGTTTGCACTGAAATGGTCAGCTTTCTCACTGAAACAGCAGCATGTGTGTCAACATCCTACTGCCCTACCCTCACCCAAACAATGGCCTTTTAGCTATTCTCTCATGTTCTCTTCCAAAGAATCTCACATCTCACTCTTACAGCATACTCTTACACATTATATGGTCACTACCATCATCCTTTAGCAACCCCATATCTTTCAATTAACTACATTCTGAAAGTTACACAGAATCCCAGATGTTGTGGAAACACCCCTTCACACCAAGCCTCTCAATTTTTGAAGTTACTGTTCCTTTGTTCCTCTTTACACCTGTTCTTGTTTAAATAGCCTTTGCCTTGTCTCAGAGTCTCAAATCTCAGCACGCCCCAACACACAGATATATGCACACACACAGCAAACTTTTAATCACCTTGTTCTTTCTTTTTGTTAAATTATCAACTGAAAACTCTCGCTCAGTATTTAGTCTTTTTTAATATCTCTTGCTTCTGCAATAACAAAAAAGGTTATGATTGGTTTGCATTTAGTATCTTATATTGCTTCCGAGTCAGCTGTAATGAACTTTCCTCATGAATGTTCCAGGGAACATGCAAACAAAACTTTTCGTATATTAACTCACATTCTTGTCCGTCCCTGTCCCGCGTCACTGAGTTAATTCCTTCCACTGCACAATACTATTTTTACTATTCTAGAAACATATTGCATTAACAAACAAATGCAATTTAGGGGGTCTCATGAAGTAGCAATGGCAAACGTGGCATTCAGGCTTCACAGTGGCGGGTAAAAGGTGACGCGGCGTATCTGACATCTATTGGAGCATGTCGAAAAGGGGAAGCCCACAGACTGACTGCAGTGTGTGTAACCAACCAGAACTCTCACTCTACATTTCCAACTGGAAACAAGCAAGGCCTTTTTGCACAAATACCCAGAGCAGGCTGAAGGCAGCAGGCTGCATCCTCAATCTATCTAGGACAGACGAGGAGACACGTGCAGCGGTCGGTTCAGTGCAGATGTGCACAACAAAGGGCCACGTGGTGGAGGGAACAGCAGCTCCCCGCAGGCTGGGCTGGGAGGCTCAGGATCTTCTGAGTGTACACCGCCATAACGGACTGCAGTTGTAGCAGTGATAAATAATGCATGTCTAGACATGGCTTTCACAGAGAAGCACAGAAATGCAAGACCGAATGGAGGATAGCTTTCGTCTGGCCGGGCAAGCGTTTCCATGACAACAGCCCAGTGAACAATAAACCAGTTTTCTGTGCGCGCCTCCTCTCAAGATTCTTAATGCAGAGACTGGCAAGGCTGATTCTCTTAAGAAAATAATGATGAAGATGAAGTGATTGAAAAAAAAAATAGGGCACTCATTTAATATAAACATGCTTTGGTATGGAGCAGTCATATGCAAGTTGATGATAATGAGTTAGTAAATCTTCAGAAATATTTCATTTTTCTTTCAACTTTCAAGTTTTTGTTTTTTTTTTACTTGGGGGGAAAAAAAAAAAATTATTCCATGACCTGGCGAGCCACCACACGGCACTTTTAAATAAACAAACAAAAGCCTGCATTTAGGGACAGAGAAGGACCTCCACTAGTGCCTCAGGAGAACGAGGGTACTCTACTGATTTCCCCATTGTGTATTTTTCCTGGTAGGCAAAATAAAGGAAACCATAACCTGGACGATGACTCCATGTAATGTCATGTGGTCTGGTCATGTACGACTCGCTGAGCTAAAAGAAGCCCTGGCTTCACTTACTCGTTTCACAGATTAATTTGATATCTCAGACGGCGTGTTCCGACTGCTCCACATTCAGCACAAAAGCAGGTTAGGACTGGTTACCATGACAACTTGGCTTGCTTCATCTTCCACTCGAGCTCCAGGTAGAGTCTCTCCCGTTCTCATCAGCTTATGAAAACCTGGAGGGGTGACAGCAGCATCGCCCCACATTTCAAAAGACAATGCGTGGCTCACAGCGGCTGTTCCGAGACAGAGCGCAGGACACCTACAGGAAGCAGGGTGGCTAAGAGCAGACAATAGAACACAAAGGAAACTCATTTCTCATGCTGTTATTTGTGAAACACCAGCAGCACTGTCACGAGTTTCAAAAAGGAAATCAGACATTAAAAGTGAAACCTAACTCTTCTTTCATTTACCTTCAGATAAAGAGGAAAGGCATGTGGGAAGCCAGTGACAGATGGCAGAAGAGGCAGTTCTCCAGTATGCATCTGTATCCATGATGATCTTTTTAGAAAATATCATGGCAGACAGAGGAACATTTTAGATGGATCAAGAGAAAGGGGGAACAACAGGCTCGGACCTAGCAAATGACTTTGCTTTGTATTGACTGTGGGTGTGGGTTTTTTTCATGGGTTTGTCCACGAGATATGTTCAATTATTCTGGACACTTGTTTGCTTACTGAAGGTCAAACAATGTCAGTTCAAGGTGATCTAGAACACAGAGTTTGGGGGGGGGGGGGGGGGGGGGGAGAGAGAGATTTATCTGGGGAAGAAATGTGTCACTTTACCAAAGTTCAAATCCCACTATGATGGTCACTATGAGTTCATGGATGATGAGGTATGATGTAACAACCATGGTTATTATGCAAAATCCTCCAGATTATGCATTTAAGGAATATTCCTGTGATTTTCAATGTAATCTTTAGCTACCCCTTCTGTAGTACATAAGAGATCACACACACACACACACACACACACACACACACACACTATATACACACACAATATTTTCACTCTAAAAGTGAAATATGCACAGTATGCTGAGATATGAGTTACTGCATATTACCATAACAAACATAGCAAAGCTTTCTTACTCAATTGAACATTAAAGAGGAACATTTACACTGTTCTAAGTTCATGATAAAAAAAGGTACAGAGCAAACTTTTTGTCCTTGTTCAGTCTTATTTTGTCATCCCCGCCCTGAATAGGTTCTTTTCATCCAGTGATGATGGATGGAGGCAAGAACTGAGGAAAAGGGAATTAAGATTAAAAGCAGCAAACCATTAAAGAACCAGGACGAGTGCTGAAAGGTGGAAAGCTGCAAGCCTGAAAGGCAGGAATGTGGAAAAGTGCAGCAGAAGGCAGTGGAGAGCCTCCCAGCAGGGGAAGGCCAGCATGGCAGAGGGCCAGCCTGCCCACAGACAAGTGCAGCCTGCCAAGGACTAAAGGCCAGCAGCTCCCCATGAACCCACCCTGGTGCTCTTCTGCTACTTCCGCAATGACCTCCTTGTCAGAGCTCACCCCTGACTTGGAGCCTCAGCCAGCCGCAGAGGTCAATCCGGACGGTGAGAGGATTGGGTGTGGCTTTTAAGAGATGGAACTCATGCATGCATGACTGTCATGCTCCAGTGAAGGAGTGTTCTTTGTGCAGAGCACCAGTTAGCAATCTGCATCTCCTAAGATTTGTGTGCGTGTGTGTGTGTGTGCGTGTGTGTGCGTACCCCGAAGAGCAGATGGTATTCAAAATGCGGGATTGAATTTGGTTCGTCTCTGGTCTCAGGGTGAAGAGGGATTCTGCTGCTGTGTAACAGAGTGGAGTTTGGAAGACTATCGATCTGAGATTTTTATATATATATATATATATGAATATGAATGAGAGAGAGAGAAATTCAAAATTGTAGTGAAGTGCACAAGGTTTCAGAGAAATGGGACTTTTCAGACAGAGGTCCTTCATGAACTGTGCAAGCAGAGTGCTTATGAAGGACCGCTGTACAAAATGTTCGGTTTCTCTGGAAACTGTGTAATTTACTGCAATTTTGAATCTCTCTTCATCTCTTACTACAGTACACTGCAGTTACTCAATTGGAATCTTTTATATATATATATATATATATATATATATATATATATATATATATATATATATATATATATATATATATATATATATATATATATATAAAAAAAATAAGAGAGAGTATTTGATGCACTAGTATTGATGCACTATATGGCCAAAAGTATGTGGACATATCTCCTAATTACTGCATTCAGATATTTCAAGCACAACTATTGCTAACAGGTTATACAATTAAGCACACAGCAGTGCAATCTCCATAGACAAAGACTGGCAATAGAATGCATCATGCTGAAGAGCTCAGTGTCTTTAAACACGGCCCTCCCACAGGCTGCCGCCTTTGCCACAAGCCAGCTAATGAAGTTCCTGCCCGCCCTGCTAGATGTGCCTGGTCAATAGTAAGTGCTATTATTGTGAAATGGAAGTGTCTAGGAGCAACATCTCCATCACAAAGTGCTAGACCACGCCAACTCACAGAGCGGGGCCACCAAATACTGCAGCAAGCAGTGCGTAAAAATCACTTATAGTGTTTCATCACTCCCTACAGAGTTCCAAACTCCCTCTGGAAACAACCTCAGAATAAGAACTGTGTCTGCTACTTCATGAACTGGTTTTGCCAGTTGCACACAAGCCAAAGATCACTATGTGCAATGCCTTGCTTTGGCTGGAGTGGTGTAAACTTTCAGCACCGAACTTTGGAGGAAAGGAAATATGCTCTCTGCAGTACTGATTCACACTTCAGTATCAGGCAGTCTGATGTCAAGCTGGGCTTGACAGACACCAGGAAAACACTACCTACTGAACACACAGCACCAACTGGAAAGTTGGTGGACTCGGAATAAGGGAGTGGGCTAGGCCCTTAAATTTAATGCCACAGAATACAAAGACATTTTAGTCAAATTATACGTTTCTTCCGTTAGGGAAAGCCCTATCCTATAAGACGACAACACCCCTGAGGTCCATAAAGACATAGTTTGATGAGGAACTCCAGTGGCCTGCACCAAGCTGGACATCAACCACATTGAACACCACTGGGAAAAATAGATAAGTCAGGCTTTTTCTCACACAGTATCAGTGACTGACCTCACAAATACTCTATTAAACAACAACTTCCTTACACAGTTCAAAATCCCATGGAAAGCCTTCCCAGAAAAGTGGAGGCTGTTACAGTTCTAAGTGGGGGCGGCGGTGGTGGTTGACATTACATATTTATATGGCCTATTCATACTGTCCACATACTTTTGGCCAAATAGTGTAGTTATATAAAAAATTCAATATGAATCAGCATTTGAGTAAATGGTTTTGAAAGAAAGTCTTTTTAAATATCACATGCACACAGCTTAATATCTCAGTAGAACAGGTGAAAAAAAGATGAATTCCTAGGGGAATAATGACCAAGATACGATGCATGTATGAAATCAAGAAACCTGTAAAAAAGCCTGTCTTGCTAAGGACTCCAGGGCCCAGTGGAAATATAAGAAACCCGTAAATCTCAGTGATCGACTCTTGCCACTAATCAATCTTTCTACCAACAGGACGATCTTCAAGAGTGTAAATCTTCTGATGGTATAGCAGCATTCTCTCCCTCTCTCGCACACCCACCCCACAAAAAGGCAATGCGAACCAGCACCACCAATGTATGGTAAGAAGTTAATTAAAATCTTTATTTCGTTACGTGTTACATTCAATACCCATTGTGTTTCTTTAGGACACATATATGATAGGCATAAATACAAACGCATGTTCTTTTCATATTTTTGTGCCTTTTCTAATAGAATAAGATGAGTGAGCGAAACTTCACACCCTCATATTTACATGTAAAGTCCAACTTTATACAAAGTCGATGCCTTCAATATTTACAGAAAAAGGGAAAAAAAGATCTCTAACCAACCAAAGAAAGGTGGTGAGAGAAGCAGTTCATTACACTTGCTCTTACAATAAAACTGGGAAGATTCATCAACTCATCAGCTAGAAATTCTGTATTTTTTCAATGCACACAATAATCATCATGGTGTGCAAGCTCCGAATATTTGTTAATTGTTCGTCATATCTGAATTACAGCTACCGTAAAATCTTGAGGGGTGTTATTAGAACATGAGCCTTGTCCTTTACTGACTAAAGGCATTTCCTTGTTTATAAGCGGAGGGGAAGGAGAGGAACTAAAAGAGTAATATAAGCTGAATGAGCATCATGGACCAGGTACAGTAACGCATTAACAGTCATTTCATTCAACTACTCTCTACAGTGACCTGTGTTTGAAAAGCTATATGTCAAAACACGAAGGAGACAAATATCTCTCAGTAGAAGCGAGAGACAATTTCTGTGGATCAAATGTTTTATCAAAAACAAACAAACAAAAAGGATGAAAAATAAATGTCTAAAAAGACCAGTGTTTCTGACATCCAGCAGAAATTGCAAAGAAAAGAAAAAACAAGTGGCACCTACACTTAACAGGCAACTTTATAAAACAAAGAAAAGAGAGATAGCCCTTATGACTTGAGTTGAAATTGGATCTGGATGGATCCCAGTTTAATCACAGTTGAGATTGGGTGGAGGAAATGGTGACCTGGAGGAAAAAAAAGCAGAAATAAAGCAACCAAAACACTAGACAAGGGCGTCCCACCACTCGAGCTCTAAGAGGGGAACAGTAACTATCAAATGTATGCAGGCAATGGAGTGTTCAGTAGTTTGGCAATGACTTTAAGTATTGACCACTTTGGAAAGTCTTTAAAGTCACATGACCGTAACATAAATACGTGTAATGAAAAAGAGGGGGGGGGGGGAGAGACAAACATTCTTTCATCGTGGAGTCCCGAGATTATGAAGGACTTCTGTGAAGTCAGAGTCTGTGGATAATGATATTCAGTATTCGGACAGATACACAGAGAGAGGGCGGAACATGACGCTGAGGTCAGCTCGTTGGAGTGCACTAAATTACGTGACCGTGTCGATGCATATGAAGAATGGGAAAACCACCTGAGTTTGAAAATAAAATGCATCAACACAGACTGGCACTGGTGTGTGCGCGTGTGTCGGAAGGAGAACAGCCAAAGACAACCCGTCGATATACCCCACTGCTGACGCTAAGCTTAGTGTTGATCACAAACAGAGGTTTTAGAGTACATGGTCATGTCTTTCATCGATGCTTCCTCCTTTCCAGTCTCAGAGAACATAACAAAAATAAAAGAAAAATACCATATGAACTAGAGTACAGAACTAGCAGAAAAGCATCCATTCCAGAGTGAATGTTTTGGACCAGCTAGTAAACAGTCACATGGGCAATGAATGTAGCTTTTGACAGCCAAGAGGCTGGGGCCATTTGGCAAAAGGCTATTTGGGCCTTGCTCAAAGAAAACAAGCAAACAAACAAATAAAAAACCTAGCAACTCTCCACTGTGGAAGAAGCCCCATTGTGTGTGTGCATGCCGCGTTTAAGGGTAGAGGCTAGACTCTCCGACCTCCTGGAACAGCGATGTGTAGAACTCCGGCTCCAGTTGCTTGTTGCGGTAGCGGTTAACGATGTCGACTATCTTCTGTTTCCGTCGCACGTGGGGGGGGCTGTAAGAGTCGCTCTCCAGGCGCTTCCTCCTGCACGCATTTATCACCGTCTGCCTCACCAGGAAGCCTGGCAAACAGCGACAGACAGACACGGGTGAACCGAACACATCCACGCGATCGAGGCACACGCGAACGAAGCTGTAGGAGCTCGGCATGACCAGAGGGAGTCGCGAAGCCCTGAGCGGAACCAGCGCCGAGGCAGTACAAGTGAGGCTGGCGGCACCTACCCAGAGCCCTCCTGCTGACCACCATGTTGTCCACCAGGGGGATGACCATGCTGAACTTGCCCATGGCTCCATGGAGCTTGATGCGGAACAGGCCTGTCTTCAGCGGGTGGATGAAGATGACCAGCACGTCCTTCTCCGGGGAGCTGGGCCTGACGCAGGCAACCAACACATTTACACTGTAAATTCTAGAAACGCATCCCGTCTGGACCACACAGCAAACTCACTGAATAAAGTTTGCTTGTGGAAATATGCATTGTAAGGTGTCCTGGGTGTAGTGGGGTGTCTGACCTGGAAGCACTACTGTTGACCGCACTCTCCACACCCGTGCTGGTCTCAGTCAAAAGCTCAGACACAGGGAAATTCTCTACACACACACACACACACACACACACACACACACACACACACACACACACACACACACACACACACACACACACGAAACACCATTATAGCTGAGCAATCACTCCCCTAGGTAGGAATTTGCTAAATATGCAAAAAAAACTACATAAACTAAAAATATTTAGTCCTGTATATGCTGTTTAATTACAGCAATAACTAATAATAATTACTAAAAGGATTTGTTTTTTCTTGTAAGAATGGCAGGCAACTCATAATTCTTATTTGCAACTATAATCTGCAGGATGCAAGTGAATGCAGAAGTGTTTAGTTTAGCCTTCACTGCCATGTTGACAGGATTAATATCATTCATTTCAGTGAGACACCTGTGAAGATGACGATTGTTCTCATTAAATCTCCTATCGATATGTATAGCAGTATGTTAATTTTACAGCATGGCTGTGTGCACTCCTACATTAAACTGTCTCTTACTTATTACAATATATATCAATAAAAAGTGTCAAAGTTAGTGCAAATGTCTCATATCAGTGCCCAGCAGACATTCTATACATACTTATGAATATCTTTCTTGAACATCAAATAAGTTCAGAGCGCTGGCTTTGCTCTGTCACTCCCCACCCCCACACACCCACCCACACACACACAAAATTGCATAAAATGTTTTTACCAATGTCATCGTATCGCTCCACCCAGACCACCAGCACTTTAGTCTCGGGGCCGAGTGGAGGTACACTCCTGCCTGCCATCTTCTTACTCTTCGCTGTGGGAGACTGTCATGAAGAGAACAGCCATTACACAACACAAGCAGGGCAAAGCAGCAGGGGGGCTGCTCATCGGAGACCGGGAGGAGCCTCGGGCACTTGTAGTCTTGCCGAAATTGTAAACACGCAGTTTTTATTTCTTTGTTATTGCACAGATCAAGGGCACACTTGTAAAGTGAGAATCTTCTCACCACACAAAGATCTGTGCTACAGGAAAAGTTATCAGCAGCCTCTCTGTTACACTGCAGGACATGCTGCCAAATTCTACGTCCATTTAACTGGATGTCCAGTGGTGTGAGAGTGAGAGTGTGTGTGTGTGTGTGTGTGTTTACCCGCTGAGAGGGCCCCATGTTGTCTGAGTGGTTGGGGAAGAGCTCCAGTGTGAGGTTGGGCTGTTTCAGTAGGCTGGGCAGCAGCTCCATCTGGGAATCAGAGTACACTGTGGGGAAACTGTTCTCAGATGACTCCGCTACACACACACACACACACACACACACACAGACACAGACACCAACTTTCATGAGATACAATGGTCGAACAGTTTGCATCCCAGCCTTCTCTCGAGTTCTAGTAAGCGATAAGTAGAAGAATAAAGCGGAAGCGATCTGAAGAGCAGTGAAGTGCAGGCGCTCACCAGACAAGTCGCTGAGCGACGGCACCACAAAGGCGATCTCGGTGAGCGCGTCGGCGTAGTACAGAACCTTCCTCTCTCCGTTAAACATGCCCCCTCCCGTGTCTGCCACAGCTGCACACTCATCTATCAGGGCAGCAAGACAAAAAAAGGGAAAAGCAACGTTCTCATCTGGACATGTGTGAAGTGAAAATGGGAGTAGGGATTTGACCGGATTCAGGCCGGCTTTGCTTAAACCCAGTGTCGTTTCAACTGGAACCGCCTGGTGGTCAGAAAAGGATAGCTGGCCTCCAGGGAAAGTTGCACATTTGACTGCACTGCACGATGTGATGTGGAACTCGAGCGCGTGTGTACCTGGTGTGTGAGTGCCATTGGAGGTGTTGATAGTCCAGCTGGTGTAGACGCTCCCGGTCCAGCCCGGGTGCTGGCCTACATCCACTGGCCAGCCCAGAGACAACAGCAGCTCCAGAAAGTGTGGCTGTACATTCACCGCAGACTCCACGTTCCTCAAGATCTATGCACAAAGTTTTGTATTACTGCCTTTGTGGGGTATTTTAATCGAGCTGGCTATACCCAAACGTAGCCCTAACCTTAAGCAATCTAGCTTTATCATGGGTTAATTTGGTCCCCGCAAAGTGCTAAATACATGTTCTCTCTCCTTCTCTCTCTCTCTCTCACACACACACACACACACACACACACACACACACGTGCCTATATCTGGTCGTAGTGTGCGACAGGCACTGCCTGTGCTGCTACCTCTTGGCTGCTCTTCTGCCCAGCCCTCATGTAGAAGATGAAAACTGTATCACAGGGTCGGCATGGCAACAAGTCTAGGTAGCCGATGTCATCATAGAAACCTGGCACAGTCGAGTCCAGAGCGATGAGGTGAGGAGGCAAACGGCTATTACCTGGCTCCTAAGAGATGCCACACCACACACACACACACACACACACACACACACACACACGTGCACACACAGTGAACATCTTGGCCTTGCAAACCACCTCTACGACCTCTTCTGGTTTGAATGGGCCCATAGCTGTACCGCGTTTCTATTACAGCACCCGGCAACTCAGTTGGTCTGAACAAACGTTCAGAGACATAGAGCTAAGGTGACGGACAAAACACTGGAAAGGTTAAAAATAGATGTATGTGAAACAAAGGGCCAAATAGACATGAGAGTGTAGTGTAGTGTCTAAACAAACTGCAAGAAAGATATAAACAGGGACATACAGCATTAAAGATGCTGCTAATAAAAAAAATATCAAAAATGAACCCAGCAGGGAGGGAGATGAAGTTTGGAGCTTTCTGTTACCTTGAGGGCCTCTAGCGACAGGAAGCCGAAGTGTGAGAGGAAGAGGCGTGCAGTTTGAAACTCGTGCGCGGGGGGAGGGGGCTTGCAGTCAGTGAGCGGGTCAGGGAAGGGCTTGTTCCTCCACAGCTCCTCCGAGTAGTGCTCCAGGGCTGTCTCGTACTCGATCTGCTTCACCATCACACCACGCAGCTTGTCGTGCTGCAGCTCCAGCTGACACACACACACACAGGTTTAGCTATGCACAAGCTCTCCTGAATGACTTCATACTCCATTGCTGATAAGTGGTTTATGAGGCAGTGAATACAGCCTCTAACATTCTCCGTCTTTCTGCACCATGTGCTTAAATGGGTTCATAACGGTGCTTTCTGCTGAGTTTCTAAGAAAGTATGTGCTGAGTGTTATCTCTCTGTCTCTCTCACTTTCTCTCTCTCTCACACATACACACACACACACAGCCCCACTGGAATAAGACCCAAATAGTTGTGATGACAATTCTTAGTAACATCATATACTGAAACACGCAGCCAGGCTTGTGCCAAAAACCTCTTACTTATTACCCCATAATAATTCAAATGTACTGTGCTTAATTGAACTCTGTTCCCCCTTCTATTTCAATTAAAAAGGAACAGCTTCTAGTCTTCAATAGCATCACGATAATGGCAAAACAAGTAATTGCATAGGGTGCCAACAACCAGTAGAACATCTAGCTGGCGCGGCGCCCCGGCAGAGATGGCCATACGGCAAAGAGAATGTAACACGCAGTGCGAACAATTTGTATCCGAGGGAAGGTAAACGGGCGGACGCTGACCCATGTCCCCACACGTGCGGGGTCAAGCTCACGACAGCGTCGAACGCTTTGAGGCTGCAGGACGCAGCATGCAGGACTCCCGTCAGTCAAAGGGAGACCCTGCCCCATTCTAACCCTAATCAACGATGACAAACCTTTACATAGAGCATAATCGAACGGCACAGAGCTGCAGTTTGAGTGCGGGTGATGTCCTTTCTTACCTCTTTATCTACTATATCGTGGAGGTCTGGAATGCTTAGGTCAGCTTTCACAAATGGAATCTTGTCCACCTCCTCCGGGAACGGCCTGTGCTTGACGTTAAACCGGATCCCGACATCGTTCTTGGGAGCCGGCCGTTTCTCAGGAACAAAGACCTGCTGTAGGAGGGAGACGTTCAGCGCGGTCGTGTTCGCGTTGCACGCCCCAGCAATCCTTAGCGCTGCACATCTGCCATCAGCGTGCCAACAGGCATGCCCACGTCTCCGCAACGATACTGGACAGCGCGCGCGCGTGGGTGGGACAGGTCGCGGATGGACGAGGGACAATGTGCAGCAGAGGTGGCTGGACAGCTTGGCGGACATTCATGACTGAGGGGAGAGGGTAAGAAACAGGGCCCGGATGACCAACCACCTGATCGGACGGTTGGGGGCGACAGCCCGTCCCACAGCCATACACAGTCTGGGTGAGCTATCCTTCAGTTCTTCCTGGCCTGTGGTCATCTGGGTGTATTTGGCAGGCAGCTTTCAACCCAGCAGCAGCATTAACACTCTAGCAGCACTGCTGTGTCAGATGCCCTCCTACCAGTGCCACTCCACTACTAAGGTGTCAACAGTTGATAATGGTGCACCGCCCAATATGGTCAGATCTGGTCATAAACGTGGAGTAGAGGCTGACGAAGAGCATGGCACCAGCTGGGCTACGGTCTGTGAAATGGGTGCACCATATATTAAAGTGGCCTCTGCTTAGAAAAACAATGTCACATATGAAAACCAAAACATAGATTTGGTCCATTTCCGCTTTTAGTACAGCCTATGGAAATATGAAACATTGTTCTACGATTTAAAGTATTATTAGACAATACATGAGCAAATGAATGAATTGTTTGTTTGGCAGGACCTTGTGGGCCCATGGCATGCTGAATGGTTTTTGATGCAACTCCCATGCTGGGATTGGTTGGTGGTGGGGAGTGAAGGGCATCTTACCTTCTGATTCGCTCGGGCTCCTCGAGGCTGGTGGAAGAGCTGCATGGTCCAGGCATGGCGAGCACACATGCCACGGATCAGCACGGTAATGGATGGAGATGGGTCTGCCAACACACATACACACACACAAACAAACAAACAAACAAACAAACAACAGGGAGCATGTCCTCTTTAGGAAGCCATCTTCGTTACCGACTGCATATATGCCATTTCATTATTTTAGCCCAACAAGGTCACTTTATTTTAAACACTCAAGTCACACACATTCCAGCAACATAAAGCCAATCCTAGGAAGTGTGACAGGCTTCACTCACTCTGCTCGTTACCCAGGGGCTGCTCCAGCATGGCCAGGATGACAGAGTTGTCAAGGACGTAGTATCTGAAGTTACTGTGAGAGGTGGATGTGAGTCTGGAGTATTTAATCAGGGTGTCCTCGTTCAGCAGACTGCAGGTGGAGGCGGGGCCACTTGGTGATGGGAACGCCCCCAGCACCTGCATTATACTGCAGCGGCAGACCCGGGCCAGGAATAGACAACACGGCCAACTAAGAATGCATTCAAACTACACTAATCCCCTAGATTAATAATCAGTTCATTAATACTCAGGCATATGGATCCCCACATATTATTTTTATTGGAATGGATATGGGGGTTGAAAGTATAATGGGTAACGTGTTTAATCTTCACAGCTTTATCACATTAGAGGGGTATCGAACTCACCATGACAGCGTGGCTTCTGCAGCATCTTTGACCCTCATGGAGGCAGGGTTATGCTCTTTGTCACCTTTATACCTCACTTCCTGTTCACCCGTCTTTGATTTGCTGCCCGATATACCCAGCTCGACAATCTCCAACACCTCTATGAGGCAGTCCTGCACCCCCCCCCCCACACAAAAGCACACGACACTCAACACCTGCGTCCCATATTTCCCACATGCAAGAACATCTCACAGCATCACACACGGCACACGGAGGACTGGGATGAGCACCAACGCGGACTCCTCTTCCCATGCTGCCGCCACAGGTGGGTGCTTTCTAAATAAATCACGCCTCAGTGGTCCGTACCTTCTCGTTCAGCATGTCGGGGTGCTCCGTGAGCCACACGCACAGGCACTGGAAGGCGGCTACGATCATGGAGTGCAGGTCTCGGGAGTGCAGAGGGGCTGGCCGGCTGCACTGGTACACGATGTAACTGCACACCGAGCTGACAGCCCGCTTACGGTCCGAAGATTCCACAATCGCCTTCACCTGACAAGAGGCCAAAACCACAACGATCGGACCGATCAGGGTCACCACATCTCGTTCCTCATGCTTCCATGCCGCCGCGTACGGCGACCCGTGAAACCCGCTACAGATCGCAAAGCACCTGCCAACGCCCAGTCACGTCACATCCCATCCCATAGTCCCTATAGAAGTCTCAATTAAAAATATCCCACATTCCACAGCTAATCAAGTACAGCGATTGAACCTACTTCTCAAACCCTTCCTCCTCCTGATCTGACTGAGCTTTGGCACGCTTACACTCCAGACGGCTCGCTCAGGTTCTCCTGTGTGGCGGTCTGCTACCAGCTCCTTCACGCCTCTGGCTGCCACCGTTTAGAATTCCATCCAACGGTATGTACGTGACAGGCCCTACGTGCCGTGTCTCAAGGCTGAGCAGTCAACTCACCTCTGCTCTTAACACCATCACCTCTCTTGTGTAAGAGCAAAGCGCTCGATTTATTGCTGCAATATCTCTTTCCACTGTTACGCCGAGGACATCCGGCTCTACTTCGCTCCGAAGCCTAATGATCAGTGCTCACTGAAGCGCCTCGGTGAGAGCCTCGAGGATATAAAAACCTGGATGGATAATACTTTTTTCTAATTAAATTCAAATTGTTTATCGGAAACCCTTGTAGTACTACCAGGTTTTACCTACTGACAGCAACGTGTGGTTATGTTAAATCACATATTACAGTCAAGAATGACTTTTAATCGACTCAATTACTAAAGTCAGGTGTTTTTATTCATGCATGAATCTCACGGATTACTGCAGTTTGTTGTTTGTTAGGTCTAAAGTTTTTCTTAGTCTGTTTACAGTTAGTACAGCATGCAGGCGGTACACAGCTCAGGAACACCAAGAAGATGCATCGCATCAGCTCAGCTTTAGTCTCTCTTGAATTACATCCTGTAACGGCAGGATGTTCTTTCATTGGTTTTTAATGCTTTTAATATGCAAGCCCCTTCCTATACCTCTGACTTGAGTCACCCCTGACATGCAGACGCTGCTCCCGGGATGTGAAACAGCCTAACGTTGAACATTAGGTATGTAATATCCAAGTATGATGTCATATATGTAGGTTTTTGTCAGCTATGCTTGACTACTGACTATGTACAATGCTTTGGTCTACTGTTCTTCAGGTGTGCTTTCTAAATCAAAGTTTACTTACTTGACTTTCTTCTCCACATTTAATTTCTGTGTGTTCACGGGCATGATTATAAACTGATACAAATTTCAGGACTGATTACTTTCTGCTGGGCAGCGGGCAGCACGTACCTTGGCCAGGCCAGCAAGGAGCTCGAGGGCGGCCAGCGAGATGCTCATGTCGGGCCTCCACTGCGAGTTGAGCCGCTGGGTGACCAGGTGGATGCTACGAATCAGCAGGCCGGCCGCTGTGTCTGTGTGGAGAGCTGGGATATGACACACAGCACGGCGCGGAGCGCAGGTTAGTCGCACACACGCGCACACGGGCACGCCGAAGCCTAGCACGGACGCGCGGCCAGGAGCCACACAGCGGCCAGCGCGTGCACGCACGCTCGCACTCATGCCCATCCACGGCCGGGGACGCGGGACCGGCTAAACACGCCCATGATTACACTGAATTTCACAAAACTCCATTGACTGCATTGACAGGAAGCATTCATGCTTCTAAGAACACAACAGAAAGTGCATACAGTTTTGCGCAGATCTGCATCAGTTCTATATAAATGTTGGCTCTTGGGCTAAAACACATGCTTTGTAGTTTCTAAAAACAGACATCCAAACAATCACCAACAAATAATCTGTTGTCAAGATGCAAAAGTTAAAAAGCCATCATGCCATAGCAAAGCATGCTTAACGTTTGCAATATTCACATCGCAGACGCTTAGCAGAGGGAAATGCAACGCACAACACCAGCTGCGCAAGTGGCGAGTGGCTCTGTAGGTTTACCGTAGTCACGCAGCAGGGCCTGGGCGGGTCTCTCACTGTCGGGGGTGGTGGCCTCGGAGCTGCCGGCGCTGGCATTGCTAATACCGCTGTTATTGCGACTGTGGCTCTTAGCCAGAGGATGCCCTCCATCCACGCTTCCCTACACATGGTGAGCAGCAGCGCTTCAGTTATAAAGCACCCTGTTCCAAACATACACCTCACTGGGTTCAGCCAATCAGCCATCCTGACGTCTGTGTACAAGGCCACCGTGTCCATAAAATTACAGTATGCAAACATTTCATTGGCAAGGGCGGTGTTAAAAATATCATGTTGCAGTGTAAGATGATGACAGTAAACACTAACAGACTCTGACTCACTCTCTTCCATGGAGAAATAATTCGCAAATCAGCTTACCACCTCGGCTTGGGCGCCTATAGACTCCAGGAGAGCAGAATCCTGTACTATATTCAGCATTGCCGCTGGGAATAGAACGCATATGTACAATAAACCTTCTTATTTCAACTGTGACAGGGGAGACGTGTCAGACAGATTAGAGAGGGGCAAAATGTGTTCTAATAACTGCAAAATATATGGTGCTGCCAAATACACTGAAGCCAAACTCAGTAAACATAAATATTGACGAAACAATCAATCATACCTAGTATCATCTGGGTATTGACCGGGTCCGTTTCGGTTTGCAGAGCGCCAATCAAAATATTCACCAGTCGCAGCTTCAGTGAGAGGAAGGTCACTGCTTTGTCATGAAGAGAGTTGTCATCATTGCTAAATTTACCCTCCAGGAGAACCTGAATCCGGGACACGAATGAGATTAGACAACAACTTAGTTGCTTGCCATTTTTTGGTCGGCATGTTCGTACGAGTGGAAGAGGTTGCAGCAGCAGTTAAACCAAGTCACAGGATTCACCTCAGATTTGATGGTGCCAAAATGGTGTGGGAGAGGCAGCATAGACAGCAGTATGTTGATAGAAGCTCTTCTTAATTCAGTGGGGTTTACATACGACTTAAATTTGGTCAATTCACTGTAAGAAGAGGGAGAAGCATAGTTCAGAACTACCTTCACAGCTGCGCGTTTCTAGAGTAAATAAACAACAACCTCTCCGAGGGTCGACACATTCCAAAAAAATATTTGGAAAAAGCAACTGAAGTCTGGCCTGAGCCCTAGTGGGTGCTAAAGACATGGTTCCAAAGTATGAAAAATAAGAGCGATCCAAAATGTTCTATGGATGTAGGAGATATCTCAAGACAGCTCCTTACCGATCAGGAAGAATAATTTCCAGTGCAGATATAAAGTACGGAACCACGACGTTGATCCCTTTCAGATCAGAGCAGAACAGGGCTGAGGAGTTGAGGATAATGCTGGCCAGAACTGGCCTGCAGATGTAGTCGGAGATCTGGAGGCCCTGGATTAGGACCATGTAGAACCTGACAGGTTGAAGAACAGGTGGCATGGGGTGGGTGGCACAAAAACAACAAACAACAAAAATAGAGCAGACATCTCCACAGTTCAGAAAGAAAACTTAATTTGAAAACTTTTCAGTATGGTATTAGTTTGCCTCTTGAATGTGATTATATAGTCAGCGGAGGCTGATCAGACTCTATTAGCACCCACATACATTCATCATAAGAGAAAGAAAAACAACCGAATGAACACCTGATCTCCATTCTAGCAATCACAGCATAACACAAAATTTTGAAAAAAAATAGAAAAATTAATTACTATACAAGCTTTACTAAACTTGCCAGGTTTTAAGTGTGGCCTAGTTTAACAGCATGGCCTGGCATGAATATAAAAAGAAAAAACAAAAAAACAAAAAAACAAAAAAAAAAAACTGTTAAATGCAAAAATAGTGAGCTATATCTATAACCTAGCTGTAGACCAGTTTCTTTCAGTAAAGCCCTTGATTACTGTACCTGGACAAGTAAACCGGTAGAATTTCCTCCCCGGTTTTCTTGCTGCAGAAGATTCTACACAGTGTTCCACAAGCCTCTGCTCGACCAGACTCGTAATTGTCAGGAAACTCGTTGGCGTCAAACATGGGGTTTGACACCATAGTGTCAGTAGACATCTGAGAGCCTTTCCTCCTCAGTTCAACTCCAGCCTGAGTTGCAAGGGCTGAGAGGGAGAAAAAGACAGAGAAAAGGGGAGACAGAGAAGGACAGGAAGAGACGCAAAATCTAAGTGACTGCATCGCATGGCTACTAAAAGGATCTTAACAGGGATTACAGACAAAGAGATCCACAGACCAAAAATGTCTTTGGAGATCCTGTTTAAACTAAAATAGTCAAATTTTAATGCACTTTAAAATGTATTATTTAAATAATTTATTTTACCAATAAAAGCACGATCATTAATGTAGCTGTTTTTTTTTTTATTATACAATTGGCTTTTGGTTAGAGTTACAGGATCAACATGATTTTTCAAAAGACGTACTCGAAGACATTAACTTTTAATAAGACTGTACTTGAAGACGACATCAAGAGCTAGTTTACTAGCACTTTAATGAAATCAGCGTGCTTTAATTAAACCTATGTAATCTTAAAATAAAAGTGAAAGAGTACACAAAATCCTTGAACAATAACGGTTCTTGATCAAGCAAACAATCAGTCAGGGGAGAAGGGGGAAAAAAACCAAGAAAAAGATTAGCTCTCCTGGTCGGCCTCCCTGTTAGCAAACACAGTACTTTAACAAGAGGTTTGTAAGACAAATGTTGAAAAAGTGCAAACTACTGTGGGTCAGCATCACTAAATAACACATTAGAAGGCACAATGTGGCTGAAACATACTGAACACACATCCACAACATGCAGAAATATTCATACAAAACTTAAAACAAATCAATATAACAAATAAATCATAAGTACAAATAAAAACAACCAAATGATAACCAAAAAAAGCTACATAATCAAAACACCAGGCGAAACTGAGGACAACGTTGGTTGTTGTGTTTCTTTGGAGAAGATCGGTTAGTAGAGGTCCTTTAGGTGGATGATATGGGAAGGAACTGGTCGCATGATGGCATGTTAAGTTGCATCCAAAAAAAAATCAATTGCAGCAAACATTCTCAGCCCTTTGCTGGTGACTTTACCGACAACTGTTTCAATGAGGATTTAAGAATATTTGTTGCATTTGAGCCAATGACATTTGGGCAGCAGTCAATATACTCCCCGGACCCCTAATACCAGAACCAAGCAGTGTATGGCCAGATATCTTGCCCCAAGAAAACAATACTGCGACAACAAAAAGTGACAGTGTCAAAGCAAAAAAGGAATTAAACGAAAATTAAACAAATAATTGCAACTGGTAAAGCTTGTGTTCCTACTTACAAGATTTATAAGAAAGAAGAATTTGGAAAAAAGTTGCTGCAAGATAGAGATAAAATGGAAACAAATCAAATAACAGCAGTAGCAGAGATCCAGAAACTATGAAGAATGTCAATGGTCTGTTGTTTTATGACTTTATATACTTAAAGATTGTTTTACAGCTAGGAGGGAATCAAAGAGAGTGGCTATAACAAGACACTGAGCTTCAAATATTCACCATGCATGAAGAGAAATGGAACAGGAAAAAAAAGCAAACATAAGACGGACAATTAGCCTACCTAACACGTCCCACAATCCAACCTCATCCCAGACTCATCACAATACTGCTTTAACGAAGATGGCTTCACATATATTTAAGGAATCGGTTAAATTTCCTTGATTAATAAGTTAAATTCATTTGCCATTCCTTATTACTATCCGAATTACTATGCATCATCATGCCGTTCCTTAATACACCTTGATTAATAAGAACATCTCAAGGCAAGGTTAGATATGATCTGCAATCTTTGGCAAAACTACTACTATTAATCACCATCACCACCAGTAGTAATATTATTATTATTATTATTATTATACTATTAACGGCATACAAATGAAAACGTAAATAAAATGGAGACTGATGTTGAATGGAGATTGATAAGAGAAAGTACCTTCAAAAAATCCTGAATAAATGAATGAAACTTAAAGGAACAATCACATTTACATACACATTTGTCCTACTTTTCTACACAGCAGATTCTAGTGCATTCTCTAAATGTTTTGTCTTTCAGCTTTTTTTTTTCTTTCTTTTTTTTTTTTAACTAGCATTGCAAGTAATGGAAGCGTGCCAACACCAAGGAGCATAAGGATAAATGCATGCCCAAAACTTCAAACTTGTTTGAAAAGACATTATGCTAAGAACAATAATTTTCCATAAATGTAAGTAGCAATTTCAAGTTTAAAATGATCATCTCTATTACTTTAAACTTACTATACAATTCCAGCTTAAATTGGAAGCCACCCACAAGCAATTGAGAGATACCAAAAAAAGTAGTTCTAGGTGTCTAAGATAGACGTTACCCCATAACATCAAAGCTTTCAGATATGCAGTGCAACTGTGCTCAGTTTTATAGATAACAGTGTCCTTACTGGGCCCTAAATGTCACTAGAAAGTCTGTATTATATGATTTGAAGATAAAGTTTGACGCATCTGAAGATATGAAGATTTGGGCATCTATTTAACACAATGCTTCTCTATATCAATAAATTCCATTACTTTTAAGCAATGCTGTCCAGTAAAAAATGAAACAAAATTTAGAAAATGAACTTGTATTGGAGGATCGACTGTACCACGGCATTGATTTTGCTCGACCTGCTTTACAGATACTTTATGCAAAAATTATGTTAGGATTAACTTTATGCTGCTTTGATAAAAACGGTATCACTTTACCATTTAGGTTTGTCCCTGTGACAGGTGTCCAGCATTTGAAAGCAGCATTAAACAATGATCAAAAAATGGCTTTTCATGGAGTACTACATTTAACTTTTACTACTGATTTAGATGTTTACCTCTTCATTAATCTCAAAATGATTTTACATTTGCCTTTAAATAAACATAAAAGGTCTGATGGCAAATGAGAATCTAAGTAAATGTCTAGAGCAGTACCCCACTGAATAAATACTAGTCCATAAAAAAAATTTCCCCAATACCTGACTTTTGCCCATATACGACGATTTAAGGAATCCCTTCCTGGTTACTTATGGATAGAGAGATTTGGTGTTCTAAGAGCTAATTGTTTGTACATAGAGAAATTACAGCATATTACTGCAGAATTATCAGAGGGTACTGTGAGCTGTTGAATGCCATCATTGCTTCACAAGATTAGCGGTACCCTCATATTACATTTGAGAAGATGCAATCTTGCAGGTAGGAATAGCCTATTTTTGTAATAAGAAAAAGGAGAATGGAAATAAAACGGTAACAGGAAAAGAAATGAGATAAATGGAAAAAAGAAACAAAACCAAATGTCTGCAAGAAGTAATTACATGGATTCGGAGGCCCATACCAGTAAACTTCTTACCAGTCATACTGCTTTCCCTGCTGAGGCCAGAGTGGAGTTTGCAATGGACAAGTGCGGCATCAAACAGCCACTGGCCAAACAGGTTTAGCACACTGTTGACCTTTGGCCTGGTGGGAGCAGGCAGGGGTCGTGGCTCTGAGCTTGTCTGGTTTGGACTGGAGAGGGGAGAGGTGGAGGAAGGCTGATGCGAAACTTTAGACTGCCCAGTCTGGAAAGTAAAAACAAACACACAAATATAACAACAACACACTCGCACACACAGACCTGCTTTCCTACAACAAAGTACAGAAATCACTATAAATGCACTCTTTCATATTGCCTGAGGATTTTACACTTCACTATTGCTCAAACATGCTGGGTTAGGGTTTTGATAAACTGTTAAAACAGATCCATACTTTTCTTGTTAGGTCATACCGTTGTTGCTTTACTGGCAGTCTTGGTAACTGCTGTGGGTCTGTGTCTGCGAGGGGGCGTGGTGTTGGTGGTTGTTGGGGGTGGTGGCATGCTAAGTCTATTAACTGGAGTGGGTGGGGCACTGTCTGACCGAGGTCTGGATATACCTGGGCAATTAAAAAGTTGGGAGATAGAGGGACGGACACACACACACACACACACACACACACACACACACACACACACACACACACACACACAGAGAGAAGAAGAAGAAAAAATCCAAATCAAGGCCAAAACAAGATCTAGAATCTTCACATTATGGCTCCAGCCACAATGTGTCAGCACTATTCACAAGGAGATAAACCATTCACCACACTGGCTATTTCTGATCAGGCCTGGACACAGGCAGCACCTGTCCAAATCCCCAACGCGTGTAACCTTCAAACGTACGCATCATATGAGCATGGCAAATGTCTGCCATCTGATGAGAACTAAAAAAAAAAATCTATTTGTTTTTAAAAATACAACCACTGCAATGAAGGTGTAAGATGTGCATCATTTACATGTGACTCAACATTTGCTTTTTGATCTCAACTGATTCAAATTTTTAAAAAAGGAAATCAATCCATTTGGCATGTCACACTTTTTTACCTGTTTAAAAGCCAGGTAGTACATAAAACAATTACATACAAAACACATTTTGTGTGTTTCTAATAAGTAATATCGTTGATGGTCAATGGTAAGTACTGATTGGGTGAGTAAAGCAATCTGATATTGATTATGCATTATTCAAACTTTAGGCACCGGAAGAAATCCGAAAAGGATGGTCAAGAAAAGCAAATGACCGAAGCGTAAATAAAACAGAAAGCTGCCCACACACTTTCAACAAGAACACATTGGTGTAACGCTGGAGTGCGTTCTTTCCCTCCAAAGACATTTCTGCATTGTAGATTGATTTTGTTTCCCCTGGATGCCAAAGATGTTCCATCATCTAACCATAAAAAGGTCTTCCTTAAAAAGAACCGTGCATCCACTCGTGTCAACCCTTTATTGCCCAAGAGATCAGATGTTTTCCATATAACAAGTCATATGTTTCGTAACACATCCGTGATCCGTTTGTTTTTTTGTTTTGTTTTTTTAAACACACTTGTGCATGCACCACTTTTAACCACCCAATCATACTCCAACCCAAGCACAAACCTAGATAAGCAAACGCTCTCATATGATTGTTCAGGAGCGTGCTCAAAAAAAATACCATAAGTTGGTAGCCTGTCTCGAAAATTGCTCCTAGATACAGCAACACCTAGGGACAAACAGGGTTAAAATGCAAAAATATCAAAACGTGTCACACAGAGATCATCCTCAGAAACATCTGATGCAGAGATGTCAAAACTACAGATCAGAGATTGGAAACCAGTTTATTTTTAGTCCCCAGATTCTTCTAAACGTAATTTTTTCAGTTGTTGTTTCTGGGATGTTTCTAATGATGTGCTTCACTATGACCTCTGAGACTACAGTGATGCAAAGTTAGATGATCTGACTGGTGCACCAGAATTACCTCAGAGGAAGAACATATAATACATCCCAAACGACACACTACACTCAAAAAAATATAAAATCAGGTCTGACGTGGCTAACCAGGCACTATTTGATTAGGTCGATCAGGCTTAGTAATACCTAGAGAGGGAAGTCTCTCTCGAATATATCTCCTAGACACTGTCGTTCCTGAGAAAGAAGAAAAACAACAGTTCCACTGATGCAAGCTTAACACCACCCCACACAAGACTGGGGACAGACCAAGTCCTTAGCCATTTGTAATGACATTACCGATTAGTCACAAAAGCAGAGCAAATACGCTTGTGAGTGCAAAGAGCAGAAAGCACACACAAAAAAAAAAAAAAAAAAAAAAAAAAAAAAAAAAGAGGAGGCGAAAAGCAGTTTCGAACATCCATGATGTTAGCCACCTGGAATGTGCATGCCATCTGATAACAGGCTGTGCAGCAAGCTTTAGAACCGCACGCTAAGCACAGGGCCATGTCTGGGAACAGAATAAGTGACTCTGGTATGAATGCAGCCACACAGTGTCCCATGTGAAGCGGTGCTGTTACTGGCTACTTGCTCAGAGGTTAGTAAGACCAGCTACTGCTAGCAAAAAAAATAAATAAAAAAATCAAGCAATGACTTTTGAGTGATTGATGTCAAATATTTCATCTGCAGAATAAGAGGGACATATTACTGAACCCCAACTGGCCAGATTTGGATCATAGGACAGATGAAAAGGTGCACTTTTTCTGAGTACCATGAGAGGGCAGAGTTTCGTGACTCTTGTTTTTCTTAAAAACTGCCACACCTAGAGGAGGAAACAAAATCATACTGTGGTACAGATCATAGCTATGCAGGTCAACATTGTTACATAAACATACATGCCCCATAAACAAACAACAGTGATCTGTATAAGGTTTTATAACAGAGCACTCAGAATGCTCTAGCCAGCGATTTAAACACAGTCAGTGTAATACTTGTGGCTTTCTGGGTGTGACTCCATAACAGCCCTTACATGAATTGCCCAAAGAAATATAACAAATACCCTCTGCTAAAGGGGAAAAAAATGGGGGGGAAAAAAAACTTAATGACATGCCTCATATAACCAAATCCTCTATCTGCTTTTTTTAATGACATAAAATGAAAAATCTCAATGATTTAGTTGTGGTGCAGGTCAGAAACACAGCAGGAAAAGGGACTGTGCGCAAACACAAGCTTAGCCGGCCGTACCTAGAAACGCGTCCACCAGGCAGCTGATGCCCCTCATGGCCCTGAAGAAGATCTGGGGCAGCTGTTTGAGGCATGGGTGCTGGATGACCTCCTGAGGTACGCTGCTCACCCCCAGCAGCTGCTCCTGGAACTTGGGAGTCGAGCTCACGATCACAGGGTTACTCAGGTCTACGGGGTTACTGAGAGAGGGTGGCAAAACACAGAACCCAGCCATGAGCCACGCTCAGGCAAAGCCGGAGCACGGTCACACACTCGGTCTCTAAACCGAGAGAGGGTGATGGTTATGAAAGAATGAGGGTTAGGAACCATGCCCAGTGCCACTGACCAAACTAATTAGGCTCAAGCTGTGCTGGGGAATCTGCATAAAAGCAGGTGTTAAACGAACAGCTGGAAACATGAGGCATGGCGGCCTACCTGAGCATGTGCAGGAAGCGATACCAGGTCTGTGCCACACAGTCGCTGTCCATCTCTGCGGGTATGAGACTGGCATCTTCTTCTGGCACTTTGAAAGGAGGGAAGGATGGCCCATACGTGAACCGCAGCAGCCTGAAGCGAAAACAAGCGCACGGTTTACAATAAATATCCGTTCACACACACACACAAAACACACGTTATTTAGTCAGAGGCTAAATAGCAATATCTCATCACTCAGTGCAATGTGTAAAATATTAGAAATATAATAATGTACTGTTAGGTGAGCTGGTAGCCAGGAAAAGTCTAGCTATGCAAGTGCAAGTGTTGTGATATTCGACTACAGTAGTACTATTTGAATCCAGAGGGAGCGGAGCACACAAATGCACCTGGAGGTAAGAGCGGCGATAACTTTGCTCCACTGCTCCACCACTGGAGGGTGGTGTCTCCAGTTGGCCAGCATCTCCCTGGCCGTCTTCCAGTATGGCGGGGTGGGAAAGCAACGTGTGCAGGCCAAAAACCAGACCTCAAACAGCACGCTGATTAGCTTCTCGGCTAGCTTCTCAGCTATCCCACCTAGAGAGGACCAAAATAGCAGGTTTTTCACGAGGTTTAAAATAGTACATAGCATTCTTTACAATTATCTATGTCTACAACATGCTTTATGGTGCTTTATCTGTATCTAGAACTCCCCCCCCCAAGTTATCTAAAATCTACAACCGTTCCTTTCGGACCAAAATAAGCGCTGGGTGCCCAAGGACGTCTGACTGTCAAAACATAGCGGAGCAGACACTGTGCAGGGCGGTTTGGGGGGAAAGAAAACGCTTTAGGCCCAAACATGGTGGGCGGAGCAACACCACATTACCATGGCTACTGACCTCCCACAGTAGGCGGGGCGAGCAGCGTGTCATTGATGCGGAGCAGGAAGAGAAGCAGCACTTCCCAAGTCTCTCTGGCCATGGAGGAGGAGTCACGGGCCAGTTTCTGCACAGCAGACAACACCTGCTGACACAGCCTGAAGTGCATGGGGCTGAAGTGCTCAGGTCTGAGAGAAAAACGGCAGGGGTGGAGGGGATTTAGGATCAGAGGCAGACACCGCGGTTTATATTAGCCTAGAGTAGGGAAGAGCTTTACACACGTGTATTACACATGTTCACAAAGACAGTGATTCTCATGAATTAAGTCCAAGGCTGTATGTTAAATCAACTATGTCAAAGTCAAACAATTACATTTTAGAATTTTTTTTGTTTGTTTGTTTGTTTTCTCCTTCAATGTATTTTGAATTATGATCAAATTGTACAGCAATGCATTTTATTAATGTTTCATAAATATATGCATCTTGTACTATAACAGCAGCCAAACTCAAAATTGAACAAATTCAACAGGAAGTACTGTCATAATACTAAGACATTAAAATAACTTTGCAGGAGTATTTAACCAAAAGTAAGTACACTGGAATTTTCTATTGAAATTACTAATAATTTATTCACTATAAAGCTGAAATCTACCTTTTCTGTCAGACCACTGCAAATATCAAGGCTGGAATATCTTCCGTTATCCAAAATACAGATTGAGAAATGCAAAGAAATATGTTGTGCCAACATTATCACAATATCATAAGAAATGAAAATTCTCCTCTGCATGGTTTAGTTTAGGTATAAACTAATCAGACCAACCATAAGGTATGCAGGCTGGTCTTAACTCTACACCTATTTGAGTTCCTCTGTCATTACATCCTTATTACAACATCCACATTCTGTAACCTGAGCCAAATTCCAACTCTTTTAGTAAAGACTACAAGGCAGAGAGATCCTGCAGAGAACACCTCACTGTGGAGCACATCTGTCACCGATTCCATCACTGTGATCATTAATGCAATACGCTGATTCCTCATACATATACTTTTGAATTGCAACAAGCTTAATATTATGGTTAATTATGTAACAATACTATGTGTTTTTGAGAGTTGTGAAACTTGGGAAACACCAGTGAATGTCTGAAGTGTTCAGGTTTTAAAGAAATGTATGAATTTCTATACATGTACACAAGCATGATGACAATTCTCACTAGCTTAACAACTGCGATCAGACCATTTAACACTTTCTGGTGCAGGTATAGTTAAAAATGAGCTTTTTTTAATATTTGACCACTTCTGCACAAATAAAAAGCTTTAGAACTTAATTTTTCATTCTCTAGATTTACTGAAGGGTATTCAAAAAGTGAAGAATCTTAATTATATATCTTAACTGTATAGCCTTTATGCATCCTCCTAAGTCTTTATCTTAAATCCCATTCATTTCTTTATAGGCTTCTGTCAGCAACCTGTAATAGGTTCACTGCAGATAATATTCGGTCCCTGCCAAGATTAAAAGTGAGATCTTTTATCATTCTCTCACTCTCACCTCGGTAGGAAGAGGTTGTGAAGGTGTCTGAGGATAGTTTGCACATAAAGGTTAGGCTCCTTAATGATGGGCTGGGGTATGGAGTCTCGGGATGATACCAGTGCCATAATCCAGTCTGTATAGACATCCACACACAGCTTTACCGTATCTCCATCCAGAGGAAGAGTCAGACCGTAACACAGCACCTCCATAGTCCACTTCACCTAAGGTCGACAACGGAGGAAACAAAGATGTACGCAAATTACACATTAAACTGTTAATTGCTAACATTCATTCAAAAGATTAGAGAAACGCTGTTGCTCAAAAGGACCTGACAGCTTCTGGTCAAGCTTACAACCAGTGTTTATCAAAAGATGGCGTAGTTGCTTTCTGTTTACAAACAGTGCAATCTTCATGCTGTCATATAGGCACAACTAATAACAACATTACAGTCCCATTTTGCTGCAAAGCCTTTAAATGAAGCAGTATGACAACAGCTGGCTACAAGAGGTACTCTGCTTAGTGAAGCGTACCAATGCTCTGAACTACAGTGAACAAGTCTGCAGCTTGACACTTAGCAGGAAGCTTTGGTCTGGTCACAAACACAATATAAAAAAAAATCTAATATAAACAAAATCTCAATTAACCATCTAGACATTTATGAAGCATAATAAGTAAGATTTGCCACTTATGTATAACATAGCACTATCACTTCTTGATGGAATGAGATGTAAAGAGAGCCAAAATGACAGGATTTCAACAATCTCTTTATCCAAAACACAATGCCGATCAGGATATTTTTCTTAGAACCAAATTAAATTGGAACTGATCAAAGTAAATCTCCTCCAGCTGCATGTGGCAATAAAATGGGCCCATCGTACAAAATGAATGCTCATAGTCAATTTCCTGACTACGAACGGCCACCGTGCTGGGACTACTGACAGGAGGAGGATGCAGGCGACCCACCAAGACTGTTGGGCGTTAGTGCAACTCAAAGTGTTAAAGACTTCTTAAAAACAAGGCTGTGCTATTTGCATTATGAATACAAATCTTTAAAGGTATTCAGATAATTTTACTTATGAAACACGCTAATCTGGTGGCCTATTTAAAGTCTATATAAACCTAAAATAATGGAATTCAGGGTAAGGAAAACTCCTTAAGGAAGGGTGTCTGTTCTCTTTGGACTTTCTCTTTACCTAAGAAAGAATGAAAACACACTAGCTAACACACATAGCTACCTAACTAGTTACAAAAGAATCTAGTTATCAAGTCATTTATTCATGGTTCACAACAGAAAATCTTTCAAATATCTCGGCCACTGTTTTTAATTGCTTGACACAGCAAAAGAATAGAACCTTCAAATGCCTGTCCTAAAGCCAGTGACTACAAAGCACACGCTCAGAAGTACATTCCTTGGCATAGACTTGCATTGCTGCATACTAATCCAAACAGCATGATCTGTTCTTAGTGGGCATGTGGGCCTGTGTGGCAGCTTGGCGGCGAGCAGAGTCAAGTGAAAAAAAGAAAAAAAAAAGATCCAGAAAGTGAGGCAGGAGGGAATTCACAGGATATCCTCCTACTGTTATCAGGCTGAACAGAAGTCCACAGGAACCACAGCTCCAGTGTAACTCAGAGGCAAAGTCTGTGCTGAACAATATGAAGTGGAACACACACACACACACACACACACACACACAGTAGAAGGACTAACAAAGACCCAGACAAACAACAACAAAACTAGCAGACATAGAGAGTTCCATGCTCTCACATTAACACGAACATGTCTTGTTAACACACCACAGGAACAACAAGACAGAAATTCCTGTGCAACCCAAAAATATTTCCAAGGCAAATTATGCAAATGCGGCACATGGCCCCGGACATTGTGACAGCAGAGAAAATTACCTCAACAAGATGTAGAAAGGCCCTGCCTTATAGTGATGGTGACTACACAACAGCATGCCCTTCTCTTGCTACAAACGTAACCCTGTTTGTTTACCGTTTTATTCTTTTGACTCAAATGTTTAAAAGTTAAAAGTAAGAAGGAAAGCGAAGGTTAAGTCAGGGCTAATGTACACACATTCAGAAAGGAAGAAAAGCTACAAGGTTAAGCACAACAGAAAGGAGAAGCAATGAAATAATAACAATGACAAAAACTATATTAGCAGTAGTATCTACAATAAAGGTTGAAACTATGGAAAAAATATAAAACTGACCAACTGAATTTCACTATTAACATACTTAAATATGCATTCTCACTTTCCAGATTTGTTTTACTTTTTCCAGATTTGTTTTACTTGCTAAAATGTCACTTTCAACAACAGAAACCAACCTACGTGTAATATTCAGTGTGTTTTAATGGTTGTTGGTATCGAAAAAAAAAAAAAAAACCCTTAATCCTGCCGATTTTCATTTAAGTAGTAGTAAACACATATTTCAATTGTATACCAATAATGTTAATATTTATTCCCCCCTTTCATTTCTCTTTGCTTTTAAACTGTCAACAGAACAGTAACTGGATTTTCATGTCATTACAGGACTGCTCCTGCGATCCAAGGCAAAGTTTGGTCAAACTATTTAACTTTCCAACCCTCACAGAAACAGGAAGCACTGAGGGACCTTGTCAGTTGCTCTTGGTATAACTATGATAATGATACATAATTTATATTATTTTTGTTTGTTTGTTTCATAATGCATGGATCTGCAGGGGTCAACTCAGCTGCATCAATTCAATACAGTGTACACTTTAATTTAAATGAGAGGGGTTATATAATCTGTACAATATATAATTAAAAAAACATTTACACAGAGAATTCAATGAAGGGATAATTTTGTCCCACAGAGACCATGTTGGAGAAATTTTACATACAGTAATTCTGGGCTAATCCTTAGCTAAATAATCCTCTGGTTTTGCTGGCAAATCTCATATTTTTGCATTTTTAGGATAAATTTGTTTTGGCTAAAATGCACAAAATGTATTTTGATTAGCAAAGTTTTTTTTTTTTGGGGGGGGGGGGGGGGGGTTCAAAAACCCCAGTGTTGTCATATGATGTGAAGATGATGTTTCCTGATGGTATGAAAGCAGGATAAATACTGATCATAGAGTTATATGTTTAAAATATCACTCATATACAGTTCAACAACTTCAGTTAATGTTCACCTCAAAGATAAGAAAATGGGATCTGAGTGTTGTTTATCATAGCATGGTTGCTGTAGCTAAGGGTTCTCTGAATATTTCTGAACTGCTATTATCCTGCAGTTTTACACTCAGAAGTCTCAGCAAGAATACATCCAGAAAGCATCAGTTCTTCAGGTGAAAATATTGCTCCTTTGGCTCTTCTGGTAGATCAGGTAGAGCAAGGTGTTATCTCCACCAGGGTTATATGTTAATAAATATATTTATGTCACTCTAGATGAGAGTGTCTGTATACTGCAATACGCAGAGGTCAGTGTCAGAATCAGGCATAACCAGTATGAATCCATGTACACAACCTTCCTTGTGGCAATAGCTTAAGCTGATTGTTGTGGCGTAATGGTGTGGCACACATTAAGCCAGTTTTCTTTGCATGCATTAAGCCAAATACCAACTGAGTATCAGCCACAGTCTATCCAAATACGTTTGTCGACAATGTGCATCCCTTTATGGCCACAATTTTCCCATAATATTTATGCAAACTTCCAGTGTAATGCTGGAAGTTAATGTCACAAAGCAGAACTTCTCAACCTGGTTCCATGATCATGACAATGAGTTGAGTGCATTTCTGTGGCATTAGCAGTCACTAAATCTGAATATGGTGAGATGGAAGACTAGCACTATGGTAAGCAAACAAACATTCAACAATTATGTGATGCAATCACATCAAAATGGACCACAACCTCAAACTAATGTTTCCAATGCTTTATGGAACCTATATCATAAAGAATTAATGTTCTGGGAGCAAATAGTTCTACCCAGCATTAGTATGATGTTCCTAATAAAGTAGGCTATGCACTTTCCTAATGGAGTGCGTGCGCACACGCATGCACATAGACAAACAATACTTCGGTCAATATCTCTGACTTCACAATTTCCAATTATGCCTGCATATTTTCTTGTTCTTCTTTTTGAACACATGTTAAGAACCTCCTTACCTCTTTATCAGTCTTGAGGAGACACTCAGAGACAGGAGCACCAAGGCTGGCCCCTAGGGGGCGAACCACTGCATTGGCCACATCACGGCCCACAGTGGACGGGTAGGAGTGCAGGACGCTCAAGTGACCCTGATCACTCTGGACCACCAGGTGCAAAGACCGCCACTCAGAGTACATGGCTGAGGCTTCTACTGGATCCAGCTGAGTGCTGAAGATACAAAAAGAAAACCACAAGACATGGAGGAGGGCACCTCATGAGAGTTAAAAAAAAAAAAATTGTTAGATGGAGATTCTAGATAGGGGTAGCTGCAATAGAGCAGTTTCTAACTAGAAATCACAGTTAACCATTACTGATCAATTAACAGGGTTTTGTGCTCATATCACATTGCAACTGCCAGTTTGATCAACTATATTCACTCAGATTATCCACAATTATAAGTTTTGCTCATTTTACAACACAGCCTTCCAAATGATGTAGGCTGCAGTCAGTTTGCTCTGTTCACTTGTAGGGGAGAAATAAATGTTCCTTCTCTGCTGTTCACCTGAACAATCTCTGCTGTTTACGTTTGAACTGAAGAATTATTTATGCCAGTAAGGATTTCCTGTCACAACACTACATAATCTTCATAGCAATTTGGTGCCACAATTTCAAGTGCCACAAAATCATTTCTATTTAGTAGGAGGAACAGCTACAAATGAACAGTAGAGTATTCAGTGAGTCTGACTGAAACTTGCAATTGTGCTTCTAAATGTCAGACTGGATTCAATGTGATCAAAAGCGTGAAAATGATCAATGTATGTGTGACAACGGCTGCACGTGAAATGGCATACTTTCATTTTATGCAAGTGGTACAAAGAATAGTTAGGGTGTCCAGATACGTAATTTCATCAGACAGAATTCAGTGACAACTCAGATGAACTAGTGCATCATGTAAAAAGCATGTGACCACAGCATGCTATCTTGCCCCACCAGTCAACTAGAGCTGAAGAGCTAACAAAAACCAACAAATAGCTACAACAACCAGAAAAATAAGTGCCTTTTTGTCCACTACACCAAACAAGAATAGCTTTTCTGTGAGCTAGCAAACCATTTTAACTATTGTTAGCAGCATTAACAAAATGAGAATCTGAATTCATCTCATCAATGCTGCCGATAATTTTAACGGCAGACAATGAAATCCTATGATTCTATTGATCCATTATACATCTATCGATTATACTGTTAACTTGCTGAGGGTTTTTTGTTTGCTTGTTTTTTTTTTGTTTTGTTTTGTTTTTCATTTTCTTTCATCATTTTGTGGTTAAATATGGCAATAATGATTTTACTAGGGTCAAAGCAAGGAAAATGTACTGAATAAACTAGAAGCTAGAACTTTTGGAATATTTACACCTGCTATTCATTATGGCCCAGAACTAGCCTGCAACTCCACATTGACTGCTAAATCAGCTTACTAGATTGTATTTTAATGACACTGTAACAAAATTGCACTGTAATTGGCAAACATATTTATAACATATTTCCTCCAATCAAACCCACAATTCCTCAGACGTAATACACTTGAACCCACTCAACACAATTAAAATGCATCCAAAAAAGATTGTTAACTAAACTTGCTAACACTAACTTCTGTCAAGATCAGACCCATGTATATAATGGAGGATGTATTCATCAAAAAAGATAAACTGACATTTTGACATTAACCAGGTTACGTGCAGCCCAAGCTCATCCTAAATTGATGTGTGTTAAGTAGAACAATAATGTTAAACCCGTGACAGTTCTGAATGGACTTTCCCAAACCATTGTCACCATGCTTAACTGTGACCTCAGCCTCTTCGTCATCACAATGTTTAAACACAATTCATCAGACTAAACAAAGACTCACCGACCTCCTTCTCTTGCGCACACACACACACAATTGCCAGCATTGTCTCTTGCTTTACCTTCTGTACTCTTTCAGAATAACGCATCGTGTATACTTGCTGTCTGAGTCCTAGTTATAAAATAGAGCTCTCTTTATAAAATAGTTGTATTTTGCATGGTACTTGACTAATCAAACTGTCTTACTTGCTTAAACATTACTGAGGCGGTAGAACTTCCGTAGCAACAGCCAGCCAAACATCTCCTTAGCTCCTGAGCTATTAGATGGAGCTAACTAGCTAGCTAGCAAGCAAATCGAATAGAACTGTGATGCTTTAGCTAGAAAGGAAGCTAGCTAATGATGACAATTCCCCACCTGCATAGTGTCTTAAGCCACTGACACTGAACACCCAAATCTTAATGCCACTGACAAACCACGCATTTTCTACGAAATCAACAGCTCTACTTGCAGATGGACTTGTTAGCTATTTCTAACCGAGAACTCATGTCAAGACAGCTGGCTAACTAACGACTCAAGCGTGGTTTCTGAAATTCATCTAGCTAGCTAACTAACTAGCTATAGCTAAACAAACAGTAGCCTCAACTAGCAAGCTAGATAGCTAACAACTATAATGCAATTAGACAGCAATGATCAGGACTTCAGGATTAAATCCTCAAAATAAAACTCAGCGATCTAAACTTGCCTACAAGTGACCCAAATATATTTCTATCTAGCATTACAACTAGCTAATTAGCTAGCTAATGTGTTATATTAAAAAGTCGGACTAGCAGCGTTAGGTCAGCTAGCTATACAGCTCGACGGCTAGGTAGCACAGTGCTTATCCTTATGAGACTGATCAGAGTCATTTGACAGCTCATGTATCGCACCTGACCAGCTTGGCGTACAGTTTTAAATCAACGTACAGTGTGAATTTTGTAGTTGTCTGTAGAATGTCACACAAGATTCACTGCTAAAAATAACAAAATACGAGTAACTTCATGACAAGGTGAACTCGATTCTCCGATTCTCCAATGTTAGCTAGCTCAGTATTAGCTAACACACTACGTTAGCTAGTTAGCTAACCTAGCCATCTCGTTTGTTGTGTTTTTGTAGGCCGCAATGCGGGATAATCTGGCAGGAAAAACGCACACCCTGCTAGCAAATTAAAGACTAATTACAGTAATTAAATATAATTACCTGATTTAGATGTCATATCAAATATTCTTGTTTTTTAAGAGTTTTGGTTAGACAAACGGGAGAATCTTTGCAGCATCTTTGTCACTAGCTAGATTAGATCCTCCGCTCCACCGTCATCCAGTGGTGGGGTTTGGCTGCAGCGCTGAGCACGGACGCAGGCGAAGACCACCTCAAGGGGGCGCAAGATGGCGCACGGAGATGCGTGAAACATACAACCTGGAGAAATTAATTATCACACAGATTTTTCTCATCCCCGTTTAATACAGGTTGTTCCCGTTTAATACTTGCTTAAAGGCAGCTGGTTAAAACCGCAATGGTTATGAGTTGTTTCTTAATATTGCTAATTTTGCGTTTGACATACGATGCGCTTTATAACAGTGCCACCTGTTGGAAGAAAACATGAAACTGTGTAAAATATCTAAAATGAATGTTTACCAGTGAAGAGAAAGAAAGAAAATGCAAACCAAGGCACGCCTTAAATTAAAATGCCTTTTTTATAGACATGTTCTAATTGGACTGTTTAAAAACGCTCACTGTGTAGCGGCTGCCTTTTTCAGGGGATCTGAGGGTTTACCAATTTTTGTAAACAACTGTAACAATGTTCGCTTGATTTGATAATAAATGTGTTGTCGTTTTTGTGACGAGAACTCATTAATGACTTAATAACCAGATAGACTAACAGGTTTATTTCTGATTAGCCATATGTAATTATCTGACAGAAGTTCTGTGATTACAATGTGCAATTGTTCATGCACATGATGGATGTAAAAATCAAATATAGTGCGAAAGTATTTGACAGAAACCGTGTACTGACATGTTCAAGATTTAAAAAAATATTACCTATATTACCTATCAGATTATATTATATAATCTTTATATCAGAGTGTTTAACAATATGATTTGCGCATAAGAAAGATTAATTGTACTGTTTTGGTTTTGTTGTTGTTGTTTTTTGAGGGAGTCTTCTGCACATTAAATTTAATCAAAATAAATGCATCAATTAGTTTTTAATATTCTATGAAGCACTTCAAAAACCAAGATTAATCTAGACAAAGATTTTTTCTAAAAAAAACGAATCACCTCTGATATGTAATTTAGTCCAAGACTTGTCTTAATCAAAGGCCCAAAAGATTTTATACTATGACATCAATATTGTCGGAGATTGGCAAACGACAGTTCTTGAAGCTGGATACCAGTTTTGGTCAAAAATTAATCTTCATGAGTAGTTTAACCTTACTATATGTTACTATATGTTATTTTTCTACACCATGATGGGGTTCACTGAGCAGCACTGGAACACATATTCAGACCTACTCACTGCATTAAATGATTTGAAGCAGGTTTGTTTAACTTAAAAAGAATGTTTGTCTCTTTAGGCTAGTTTCCAACTGTTGCCTCACACAGTGAATTCCTTAGGTCCCTTGGGTTTAAATATACGTTGTGTATGGGTGTTTTGATAAACTGGTAAAACTTTGTTTACCTCTTTCATAAGGACACATCTATGTGTCAGAATAAATTATCTGAAGGTGAAGTGCTAGAATCTAGTGAAAGGCAGTACACCATCAGAAAAGTCCACTGACGTTACATTGTTCATAAGATACCATTGCTAACTTTCTTTAGTGGAATTTCAACCCCAAAGTAGGTAAACTGTGAAAATATGTAAATAAGGATAAAGTGCAAAATGCCAAAATATTTTATGTTTACTCTGTCTAAACAGCAGAGGGTTGTTATGGCTCTCCAGGCCATCAGATGGAGCCACATTCACATTCAATATAGGGGCAACAGTGGCACATAATATACAGCTCTGTGCAAATTATATCCTTTATGTTGTTATATAAAATATAGAAATCATACAAAAATGGGATGAAAGTGTAAAGGAAGAATGAAATAAATGTGTGCTGTTGTTCAGATTCCTTATTAAGTTTGATTGCTCAGAGCAGCATATTCTCTCTTTCTTCAAATGAAAGCATTATCCATGAAAAAATACTGGAATTTAGTAAATCTATCTGTCTTTACTGGTATTGAGTGGGCTTTAGGTATGCAGATATAAATGTACTTGTCAGCAGTACAATTATGCTTTCTTCAAATCTTTAGTTTTGAGCAGAAAGCCTTGATTACAATCTGATGATGAGCTTGTTCTTTTGCACAGAAAACTGTCACATGCTCTTCAAATGTTAATATCAGTCATATCTATAGTTTTCATGCCACACGTGTTTGTGTTCTCTGTCATTAAAGACTGAATGAACATTTAATGATTTGATATGTCAGTATGAGGTTTTCTGCAGAGCTGCTCTTAGACTATAACAAAGACACACACACACACAGACCCTCTTTTCACCGACCTACTAAAGAAAAAGGGAGAACAAGCATTTTGGTGTGGAAAGAGGAATCTTATCTCAATGACAATACTGCTCCTGTGCTATTGTACTCTGTATTACTTTGTTGCTGACTGCTTAATAATATAGTGACATTGTTTGACATTGATTATATATTCGAAAGAAAGAGAATGCTAGCTTTTTTATCTGAAAGGAAGGTGTGTGTGTGTGTGTGTGTGTGTATGTACATGTGTGTGCATGTAAACATGGGTGTATGCATGCACGTGCATGCTTTGTGTGTTTTAGCTAGGGTATTCCACCCTGTAATGGTGATCAACCATATGAAGGGTTAAGTTGCTGTCTCCTTAATCAGCACTGATAGACCTCAGAGTGCAACAACAACATGTTGGGTATCGACAATGCCTCGAACACACAAAGACAGAGGACCAATACTTTTAGACCAGCCTAAGCCCAAGACCCGCAACACCCACAGGCTCCTCTACCTCTATGAGAAAACAGTATCCTATATGTGTGCATGTGTATTGCATGCATGTGTGTGTGTGGTGTTTATGTATTGCCAATAACCACCCTGTGGAGTGGTACTTGTCGTTCTCTAATTACCCAAGTTGTCTCAAAGCTGCTGTTGTTGTTTTGAAAGTGCTAAGAGGTTCAAGCATGACTTTTAGTGAAAAGTAAGACAGTGAAAGCTCAGGGGGGTATAAATAATACAATGCTACACTTGCTCAGAGACAGAGTGAAATGAAAACAAACACATTTACAGTAAGGGGGTACTGCAAAGGGCTTTTTTCCATTCCCAGTGGATCAAAAGGATAGTCAGAATGGAGTAGAGCAGACCCGGCATAAGCACAGTCATAACCTAACTGCCGCTCATGATCTTCCCACTTAAAACCACCATCATTAAAAACCTGTGCAATGTCCAGAACACACACCCAACCATACGCATGTAACATATGTGAGAGTGTCGTGTGTGTGTGTGTGTGTGTGTGTGTATATATACATATATACTGTAAATGGAGTAACTGGAGTAACTGCACTGTAAGTGGAGTACTGTAGTAAAAGAGACAGAGTCAAAGTTACAGTGAAGTATATAAGTTTACCACAGATACATGGCATTTCAGGCAGAGGTCCTTCATCAGCTGTGCAACGCATACATACACACAGTCTGTACATAATGGCTGGAATAAACAGAATAAAATGGAATTTGTAAGATGCACATATGACCTTGAATTATGCAACAAAGACTGTCTTTTCCTGAGTGTGGCACAAAGACATACCATCACCCTAAACTGTATATTATGCATGCAATATCTCTAAATGCAATGATTAATTCCATATGGCTATATTTAAACCTCCATTTTAAATATTAGGGATTGATGGGGTGCTCCCAATTCTGTTTATACAGCAAATTTAATTCAGCTGTAAAGCTTTCTGAAAGCTTTCTAATAAACTATAATTCATGGACGTTTCCACTTACACTTTGTTCTTTGTGGTTATCGTCATTTTAAAAGGCTCTTTGTAGAGACGGAGCTGAACATTGGCTTCCTCCACTCCTGTATAAAATACTGCCATACACTGGTTTACCATTCCAATAGTAGTCGAAATAACATGTAGTTCTGCGTAGCTGGTAACATGGGATTAAGTGTAGGGAACCTTTGTAAACAACCTATTTACAGTCCCGATTAATCCTGCGGTTTCATTATTGTTCAAAGCGACATTTTAACGTTAGCATGCGTTGATTTGCTAATAAACTGCGAAACGCCTAGAACAGTCACACGTATACTGGAGAAACAGCGAAGTGCTCGGTAAGGACTTCAGATATCTAAAGCAATGAAAGTGTTGGTGAGAACCGAGAGGCATTCGCCGCGTTTGCGTTTTACTCAGCAGTTACAACACGTGAAGGCCGCTTCTCAACGTCACCCAACTGCTTCATTTGTCTCACACCGCCACACGTTCTCACTCATTCTTTCTCTGACTTGTCATGGGAACCTCCCCATTTCTCACCAGACACCAACTTTTTAATATCTTTGGCGTCTCTTTTGTCTGTTTAACTAGAGCAAGTATTTTCCCCTTCATGTGACCACATTTAAATGTCAAAGCACTCGTGGAAACATGGTCTCTCAGCGTTTCACGATGGACTGTCCTAACGCTCGCGTTTCTCTGTTCTCCATAAATGAAACTTACTTTATCATGGTATCTTTTTTAATTGTCACGGGCATTATGCAATAGCCCAGTAGCCCAGTAGTGTCTTGGTAAAATGTAGAAAAATTATAAAAATAGTCACTAAGAAGTTCGAGCTCAAAAATGTTTCGCGGGAAACACAAAATAGTCTACACTATTTGCGTTAGTGTATATTCCACAGTAGAAGGACATATAATACAGTATATCTCAACTGTAACTATGATGCTTACACACACTCTGGGGGAAAGTGGCAAACTGTAAATATCATTATCATTACAATCACCTAACCCTTCATGCCATGCTTCACATCAGAGTTGATCTCATGCATGCACCGTTGTTTCCTGCTCACAAACGAAGGCAAACACACTAAGTCAGGATCTCTAAAAATATATAGCATGAGAGAAGTGACAAAAATTCTGAGAATAGGCACATCTATCTATCTCTCTCTCTCTCTCTCTCTCTCTCTCTCTTCCCTTATTTCAGCCAGCACAAATCAGCAGTACATATAAACAGGGCCTGGTTCCTGAATAATGCATGTGGGGGATCTGCGTACCTTTATGCCACACTCAGGCCTCCCCCCTTCTCCGCAGTGTTGCGGCAAGCTTCTCATTTTCTGTGACAATGAAAGTGAGCCGTGGCCGAGACTGATGAAAAATAACATCACTCTTGATATCTTTGCGCTCCTGCCCCACACCCCCAGCCCTCTCCTCCATGATAAGGAGCGATTGTAGTATTTTAGGAGAAGAGGATTTGCCCATCATATAAATATAGGAGTTTGGTGTGAGGGAACTGCATTCATAGGAAAAATTCAAAATGCATAAGAAGTTTGTCTGCTTTGGGTGTCTGCTTTGTTTTATATATATATATATATATATATATATATATATATATATATATATATATATATATATATATATATATATATATATATATATATATATATAAACAGTATATTATCTTTTTTTTATATCAAATCCGTGAAAAGGCAAATATGTCATTTATTTATTTGTTCATCTGAGATTTAGTGGCACAATTGCTCCTTATGCATGACAGGGGCAATTATGACAAACTACATAACACTAACAGTCATCATCATACTGGCATATGAAAACTAGCATTGTTAGGAAAGATCACATCACAAAAAAAAGCAATCAATCGTTTCTGCCCCAAAGGAAGTAGCAGTAAGGTTTACTCATAATGTTCATAGCAATCTGAGTTTAAATGCACAGAAACAATGTAAGCTTTCCTGTTTTAATGCCATATTTATTATTATATTATTATTATTGTTAGTTGGTACAATCATAGATGACATCAAAGCAAATAGGCTTTCCAGTGCAATTAATGTTCTTTGGAATCAGGTAACCTTTAGAGAATCATTTCCAGAGTGACTCACCCTTGCCTAATTTTAACAGCCTGCACAACACTTGATTGGCCTTCAAGTAGACAATTAAATAAAACAGAGGAACAAGCTAGAGGTTTTTGACTCCGAGCTTTGTCCTGCTTGGTCTGATAATGTATTCAGCTCAGAAAAAACGTGTGATTCATTTCTCAGTGTATGTTACCTTTACAGCAAGTTGGTGATCATATACCCAGAGCGAGAATGATAGCAGTAGTCTTGTTAACAGGCTCAAACACTTCTCAAAATGTACAAATGAGAACAAAGGAAACAACCAAATTGTGCTGAAAGTCTGTGCTGATGTGTTGTTTTGTCTCGTGGAATTACATGTTGCATAACTGAGTACATATTAGGATTAGTATTTTTGGATGATATGAAGAAACACTGAAAGTGACCTGCAAATAAATGTACTATAGTTGCCTATTTATACATGGATGCAATTAGTAGCACAAAGAACTGTAGTTGTTTCCATGTTATGGTCTAGGCCACAGTGTCTGTATGAGAGGCATGGTAAGAGTGAAACTGGGTGGTTACTCAAAAGTTATGGTGACCTTTAAAAGAGGAATGAAGCATGCTTAAACGTGTCAGGCTCGGTAACATGCACATATTCACCCGGCGTCTTGTCTAGTCCTGTGCTTCACAATCACTCACTGTTGCTGTACTGCGAATCCCACATTCTAGTGGAAAACCCCACAGGCTTTAAGCACCGCTGGACATTTCTATGGTTAAATACTAAAGGATGAAATCAGTCAAATAGCTGCCATGAATTAGCACCTCTCTAGTGAAAAATCTTAGCCATGAAGAGCTTTTTAGCTGAAATTTTAACTAAACTGTCTCATTCCAGTAATGTGCAATGTTTGCTAGTATTGTATTTGAAAAATACTGTAAGCCAATATGTTCTTCTTCATGCATTTGTAATATAAAAGACAATGACCTTTTACTGGCATGGCATTCTGACAAATATTAAGCTTTACCAAGTACTCCTACACATTATGACCTGCTAACTTTAAAGTGATCAGAGTTACTGAAAGGGAAGTAAGAAAATATTCTCAGTCACCAGCTTTCCAGTGTTGGACACAAATATTAAAAGGTTTACGCAATGCTAAGTAGCACCTAACTAAATTGAAACATTTTTAAAGTGGTCACCTTTGGCAGCATTTCTAAAATTTATTGGCATAACAATAAGAGTATCTGAGTAATAGATGAGCTTGTCAAAATATTTTGTGTGGGTACATGTGACCATGTTTTTGGGTTCGTAAGTGCAAAGGTGTGAACTGAACACCGTACAAGCGACCACAGCTTCTTTGTTTGACAAGTATTGCATAAGGTGTGGTTCGCGTATGCTTTCAGTATGAAAGGTATCTTTCCCAGATATCATGCTCTCTTTAGAGCTATTGGTGGATTGGTGTTGATCATTCAGTATTTATATGAACTTATTGCATTAGCTTGACTCTCAAACTTGTTCTGTACTCTAAAGTTAATTTCCTCCAAGAATAAAAAAGACTACATGAAATTCTGTAGATATTGCCCTATACCTTAAAAATGAAAATTAGATACTGCATAGTCTTTGATGTTTTCTCCCCTACATTCTTCTCCTCATTCCTGCTCTCTTTTAAACCTGTGCCTATTTTTTCATGGTTTTCTCTTTGGTTGCTTCCAAATTCCTAACCATCTGTGGGTATGTGATACTTCTCCTCAGCACAATGAGTCTGGGAAGGAAGACAGTGTTCCACATAATCCTCCAATTCATTCAACTCTCACATCATATCATGCAAATGGGGCTGCCGTTTCAGGGCCCACAATCCTGTTCCAACCACATGCCTGAGTCGGGCGCGATACAACAAATTTATTATGCATGCGTTGCGCTAAGCTTATGGTAATAAGGTATTAAATTAGTGCTGGACATTATTGCTCCGCCAGATCGTTTCTGTTGGAGAGATTTTTCATAAAAGTCACTTGGCACTAAAGGAAACAGATTGGGAGCCAGATGAGGTGAAAATTCATATTTACACACCAATATCTGAGCATTCAGCTCACTGTCATCACTTTAATACTACATATTTTTCAAGAGCATATGTCATAGTGACAGTGACCATAATAAAGCTATCTGGACAATGCAGCGACCGCTGCATGTTTGCCCAAGATGAAAGAACACACAAGAAAACACATATAGCCTCCAATTGGTTAGGTGAACCTGGTCATGCTTACACTAGTACTGGCCTAACAATCCCACACTCTTCTTCACTGAAACAATTAGGGGAAAGTCGGTTGAAACCTGAACTTTTATGTTACAAAGATTCAATCAGTGCACAGGCTGAATACCCATTTTCAAATCACTACCCACACATGGAAGCATTCAGAATGATGCCTCATTTATCAGGCTTAGGTTACAAACGCATTGCCCTCAAAGGTAAATTCAAGACATCTGTGTTGATGACACTTGAATAGTCTGTCAGAAAGCCAGAGAACTACCAATAAAACGACTTCTTGTCAAGAAGTCATAACAGTTTGAGACAAAGTATGGAACACTTCTGGTGACCAACCCCTTTGGCACTGCTTATAGATGCCATGCGGTTGTGCTTGTTTGATAATGCTGGACTACAAATAACAATGTATCACTGCAGACCGAATGCAGTAAGGCTGATCCATCAATAGCTATTATTTACCACAGATACAATAAGACAATTCTGTATATATAATATGTATGTGAGTGTGTTTGTGTGTGTGTGTTCGTCTGTACACAGTATATATTATGACAACGCTACAATAACAACAGAAGGAAATCCCTTCTTCCGTGCCTTGGGACTCCAGCAGCAGTAAACACTCCTTACAAACCCAGCGTTTCCTGAAGAACAAAAGGCTCACCAAGAAGCTTGCTTTATAATATCTCTCACCAAGAAGCTTGCTTTATAATATCTCTCACCAAGAAGCTTGCTTTATAATATCTCTCTGATAATGTTCTACATGTGGCCGTGAAGGGAAAGCACAGCACTGTAATTCAGAGCAGAGAACTAAGGGGGTGTTTATGGTCATGTGGAGGTGGTGCGACTAAGAAATCTAACTGCTTCATGTCATCTACATAGTTCACCATCACAGGGTGAGCTACAGTGTTACAACAAGGTGGAGTTCATCAGCTCATCTCTGCACCTGACCCCCCTACCCCTCTGGCAAAAAAAAACTGTAATTTTCTTTTAAAATGCTGTTTTCCTTTTCCTTTTTTTGAGATGTGTGCTTCTAGAATGCATTCAGAATTCTGAGTTCAAAATGGTTTTGTATGACCACAAGCATAAAGACAGTTCAATGACACACAGTCCTAAGGTTATTATGTGAATTTTTCTAATTCTTATTGACTGAAAATCTTTAGCATGAGAGGTTATTTACCTCTTGGCTTGATACTTAATATTTTAGCAGTGCTTGTGTATTCACACGTGTTCAAAGGCCTGTGAGGGAGGAGATGAAATTTAGAGATTTAGGGGTTGTTGATCGCGCATTAAGGTGCAGTGAACACTTCCATTGGTCTACAAAGTATACACATAATGCACTTTCAGGAAATAATGATTTTAAGTTCTGCAGTACTTACAATTTTCAAATGAACTACAGAGCAATAAACTAATCTCTGGAATATTCTAAGAGGGTCTTACCATGGGATGGTAATAATACCAGACTTTATTAGCACTTTATTAGTACTATATCAGATAATCTCTATGGAATGTCTTGTTTATCATTAAAACTTGCAGAATAGTGCTTTGCACAAGAGAGCATTAACAGAATAGAACAGTAGGAAAGGCAACTAGATTAACTATATCTGGTTTTGACTAGCCATCCTGAAGCTGTCAAATCAACAAACTTAACTACTGGCCCACTGTCTCTACATAGATGTACATGACATATAAGTCATCTTCATAGCATCCCATCACACTTCTACAGAGTGCAAATAACCCTGCACAAGGGACCATTTAGAAGGCAAAGCAGTCTTACACATTTCAATGGTTGCATTCAGACCTCCACTTATATCAGGCAGAGCCTCTCAAGTGCCTTTTTAAACGCTGGGGATAGGTTATGGAGCAGAAACTGTCTCCTCCACTGGAAAAAAAAAACCTCCACTGCACTGTCCTGAAGTCACCTAGCATTTCACAAAATAATGACCATCGCCATCATACTGCAGCCTCCGCCAGCCCTATCAGAGTGACCTGCTGCGATTACCAATCTACACTAGGACTGTGCCAACAGTTCATTAAAGTAAGTGACCACCATCACTGTAGCAGCACTCTCCAGTCAAGGTGCATAGCCACTGCCCAATCTGACAGCACTGTCCAAAACTCACATGGCCTCGACAGCATTGTTGCACATTACTTGTGTTTAAATGTTATCTGACATTGACAGTCACGCTTAATGGAAGGGAAGAGTTGTGCTATGTCGAAGTCACTGGCTCTTCTGCTGCGTATCAGTAGGCTACTTGCTGGTACACACTGTCGTGGTGCGTATCTAATGGACTTAATCTCTCTAAATAGTGAATCACTTGTTCATTTACATCCTCAATCAACAGCTCACTGTTTATTTACTGATAGAGTTGATAAGTAATAGCGTGAGAAAGAGGAAAAAGAAAGAGTGAGAAAGAGAGAATGCGAATAGGCTATGCATTTCTAATGAAGGCAGTTATGCATATTATTCACACCACACTGGGGACTGACTGAGCACGCCACATCATAATTGTTCTTGTTTCTTTAATTCCGTCATATTTACTCAGCTTAAATCCTCACATTAATAATATTTTCATTACTAACTAATGGCTTGCACCTTGCCAAGAACCGTTTTCTTCCGCCACTAATACAAATTGTCCAATTAATCATGTGAAAGGTAATTAGCATAGCCAAATGAGATGTGAAGGCTCGTCAGTGCTCCGGGGATTTTCCTTTTCTTTTCCCCCATTTCTTGATACAAATAAAAAATTAGTCAAGGGTGGTGGTAGCGGGAAGCCCAGGCATTCACACCATAATACTAATGACTGTGCTGCTTTGTGGCGGAGCGCGTGGGAATGACAGCCATATTCATCCACGCTGCTGGTGCATCAGCTCAGACGAGATGGAGACTCGGTGAGAAATCGACGTGGAAGAATAAGAGTGGAGAGAAATGGGAGACAGGCATCTGGGCTTCACCGATTTGCCTTTTTGATGTTAAACAGTAAAAGTGACTTTAAAAGGATTTCTTTCTGAGGTGGTTACAAACCGTTTGTGGCAGCTCTACTTATTTCCGGCTCTTTTCGGAAATAGCATTTAAGGTGCTGGAATGTCACACCATGTCATTTAAGGTGCTTTTTTGGCAGTGAACTAATAAATCAGCCTGCATGTAGTGTATGTTGCGCCTGGGGCTTTAGTGGAAATGCACAGGAAGGCAGGCCTCTCTCAATGAGGAAGTGATGCAACCGCAACAGCATGTCTGGCACAGGGACAGCGAGGTCAAAGGAAGTGTTCATACCCTCCCCCTATTCTGTACAGGTGGTAAGGGGCTGAAATGTCACTTAGTGAAGAAGTAACTGTCAAAACACTTCAAAGTGTTCTGGTTAACTCTGCGTTATTTTAAGCATCTGCATGCTGCAACTGTACTGTGTGCAAGATTAAGTTGGACAAGCTTGCATCTTTTTATGCATCTGAAAAAGTAGATGAAATATTGTAAGTGGAAAGAACTACACAACAGCAACTGCAGATGATTACTTGGAACAGATTCAAAAGGATGATGTATTCATGTGAATTAGGTACCTCCAGCAATTCTTTTGATACAATCAATCTTTTTCACCCAAAAGCACACATTTACTACATTAGAAATATGCCTGTTTTACTATGGGTGTATGTCTACAGTTCCCAATGATTTCTATGAAATATGTTACTACTTTATGGATTAGGACATTCTTTTTAGAAATATCTTCAAATTACACAAATTCGGGGCCTAATACCTATTAGACAGCTGTGAAAAGTAAATGGCTAAAGAGCTATGGTTAAGATAATGAGCCATGTTATGTTTAAACATTGTTATTTTTATAACCTTGTATATACAATTACCAGAGTAATTACTTAAGAACATTAAACCATTTAAATAGCTGCTTATTTTACACAAAAATGTACCCAACAGAATCTTGTGAGATTCTGAGGAAGCCTTTCATTAAACACTTTGATACAATCACAATATAGAGCTTTCTGGATGGCAATGAAAGTTTGATAGTTAAGTGTTGTGGTGAAACAAGACCAAACTGGGATAGTCAGTCACTTACTCCAGCAACAGCTTTTGGCATTGGAACAAAAATAAAAGAAAAAAACAAACAAATAAAACATAAAATCAAAGAGGCTATGGCAGCCATTGTGGAATAGGCTTTGGGGGCTGTTTTATGTGCTACTACTCCTAGAGCATTTGATAAGGTCATAGACATTATGAGCTCTACTAAGGATCAAGACCTTTTGTCTAAAATCCTGTCTGGATTTGCCTAGAAGCTCAGCCAAAGATGGACCTTCTACCATGAGTACACACACATACACACACACACACACACACACACACACACACACACACACACACACACACAGACACACACGCAAAGATGAACCTTCTACCATGAGTACACACACACACACACACACACACACACACAAAATACTCAGTCTCATAAACTTAAATATGGTCTGAATTTAGAGCATTATGTTTACTAGGACTGCAAGTACAACAAAATGCATCTCAGCCTTATTAAAGAAAAAGGAAAGTACTCTAATCCTTGTTATTTTTTATAAAAATGCATGGATTTTTCTCCATGTATGAATATATAATGCAATTAGAAATTAACATGCTTTTATGAGAAAGTAATTAGAATGCATGTTATCAGAAGTGTTTTTTTACATGCCTACACAGATTGATAGATAAATAGACAAAGCTTTTAGTAATCTGTTTGCTTTCTAGAACAAACGTATCAAAAAGACATTTCATGCCATAAGCCTTAAATCATGTAATAACTGGTAACTTTCAGGCTAAACAATGCATTCTGGAGCAATAAGAGTGCATATGGTTGGAGCACTGAGTCTGTGCAATCTCCCAGACTGATCATTTTTAGCACTGCATTCCCCCTACCACTGGAGTCTGGCTTCTGTCCTCCCCACTTACACCGAGCATCATGTCCCCTCCTCATTCACAGTGTGAGCTATAAGCAATGGAGGCAATTTAGCCAGAACCCCCAGGTATTGATCAAGGCCCAGTGAAATAAACAGGCTGCCAGGCCCCTATCACTCAGGGCTGACAGCATATGAGAGGCTAGGCCTGCTCTCAGCAGCCAAGCTATGTCTCACAGAACTGCCTTATCATTAAAGTTCACTGTACATCACGCTCTGCCGCTCCTAGAACAGAGCAGATCCACAGCACATATGGGTGTGCTCAAATGCAGCTCTTAAAATGGCAGTTGGAGATGATGCGGTCCTTTATTTGGTTTAACAGGAGCAGTGCACATTAACTGACACCACTGTAATGTTCAACAATTAGCCAGAAGGCTAATTTACACTCCGTCTCTGGATTTATGGCCTCCTTAAGTAAAGGGAAAAATCTTAAAGCTTCTTAGTAGAACTGGAGGTAAAGAGGCAGAAAGATCTTTTCATTATGTGAAATGTTTGCTTTATATTCTCTATTTTGATATGTTGCCATATGATTCAAGTTTTTCATTTACATTGAGAAGCACCAGAAGACAGCAAAGCATTCTCAAAACACAGATTTCTAAAGCATACAATAAAAAAGACTAATTTTCCCAAATTTAGAAACATAAAGACTGTCAATCCAATTGAAATACGATAAATATTTGATATTAAGTAAATTAGATCTGTAGCTAAAAACATTTTGTAAATGGATTTTTATCTGTAAGTCAATGCCATTAGTGGCCCTGGTTGGCTCTGCTTGGAGGTCAGTAATTAAGTCCAGTCAAGCACAGTTAAATATTTTTGACATTTTTCCTCGTTTCGAATTATCTGTCACGGTGGAAGGGAAAAGTAATCTTGTCACATTGAGTTTATATAAGAATAGCTGAGTGCTGTTTACTCACTAGTCTCTATGTTGCTCTCTCTCTGTCTCTCTCCATCTGTGTCTCTCTTTGTCTTTCTCTCTCTCTTTCTCCATCTGTCTCTCTCTCGCTATCTGTCTTTCTATTTGCCTCTCTCTGTCTTTCTCTATCTGTCTCTGTCTGTCTGTCTCTTTCTCTCTCTATCTCAGTAATGCTTCATGATAAGCGAAAACAATGGAAAGTATGACAAAGTACAGATTCACTCAGATGTGAGCTAATCCTCTGTCACCAGACTGAGGAGTTTTTCCCCCCTGAATTTAAGCAAAACTAATGTAGGCTAGCTTACATTCTGTGTATATACTATTTTCAAACTGACTAGCCAGCTTCTATAAATTTTTTAAAGTTCTAACTTTAGAGGCACATAGGAATACATTTCTTCAAAGATCATGCTATTTTTTAACCTGTTTTTATATGCTCTCAGTTCTATGCTTTAAAATGTACTTAAGTGCAGGCAAAACGGATTGGATGGCAACAAACTGCAGCATTCTTCAATGAGTAACAGCTTCAGCTGTAGGCTATAGCAGTGAGAAAAACAGAAACTTTTAGAATATTATTATTAGCATGAAAATTTCTCATGTGCAAGGGAAAATCTACCCTGTGGGGCTCCACCTAAGGAAACACTATGTTTTAATTTATCTTAAAAGCAATTATTAATTAAAAGACATTATTTATGTTGTTATGGTCTTTCCTCTCTCCGGCTGGCAGAGCTCATTAGCAGGGTGGGGTAGTAACAGAATACACGTAACGGTGTTCTGCAATCATAATCAGGTTTTAAAAATTGGAACTGTAACCCGTTACAGTTACAGAAACAGGCAGTATTTAGATTATTGGTCCATTTAAAAATATATTGATTACTAGCAGGATTACATTACAACTAAACAAGGATCACTTACTCCATTCCCTAACACCTCTTTTAATGGTTCTAATTGAGTGAACAGTTCCCAGAATAGTTGTCACATTGCACCAGCATCAGCACTGAATAGCCTGCATTAATTTACAGGTTTAAAATTTGTAACATACCATGCATTCTTACCCTGGGTGTGATTTGGGACTTCTAATTAATTGGTTTTTTTTTTCTCCTATTGTGGAAAGTTGCTTTAAATCAGTGTGTTCCAACAAAGCTCCAGGCATTTTGTATGAAAAACTTCTTTGCACTGATGCCAAGCCTTTCTATAGCCTACATATCTGGGAGGTTAACACTGGTGGAGCTGACCAATTAGATAGTGGTGTAGGGGTTGTGCATTGTGCAGCAAAGGACCTTCTCAGCAGTGCAGGACTGCTGGGGAAGGCACGTGCTGTTTATGTGGACAATTTTTACACGTCTGCTGAGTTGTTCATGAGTCTGCAGAGAAAAGAAGCTTCTGGAAGCTTCTTGCTAGCCATACTGAATTGCACTGTGGGCAACAGTGCTCTTTGGAAGTTAATGGGTTAAAAGGCAATCCAAAATTAATGGAAAGCAATCAGATTACATTGCTTTAATAAAGTAATCATTTGGATTATATTACAGACACACACACACACACACACGCACACACGCACATGCACACGCACACACACACACACACATATGTGTGCGTGTGTGTGTGTGTGTGTGTGTGTGTGTGCGTGTGTGCGTGTGCGTGCATGTGTGTGTGTGTGTGTGTGTGTGTGTGTGTGTGTGTGTGTGTGTGTGTGTGTTTATGGTAATTAGTAAAGTAACCTTCTCAATCTTCCTTAGTAAGCCCTTGGCTACCAGACTTCATACATTACAGATACCAGAGGTGGGTAGTTACATGTGCCGTTACTGTGTTACATTTACTTAAGTATCTTTTTGAACAAATTGTAATTTTAAGAGTTGTTTTAAAATAGGGTACTTTATGCTCTAACTCAAGTACATTTGCAAAGTCAAAAATGTACTTTTACTCTGTGATATTCATCAACATTCCTTGCATTTTAAAATAATTTTTATATTTTGTAGGTTTCACAACAACCTGTCAAGTGTGGGAGGGTTAGTGAAATCCATAAAGATGATCAGTGCGGGCTGCCACTTTGCTTCAGTTAGACAACTGGACAGTAGACTGACAGTAGCGATCAGGCACAGTTTTGGCCTGGGACTGAAATGATTTATGAAATGTAGCTCACAAAATATTCTTAACTTTATGGCTCACATATCTGTGTGAGAAGTTGGGTGCTGTCTGCTAATGTACATTATTAAATTGAAAGTAAAGTGTGGTCCTATGTGATTTTCTAAGAAAAGAAATGGCTAGCTAGCTACATAGCTATAAATTTCAAGCATCAGAAAAACAAATGCAGCAACTGAACTAATGGTTCATAATAATGCATTTTCAAGATTATAGGTTATAAGGTTACAAAAATTAAGGTTTGTTATTGATTTTATATAGTGATATTTTTTCGACCACATACAGGTGCAGTTGTTACCTAGGCAACATACTAAACCTAGTATAGCTAGCCAGACTGTCTGACTGAGCGGTCACCTAATTGCAATGTAAATGTAATGTTAAGTAACATGTCTAGTAAGTGACCTTTGGTAAGAGCTTGGAATTTTCCCAGAAACTATAACTACTAATCATAAAGTGACCAAATCCAGTATGATGTTTGTAAATTATGTTATTGCACAATATTTCGCCGAAAAGCCTCATAGCTTAAGCACACGAACTAAGTAGGACAAAGACCCAGAGCAAAGAAAAACACGTTTATTTTGTATTTTTGCACACTGAATCCAAATATGTTTTCAGACTTTATTTATCCACCATAGTTTTTTTTTTCATTATGTTCCATTATATTTATGTCTACATGTATGCCATTTAGCAGACGTGATCCACCAAAGTGCTTTTAGCTGTCTACTTAGATAAGACAAATAGCTGGTTATACTCACATATTGTTATGTATAATAGGCTAATGGAGAATCAGTACTAAGGAAAGTGGAGCCCCTCTGTGTTGACAGACTATTACTGGACACTGAAGAGAGATGTTCCTGAGGCCAAATGTTGGTGAAATTCATATATCTGTACAAGACTGCATCTTTTAAGTGTATTAACATCCTTTTAATGAATTATTTATATATACTTATTGTAAAATTCACTTAAAGACCATACCATATAATTCAATTATATATTAGAATTTAAAATGTTATAATCTTATTATTTAATTTACAATTTCATGCATCTATAACCCTTTCATAGGGTTATGCTTTATTAGAACACTGAGAATAGGTCATGTGAAATAGGAATGACACAAACATTCAATATCTACATCGATTGTAACTTTTGAACTATGTGTTCTTTCTAGATTTTTGTAACTCACATCATTTGAATGCTACATATGCTCTATTTTTCTATATCTTGAACAAAATTAACAAAATAATCTTTGCATAAGTTTTAAAAATGGATATTTTTTTTTGTTCAATGATTTGTTAAAATTGGATTTAAATAAATATACTGTTTTATTTGACTTTGAATAGATGTTTCTGTTGGCTAACAATGTATCTAAATATTGTCTATACAATATACAATATACACAACAAGCATTTATTATTTGTCACTCAGCACCATAAATGGTTTGATGTTCATAGTTTAGAAACTGTCAAAGGAGATCTAGAAACTTTGCACAAAATTCTCAGTGTACATTAACAACTTGTATTTTTCTGTCTGTGAATATATGTGTCCAATGGGTGGCATATGTCCTGTATGGTTATGTGTGGAATGGTAGTAATGTTGCCTTCCTTTACATAGCTATGTTGATAAACATATCTACCCATCCATCTATCCATATTTGTGCATTTTCCAAATTGTAGCTTCTTGCTTGTCAAGTATTGCCTAAATGGTTGGCATACATTTGTACATTCATTCACATATACATACCTCTCCCAGTAATTTCTTTTGTGAACTCTTTTTGCCCTTCCCATATGCAGTCCCACAGTATAGCTAATCATTTTTAATTCAAAAGCCTCTCCAATAATGTCCTTGGTTTGAGTCAGAAAGAGATCAATAGGAAACATATGCTGAGTTAGTCTGCTATCTGGATACGTTATCAGTGTTATTTCACAGAGCATACTATCTCTCATTCAACTGAGAGAAATGAAAATAAACTGCCTTTTAGAAAAGAGCCTGTCTTAAACTCTATTAAATAAAACCTATTAAATACCCCAAATAAACAGCTAAAATAGCCTATAGGAGGGGTTTTGAGAGAACAGACAGACAAAGAGAAAGAGAGAGCAATCAGCAGTTATAAGAGGAAACGCTGCTCACTGCAAGTCATTTAATTAGAGCGAGAGCTTGTTTCACTTTCACTAATGGAACACAAAAAGATATGTGCATTGCAAACAATAAAAACACAGGATAAAGCTCTCTCTCTCTTTTTCTTTCTTTCCGACTCTCTCTCTCTTCTCTCCCTTCCAAGCAGGCTAAGGTTTCAGCTTAAATAAGTCCTATCATCTCCATGACAACCGTTGTGTGGGTAACATGGAAACATATTAATGTAAAACCATGGCAACGTTTTCCAATTGAATTAAGCAGCACCTGTGCACATTACAGAGGGGGAGATAGGAGAGTAAGAGCACATAGCCAGGCTGCTACAGGCAGCTGTGCCTGCACTCATTTCAATTCCATGTTTATTTTCCACTAAGTCAGACATTTTGTTGTCCGATATGAATGTTCATTGTATAGTTATAATATCAAAGGCTTTTTTTTTTTATATAACACACTGACAAAAGAGTATTTCCCTTTGCAGTAGAAACCATGATTGGTTGTTCTCATGTTGGTGCAAGGTTATGCATCTTTATAACATTATGTGAAGTGAGGTTCGAGTGGGCTGAAATCTGAAGTCAGCCGTAATGGTGATGATTTGGATAATGGTGATGATGTCTAAAGTAAGAAAACAGGAGAAAAAGACAGAAAGAGAGAGAGGGTGGTGGCTGTGGAGGGGTAGAACATGAGAAAGCAGAGAGGGGGAGGGGCTGTTGGGTGAAAGAGAGTGGTTGTCAAGTGTAGAGGAAAGAGGAGAAGAACAAATCAACAGTACATATGCTAAAAAAAGGGATTTCTAGGCTACTGTTTGTCATGATCTTTAATGATATGAGGGATTTGTACATAGGTAAACATGTTAGCAACCAAATGCCAAATGTGGACATGCATATTTTGGGAATTAGTCTAAGTCAAATGCAACCAAATCCTTGAACAACCTTCTTAACTTTTACCTTTTTCTGCATTTCAGGCCATTGGTTAATCTATGTTAGCCAGATGCTGTGCAGAGTTACATCAGAAAAGCACTCATATTGTACTCATACTCATATACACAGAATAAAAGTTTAGATTTTATTTGCTTTTTTATTTGGCTAGGCTGTGGAGAGAGAGAGAGAGAGAGAGAGAGAGAGAGAGAGAGAGACAGAGAGAGAGAGAGAGAGAGAGAGAGAGAGAGAACAACAGTTAATATATTTGTGTATATTTCAATGTTCATTATATATATATATATATATATATATATATATATATATATATATATATATATATATATATATAAATAATAGCAATAAATAATGTATATGTAATATTAAATTCCAATGAATTATATTATCTATTTATTATTTATTAATATTATTAGGTACTTTCAGTAATGAAATCATTGTAAAGCTCAGATTATAAACAAATAATAATAGAGCCTATATTCAGGTCATATATAAATGCTTTTCTAGTAATGTTAAATTCTTAAAACATTAGACATTTGCATTAGTTTCATGTCCACACACACTTGTTCATTCCTGAATAATTAGGTGAACCTTAATACTAAGTGACTGGAATAGCAGACTTTAGACTGAACGCATAACAGAGAACTGCAGTTATAATTTGTCCTTGTTCTATGTAGAAGGTGCAGATGTAAGGAGGTAGTTGACCAGTAGTGCAAATGAACAGGGTTTCAGCTGGACCTCATTCTAATTTCAAAGGCTAAGGGCTTTCTGTCTGTTATAGCATTGTCCCAGCATGTCCATGCGTAAAAGTACTGTGCCCGGATGGGCTGTAGGTGTGGTGGGGTAATCCTGTGTGAGTTGGATGAAACGCTGGCACTGACTTGCTTGGCTACCTCAGAACCCGTTCAGCTCACCTTGGCAGGAGCAGCGATCTTGTGCTCCTCAGGCTGCTCTTGGTGACATGTTAGTGACAGTTTTCAATTTAAGACCTTTGAACTCATTTTTGTTTCTTGGTCAGTTCCTTTGCAGAACATCTGTCAAGGTTATTCCCAGTTGCCTCTTAAACTTGAGATGCTACACTGGGCAAAAAAGTGTACAGGAACAATTGACTGTATTCCAATCTAATCACTAAAAAAGATTACAACAAAGGTAAAGGGGCATGTGTACTTTCTATGCATGTTCTGATGTTGAACTCACCCATACCTGAACAAGGAATTTTAGGACAGCTTAAAAATGATGATTAATTGTCATTATGTGTAAAAATCTTTGCGGGGGATTCTCCAGAACTAATTGTTAATTGAGTTACAGGCTCTTCCACATGAGACACCATAAGCTGCAAAAGGATGCAGAGAAAGTTCTACCAGTCAACTTTTTCTTAAATGTTTTCCTCCTCAAGATTTGTCTAATTTCCACCTGTTTTAAAATACACGGACCAAGCTGAAACATAGCAGTCCTATCTCTATGAAACATAAACATTTTTGTGTCTAAAATTCTGATCACACCAATTAGCTTGTAAACTCAGACAAAAAAACCCCACTTCTTCACCTAGGGACTAGAAACACTGGGGAATTCTTTAAACTCTAACCCAGTAGTTGAAACTTGTGGTACCACACATTGCCATCACAACTTATACATAAGTCTCAGCTAAAAGTGTAATGACAATAGTGGGCCATAGAGAGACTTATTTATAAACTTTTTGTTGTTTATTTCATGAAGAGAGCATGCAACATTGTGGTCATGGGTGAGGTGCTTCCTTTCTGCACAACACTGTACACTGTTCATCATATCAAAGCTTCCAGAACTGTTCATGTGTTGTTACTGTTATGGTGACCTGGTTCTTCAGAAGAACATTCAATGGGCAAACATTTTCATGCATAACTGGTTGCTTTTGGTATCTCACTACCCTTTTAAGGATTCTTTAGGAATCTGTACATGGAAGAGGATTGCAGATTTGCCTCTGCTGTTGTATAGTCCTCTGCTCACAATGGCACCTGTACTCACCCAAGCAGGTAAAGAACATTTCTTCCTCCATTTCACATGAAGTGCTCCCTACTGCATTTAGCATGGACATGTCTCTTCATGAAAGAAATGAACAATTTTATCATGCTAAAGATTTAATACCTGCCTTCATCTTGACTGTATCATAACTGCAGAATGTTATGTCCTGCACTTTGAAAAATAACAGCCCTATCTTATGAATATTTATGATAAATATAGCTATTTGTGATAAATATTTTATACTATCGCTTTCAGAAGACTTAGGCTGTGCACACACCAGAACATTCACAAGCTGGGGAAGGCTTGCCATCCTTCTCAGTCATTAACTAGCAAAATTAGTGAGGGCCATTTTACATGTACCACTGATTGCCTGTTAGATTTTGCTTGCAGCCTTCACTTGTGTGCTTAACGGTACTCAAAGGATTTCTCCGCTGCATGTGCTCTCTCCATCGCTTCCCATGTTCTCGCAGCGTGCCATGGTTCAATGGTACGGTATATGGACTTATGGACGTTTTCTTTTTTTTCGTCTACACTGGATGTTCTTTCTTGATGGAGAGGAAATGATTACTGCTACACTGTTGAGGAGCACTCTTAAACAAGAATGAAAAGAAGGCTGAAAGAAGAGAGCAGGGGGAGGGAGGAAAAGGACATCTGAGGATGGGGAAGGAGATGGGAAAGGTGAGAGGGGGAGAGAGATGGGGAAACGATGTAGTAATATAATCATGTGAGAT
>NC_137503.1:12725000-12760000 GCF_041902795.1 Electrophorus electricus
GATGTAGTTTAGTGCTCGATGACTAGCAAGTTGCTAATTATGACAATAAAATGTTTATGACCTTAATGTTCTTACTAGATGAACTTAATAACATTTATATTACACGACATCCTACATGACAGTACCAGTAATACCTGCAGATTACAGCAGATTCAAAATTTAATGACACAACACATCATGTTGTAAAAATGCAATACGTGTCTACATGCGATTATCTTGAACTGGATTAACTGCACCAAGCGTTCGTGGCGCATGTATGAATACACTAAGGAATTGTATGAAACTTGTATTACACTCCGCTGAGGTATCCTGACATAAAATGTAAGTTGGATAGAGTTTTCACAGGCTTGCTCGCATTTATATTTGAGTAAGGAATGTATATTATGTGAAGATACAGGACATACCATGGTTTCATGTAACATTAACTTGTGACATATCTATCCCAAGTAGTTATATGTTTGCCTATTTGTGTGTTTCTACCTGTGTGTATATATGTGTATGTGTGTGCACTAATAAAGGTGTAGCACTGTCCAGAGTAAAATATATATAATTCCCTGAGACAGTATAAAAATAAAGGAATGTAAAATTGCAGTATCCTGAATCATAGAGCTATTGTAGAGCTATTGCTCTAATCCAATATTTTTTGATTCAACTACCTTTAAGAGGACTATTTTGAGATTAATTAAATGGCACACTTGACTTTCAGAGTCAAGACTCACCTGCATCACAGCATCTGTTTGCCTTTGAGAACACTGTACATGGCTGGAAGTAAAAGTACTCCTTTAAAATATATATATTTTTTAAGTTTCTGATAGAACTGGAGTAAGTGTGTACTATTTAAATTCTAATTATCTCCTGAGAGCCACTTGGGAAATTATGAAAGCGATGAAAGGGTTTGATGATAACCAAAATTAGCACAGTATTACTTGTTAACATAGTGGGCACAAACTGTAGAGCATAAAACAAACATTTAGTGGAGTAAACAGTAAAACATTTTATTAAAATTGTTTTCAGGTAGAAATACCCAAAGTAGGTTTACAAACAAATGAACAAATAAGCAAACGATGAGCCTGATAAAAAGGAGAAGCATTAGATGAAACAGACTCCCAGAGTAACATATTTTCCTCATCTTCAGGAGATTATCACTTCCAGTCCCAACACAGCCATATTTGACCAGGAGCCCAAGAGAGCACACAATTGGCTATGCTCTCAGAGTGGGAGGAACGGCCCTGCTGGTGAACGCAATGCTATTCAAGCGTCTGCTAAGTCACATGTACAGAATTGGGCAGTTAGCCTTCTCCAAACATGTGCTGTCCTTAAACGTTGCATGGCTGATGATGCGGCTGGTTTCACACATCTCAGTGAGGGCGTTAGCTTTCTTAGGGTGCTAGCTGCCATGAGAGCGAGAAGACACCTAGTTGACTAGGAATTGGCAATGACTACGCTTGGAGAAAATTTGGTAGAAAACCCAAAACATTGTTGAAATAAAAACAAAATCCTTTCTGTCAAATAATGGCTCTGTTAACAAGTTCATTGGTCTCACAAATTATTCAAATGTAATGGTTATCAGAAGCGCTGTGGCAAGATTGTTCACCTCTCCGTGTGTTTCTTCCTTAAGATTCTTTTCGTCTCACCTCTGTTCTGTAGTTTGAATCCAAGAGGAGTGAAACTTGCATTAATGTGCCATGACAAAGGTCATGCTCCCAACAGAGTGGAGGCATTAATCAATTACAGAGGGCCTGAAAAGAATGAGAGAGGTTCATCGGGTCTTACATCGGCATATTATGATAAGCCAGACTACGCAAACCTTAACCCCTTCTCTCTCTCACTCTCTCTCTTTCTTTGTTCTCTCTCTCTCTCTCTCTCTCTCTCTCTCTCTCTCTCTCATTGTGCTCTCTCTCTCTTTGCTCAGTGTTCATGTGTGTGTATGTGTGTGTGTGCGCGCGCACATACGTGTGTTGCAAAACTAGGAGAACTGGACTTCCCGCTTAAGTGGTGATTTTCTGTATCAGCTTGTAAAAATAGAGAGGGGATGTCTGAAGAAATCAGAGAGGCAGAATAGCAGACCAAGAAGACACGGAGGGGTGAAATAGAGAGAATATGCACATTTTATCCAACAGGGACTTTCGCTTTCAGCCATGTGAATCAGCCAGCTCTTTCTCAGGTTGACAGAGTGGATTGTGCGAGAGTTGAGTGGATGAAAGGCAAATGTAAAACGACAGAGTGCCTGACGATAACCAAACTGCTGATCTTAGTCATTTTGTTGGCTCAGAGTCAAGGTTTTCGTTGAGGGAAAATTCAACTCTTCGCCAAGCAGAGTGCACTCGTTTTAATTTTTAAATGTCACAGTTATTACGAGTAAGCAAGTCGTGGCCTTATTATTCCCAATGCAAACAGAATAGGTGTTTTTTCAGGGACATGAGAGTACAGATGGAGACCGAGGGGTTGTGAGCTTGGTGATGGACTTTGGAGAGTTGAAATCGATTTAATCAACATTAAAGAAACTCATACAAGGCATTAGGCTCAGATTTAAAGAAGACTTATGCCTAATATGACATACATTTTGATTAATTGGCAGCTCCTACATAGGCCAAAGTAACAGTTAAAATGTGTTAATTCTTCTCCTTCTGGAAAGGTGCAGTATGATCTTTTTGTTGCTATTATAAAGATATACCATCTACAGCAACTGTATGGTAAATGGGTGGATCCTATTGTGCTGTTCAGTATAAAACATTCTATTTTTGTATAGAAAAAAATGTATAAAGCATGAACAAAAATTGGGTTGTGTAAAAGCATCATCAGTAATCTACAAAACAAACAACATGAATTTTGGTTTTCATTACAGGATGCCATATGGCAGAACAAAGGAGATCAGGTCAGAAACAAGCTGACCCTCACAAATAAACTTAATGATACCCTTCATTCACCAAAAGAATCCCACTGCTCTTTCAATGAAACCTGTTCCTCGCATCATGTGACCTCAGTACCATAACAAAATAATAATGCATTCATATCAGAGGGTGGGTGTGTGTGTTTCCTCATTGCTGGAGCTGAGCTACATCACAGTGGTGTTCAGCCAATCCTATTGCAGCATGCAGTGATCAGCAGCCGTGGAGATCGGTTGGGCTCCACCCACATTTAGCAGGCAGGGAAGATCTCTGGTGCAGTTTAAGGGCAGGGTTAACAAAGTGCTTTTCATCCCATGATAAAAGGGGCTCGCTCCCAGAATCTCAGTCACGTCAAGTCTTATAGCAGTCAAGTCTTATAGCAGTCAAGTCTTGCATCTTATAGCTTGTTAAAGACTCTGAGTTATGAGAGAGGTCATCTCCTTACCAGAGTGAAAGTGCTATCTGATCAGAAGACAAGTTCACTAGCTATTTCTCCAAAATGAAATCAAACTACTGTTTTCAGTAGACTCACTCTAGCAGTCTGGCTCCCCAAATGACCTGAACCTACAGTTTCCCCAAAGCACTTTTTTGTTATCATCTTCAATGTCAGAGAGAACTATTTTCCCATAATCAGTGTGCCACGGCGCTTTTGGGGAAACTTTGGGGAAAACCCATAAAGGCGAAACCCCAAGTGGAAAGGGGGTATAAAAGGGGTTGATAAACATAGAAGTCCCATCAGTCAGCCACCTCAGCTCCCCCAGAACACCTACTGCAGTGCTGCAATGCACCCACACAGTTTAGACTTTTCACTGCTTTGATTATACACATGATTCTCTTTCATGCAGGAAATGCATTATTATTATTATTATTATTACTACTATTATTATTATTATATTATATTATCATCATCATAATTAGTAGTAGTAGTAATTGTAGAAGCTTTTTTTAAATATATTTTTTAGAATAATGATCACATTGGGTAGGTGGTGTACATCTGCCAATAACTACAGACAAGGAGGAAGAGGAGATTTATTCTTATGATTGTGCTATTATTAGCTTCCGTCTGACCAGCTTGCCTTTATACTGGCATGCTTATTTATGTCTATGCCAAGCCCACCCTGTCCCCTGTTTTATCTCTCTGCCATCCTCCTGACCAACAGTCATGAACGCAGGGGTTCTTTCTTTAGATTTCCTTGTCCTTGTATATATGTATATATTTTCAACCTTTTCATTTAAGGAAAAATATTTATGTGCGGTTTTAACTAGAAGCTTTGGGCTTCATCCACACATAATAATAATGTGATTACTGTCATATTACTGACCATGATTTTTTGTCTTAAAGTCGTGGTTGTAACGGAGATGACAACATAAACCTATAAATGTATAGTAGTCTGTTCAAACTACTGAAACATACAGACCATCGAAACCCCAAACTTGTTGGTAAATTGCAAAGTGAGGAGCAGAAGACTAAGAAAGCAATCCTTCTCTCAGAGTGAGAACAAAGCCAGTTTCACACAACAGGATAGCACAGTACAGCTGGCCCTGCTGGGAATTGTACAAGTGGGACTCGACCTGGGAACCTAACCTGAATAACAGATAGGGTGCCCTTCTACTGGCGGTGGAGCACACTTAAAAAACACTGCCACAAATGTGCAGTATATATTAGAATACAGTTTTGTCATGAAAAACTGGGACCAAGCTGGTTAGCAAAAACTATTCAATTGGCTGTCCATAAGGATTAACGTTACTGCTGGATTGGCCACCTGTTGGCAGGTTATGCTTTAAGTCATTATGTACATTTGCTGCCATGTAAAATTGATTTGAAAGCTGAAGTGTGTAAAAGTGACCAGAAGTAGTTAACAGACATGGTCCACTGGCGTATGTAAGGTTTCGTTAGTGAAGACTCTTTTCCCAGTTAGACTTCTTGTATGAATTACACACATAAGTGAGATGCAGCACGTTGCCAGGGTAGTAAATCACTACCATGGTGGACTTAGCAGAAGTCATTAAATCATAAGTTAATGAACTTTATGACCTCTCCCAACTGTAGAGAAATCACAGCACAGATGCCAAATGAGTCTTTGTCGGTGTCGGACCAAGCCACCAAGTGGGTGGGCCAAGAGGTTTAGTCCAGCTCTGCTTAAGAGCAATTATACAGTATGCCAAATTTCATAGCTAAAGAACATTTATGTTATGATAAAACAAGAAAATCTATGCACTTCCTGGGAATTTCTACATGTTTACCCTAATATCTAGATGGTTTTGGATTGACTTTTTCTTCTTTTCATTTTTTTCTGTTGTCAACTATGTCCAATTCTTCTTTCCAAATTCCCTAATTCACTTCACACAGGGCAGTGGTGAACAGTTGTGAAATGCATTTCGAAATGACCGAGTATGACGAGTGTAGTGCGAACAGCGGCTGCTTTTGCTCAGCGAGGAAGCCCGTGACGAAAGCCCAAGCTGACAAGCTCACCACCGATAAACCAGGAGTTCACTGAAGCCCTCATCATCCTGACATTAAATAACACTTGCACAACCACTCAGTATATACCTGCCTTTACTTGTGATGGACAAATGAAAGGAGTACACATTTACACATTTTGTGTCTGGGCTGGATTTAAGGAGGAGACACACAGGAGTGTGGAAAACTACACTGTGTGTGTGTGTGTGTGTGTGTGTGTGTGTGTGTGGAAGGGGAGAGAGAGGTAGAGAGAGAGAATAACTTTAATTTTAAAAAAAGTTAATCACTGCCATTTTAATTATTTGAGAAAGTTTTAGTGTCCCCCAATGTGGTCTGTTTCTTTTCATTGAAACTACAAAAGGAGAAGCGTCATTTGTTCTTTTAATTGGCTAAGTGGCAGAGAGATTAAGGCAGCCTAAAACTGGTTTGTAATTGGTTCCTGTTGGTTGATGCATAGCAGTCCATCAATTGCAGTAAATAAAACTAACTTTCAAAAAACTGTTGCCATTTTTTTCTGTTTGTTTAATATAAAGTGATGCAGAAAAAGGAGGCACATTCCAATCCCATGACGCCATAGCATCCCAGAGCTTGTTAAATGCTTTAACAAGCACAAACATGCAACATGTAAACCATGCAAGCACATACATGCAAGACAACGCACACACACACACACACACACACACACACACACACACACACACACACACACACACACACCCCTTTTCTACCTCTAAGCTGTTGCTTTTGTGGATTGGCTCCACATGCCCATGGAGTACCCCATCTGTGACTTTTATTAAACAGGTTCCCACCCCAGGACCCTGTCCCACACACACACGTACTCATACACACACAGACACTGCGTGCTGCATAATAAACAGCTTGATACATACTGTCCTGGAGAGAATACAAGTGTCCTACTGTGATGACAATGACAGCTCTCTCTCTCTCTCTCTCTCTCTCTCTCTCTCTCTCTCTCTCTCTCTCTCTCTCACACACACACACACACAGAGTGAGAAAGAGAGAGAGAGAGAGAGAGAGAGAGAGAGAGCGAGCGAGATGCCTATAATGAAATCATTGCTATATACTACAATGAGGATACATGCACTGAGGTAATACACAAAATATTTTTGAATCACTCAAATCTGCAGAGATGATAATTTTCCTTAAATATTTGAATACTTTCACAGATGACTTGCCTTCCGTTAGTGGCGGCAAAGGGAGTTTCATTCTTATATCAGGATATTTCAAGCTTTTCCAAGACTTGGGACAGATCACTTAGCTTTAACTTGCAATAGATATCTTTGATGTGCTAATTCGAGTAATGGTGTGTGAGGAGCCTTGGGGCTGAAGCTAAATACAGTGATACACTACTATTGTTAACATTCTTCCATTTCAAGTGTAGTGGAGATATTTTCTGTCAGTTTCAATGGATTTGTGTTACAGTGCTTTTTTTTCGGATACCCAGCCCATTCGAAGTTAGCTCACCGTTGAAATGCTCGAGAGCTGTCTTCACTTAATTTTGTAACGAGCATTTTAAGTGTTTGTGCCGTTTGACGGAACATTTGTGAATCATAACCTGCCATTCTAACCGGCGGTCTGAGAGAATTACGCGAACATTACAGTTTTTTCCGGGACGCACAAGCCCCTTCGGATTTCTTTTTGGCGCGTCGTAGGTAGTTGTCAAATCCAGCTTGAGGTCTATTCTCCCCGGCTCCCTCCCCTTGCTCCTGCGCCATCCTTCTCCTCATTCCCTCTCCCAACGGCAGAGGTCGCTTGGCATTTCATATGGAACGGACGAACTGTTGGCAGTGAGCGCATGGGTACATTCTCCTACTACATGACAAAGCAGAGAGAGAGAGAGAGAGAGAGCGCCAGTGGGAAAATAGATCAATACTAAATCCAACAAACTGCGTTACCGTGATAGGATGTCAACGTTTCATTAAAAAAAACCAAAAAACTTAAATGCACTAGTTGTCAAGTTGCAGTAGGTTCATATTCAGAAAGCGGCTGTCTATGCGGACTGCATTTTCCTTGCCTATAAAAGTGAACTTTTAGTCGCATTTTGTCCGCGTACGCTTCTAGTTAGAAAACTATACTCAGGTATCGTTGCACGAACTGTTTTTGCCGAAGCAAAAACCGCGAACGGATGTGAGGAAAGAGTGCTTGGAGAGAGACTCAACCCCTTTTTCTTTCAATCGTTCTGTTTCTTTTTGTTTGGGTTAACAATAGAGCGAGAGAGAGCAGAGGGAGAGAGAGAGAGAGAGAGAGAGAGAGAGAGAGAGAGAGAGGACGAGGACTCACAGACGCTGAACCTGTTTTCATGCCTTCAGTCTAGCGGAGCGGGCGATGGATGTGAGATTTTATCCTGCACCCCCTTCAAGCGTGGGCTCCTGTACATTACCTACTGATTCCAGCCTCGCCTCTCTGGACTATTATCACTGCAACAAGGTAATTACCCAAACAGCAAGGCTTTGTTTCTTTACGCGCCAGATTACTTTTCTTTTCCTTCTATTTTCCCCCCCAAATAATATACCATGCGTCAACGTTGCGCAGCCGCGTCTATATGTGCAGATGGTGAAAGCATGGATTCTCAGTTTATTGCTTAGAGGTTAATTTCACGTTTTAGTTCGTTCGTAACCTCGCATGAGGCGCAAGCATCCCGCGTAGGGCAACGCGTAGTTGGGACGAGTGGGCGAAAACGTCCAAACTTAGTTGCATCTCCTGGGAATGGTTGAGGACAACGCAAGCACTTGCTCCTCTTCATTGGCTAATTGATGCCACAGCGAAAACAAGGATGGGTGGCTGAAGGTGAGAAAGCGCTGCTAGAGTTTGTCCACCATAGGCGCAGTGCCAGCTCTTCCCAGCGAGGAGATGGAGCGCTCTTTGCTATTACAAAATGCATGAGCGGGATTCAAATACGGGCGTAGCAGAATGTGTGCCTCCCCACCCCCCGTACGTAAGGCATTCTTTTTTTTTTTTTTTTTAGAACAGTATTTGCTACAGAATTTTGATAGCTATGTTTCTTGTTGATACAACTACACCCCTCTGAACGGCGCTACAGTGACGGAGTTGGGTTTCCACGTGTTAGAGCAGTCCACTAATTAATTACCTCGGAGCCTAATTACTAGTGGGCAGCCAGTTAATCAGATTCGCTTTTGATCAAAATGCCACTGGATAAATGAGACACCACAAAAACTGACCTACAACCTTGCTTTGCCTGCGGATGCCTGTGCTGTTTTATAATTTTAATATTACTTTGTTACCCAGTAGGTATCGTACGTATTATATTTCACTATCACAATACTCGCTGCATTATTATATTATTATTATTATTATTATTTATGAAGATGTATTCAGTTTAAAATCGTGTCACCCCGATGTAAACTTTTAGTTATAGCTACTTTGTAGATTTGCACATGCCTTCTTGATAGGTAGCCATCACGAAGCTTAATGCATTTCAGCTATCAACTGAGAATAGATGTATGTGATCTAAGAGTATATCGCCGCAAGTGCTTTAAGCCAAGCCGGGCTCACAGCTGTAAGTAATTTAAATACCTTCTAAGGTGGCTTTCTAACTTGGATGAGTTTGCTACTGTAACATGCACAAAAAAGCCATAGAGGCGCACTCTCTCTCGAGCCACTTAATATTACATTCACTACGCTTTTATTTCCAATTTTATGTTCATGACACTTAAGACTGAAAAAGTTCGGAGAAGAAATTTGAAAGCTGGCGGGTTTTTAACGATTCTTTTGATGTGCAGCGAATGACTGCACCTGTCATCAAACGTCGACCAAAGGCAAATTCGAACTAAATATGCTTTAACATGGTGATGGGTCTGCTTGATATTGGTAGTTTTTCGTGTAACTGTAAAAACTGAGGCGCACGTACATTTGGCTTTGAAGTACGCTTTTGCAGAGCGTTTTTTTTAATTTCAGAAACAGTGAGTCTTGTCATCGCACTAAAATTGCAGGCAGATTTCAGTAGCACTTCAAAATATGTGAAACGTTACTGTCTACTATCAAATCTTTCAAATAGCTTTCCCCCCGAATAAGTTAAAAAATCGATTCCAGCCCATGCATCATATAGAGCTCTGCATGTAGCAACGACTATGCCCATGCTTTATAAGATATTCAAGATGGTGCAGCGTTTTGTTTTTTTTGTTTTTTTAACCTGTTCTGACCAATTAACATTGGTTTGCATGAATATTACACTAGAGGTGTTTAAGAGATTTTCAAATTTGCATGTTCTGTTATCTAAGAAGCAATCAAGTGTGACAACTAATGAATTGTTTGCAACATGCATGGCATGGTGATGAGTCCGGTTAAGTCCACATTCTAAGCACCAAAGACTTGGCAGAAAGGCCTTTGTGATAGGAAACGTTTTTCACAAAGGCTCTTTGCTGTTTGCTTTACTGAATGAATTAAGTTGTGACAGTGGTCTGTGGTTCGTTCTGGCGATTTCGCTGCTTGCGGAGCATGCTGGTCGTTTCTGAGGGAGTTAGCATAACCACATCCAATCTGGTCTGTGAAGCATGCATTGACCATTCGATTGAAATCTCTACCACAAAGTAGTTACATTTGGACTTCGCAAAGCAACAGATAATATTGAGTGCAGCAGATGGAATGCTAGATAAAGGGGAACAAAGAAAGAAAATGAGCTCTAACACTGGGTGACTAAGCTAGAAGTGAACTAATATAGGGTACTCCGTAGAAGGAAGGCCTTGATGTATGACTCACATTGCTTCGCTTTCCACCCTGTGGCATTACTTCCCCATCTCGTCTGTAAGAAACTCATAATTTGGTGATGTGTGTTTATAGAAGTATGTCACAGAGTTTAGCTTGTGGCTCAGGAGCATATGGAAAAGATCAGCTAGCAAGCCTGCAAGAGTACAGTACGCCGACTCCATATGCCGAAAAATGATCTTATACAAGTGGACGTTATGCAACAAATTTGAAGGGAAACGTCTGCTCCCTTGGCCACAATGGCTGTCTTTATGCAGCCCTGCATTAATATCATAAAACGCTCACAATGGGCCAGCGTGGCCTGTGGAAGGCTGTCGTGCGGGTGCATAATAGCAGCCAGCATGGAGGCACTCACCGGGACTCTGCAGCGCACCATGAGCCGGAAACGGTTCTGAAGAGCTAGGCCTTTCATTTCCTGCTGCGGGCATGCTTAGGCCCTGCTTAGGCGGCGCTGTCCCCACTGCCGCGGTACGCGCGCTGGGGAGCAGCCCGTCATGGCACCCCAAGAAACCCTGGAGCTAGGCGCAGAAAGTGGAGTTCCTATCTACGACAGAGCTTCAGCAGCCCGGGCCTCCTCTCGCACTGCCCCGGTTGAGCTGCACGCCATAGACGCTGACGAACCTAGCGCATTGCTCAGCGCAATGGGAACAACAGAATACCTGCCGAGAACTGTCTGCGCCTGGGTGGGAGTGACAAAACCACAGCCATGAAACAAAGGAACAGATTGGGGCTTGTATTTTCAAATGCTTCAGGCTTGTGTTTTTGAAACAATTTAGTCTTCAGTAGGGGCTTACCGCAAACAGCACCTATTTGCATTCGTCTTCTAGCAAAAGACATTACAAAATGCTCCAAATGCCAGCAAAGTGGGAATCCATTCTAACATCTTGTGACATAGATCGCATGCCCATGTGCCCACTGTGAGCAGCCGGCCCGGGCTTCATGGGGACGGTATGGGATTGATGCATTGCGATTTGGTGAAGGGCACATGCATTTCCCATTCATGTCATTTCCTCCCAGTGAATCGAGTAATCTGCAGAGTGGCATTAACTGAAGTGCAGTGACCCGCAGGCCCCGCTGTCTTTTTCTGGTCTTTATGGCGATGCACTCCGCTCAATTTATGAGTGAAATTACACCTTATCCAGGCTCGCTCTCCGACCACGAGATGGCTGGAATAGGGGGGCTAGCTGACAGTCAGATCATCTTGGCCACCATTTTATGCAGTGGTACATGAGGAAGCTGTTACCATTGAGTGGTAGAGGAAGGCCAGCGAGAGTCAGTGATAAGCTGCACAGTCCCCCACATATGCCCCTAAATTCATTTTCTATACTGTTGTGAGTCATACTCACTTTTTTAATAATCTGTCTGTCTCTCTCTTTGTCTTTCTCTCTCTGTGTCTCTTTTTCACCATCTCCTCTTTGCTCTCTCTCTCTCTCTTTTTCTCATGAGTGGGTGTATTGTTTGTCAAGCATACTCTCTATGCATTCCTCTGGTAAAAGGCCATCTCTTCATAAATGCATGTTTTTGTCCATAGAATATTTGCTGAATGCATTATGACTTGTGCGTAGCCTGTGGCCCATTGACTTCATTAAAAACTGAAGCTGGATAGGTTATGAGAAGCTGGCCCCTTGCCAACCCCATTGTAAAGTATCAAAAACATTACAACGCAAATACTAAAATTAAAGCAGACATACATAGTTGGTATATGGTTGCATTTGCCAAACTCAAAAATATGCACGAAAGTTTCAGAGCATACTGAACCACTTTTAGTTATTACCAAAGATACATAAGACATAGATTGGCAGTACAAAAGTTTTTAAAACCATAAATGATAGAACTTTAATCAAATCTGAAGGGATAATATACTCCAATATGACATGCAGGAAAACTACATCATATGCAATATGCATTTTTGTTTCATTGGATGGACTAATGGAAGTTATTAAACATCTGCGAACTTTGGGTGCACTGCTGAACCATGTACCACTGGCTAACTGTGCAAACAGAATTTAAAGCATATGGCCCAGTTTCTTTAATCAGCATAAAGTTAGACCAAACTTTAAGTGACAGTCATAAACTTTTTAACCCATTTTAAACTCCATTTTCATTCTGAATCCAAGATCAGTGAGTGGGTGGTTGATGGTATGTTATCTGTTACATACCTGATGACTATAAAAGACCTTAATTCATTTAAGTAGATTGTGAGGCCCCATTATCTTTTTCACACTGTACAATCTCTCTCTCTCTCTCTCTCTCTCTCTCTCTCTCTCTCATGCTTTCTTTCTCTCGCTCTCTCTCTTGCCAGCTCTCTCTTTCTCTCTCTCTAGCTTTTACTCAGCCGCTTAAACCAACTAAAAATAACTCCTAGGCAGTGCAATTACTGGAAATGGGTTGCAGAGTGGGTGAATCTAGGAGTGCAAGTGCCTGGCTTGAACAAGACTTAAAAACAAAATCAATACGGAACAGCAAAGCACCCTCACTATATACTGTAAGTAAATGAATGAAGGAATGAATGAATAAAGAAAGAAATGTAGTAAAAATGTTTCTATTTGTCTCTGTGTACATGTGCAATGTTTTCAGATTGGTGAGAGCCCCTGAGCCAGAGTCTGTGGAGCATGAGATTTGCTCAGGTGTACAACACTGATTTAACACTGGTGTGCCACAGAGCCTCATGCATGCACACGCCAGGCATACAAAAGCACGATAGCAACTGAGAACTTCTTTCAATTTTTATTTTCTTGACATACACTGACGTACTTTAACTTCAGTATTTTATTATTTTCTTTCTCCAAAATTTCCCTCACCCTTCGCGTCCGGACGCTCGTAGCCGCATGAGCTGCCCCAGCAGGCAGTTGCCCTGCCGCTCAGGACTTCTCGCCCAGACTGAACGCCCTCTCAGTCTTGTTCACGCCATGCGTACAACCTTCTTTTTCCCACGACTCAGCCTCCGCAGAGATGCCAGACGCGAAACGAACGGTGAAGCCGGCGGCAGCGCGCCCTGAGCGCAGAGCATCTTCAGGCTGCACCGAGCCATCCGCTTTTCCTGCTGACTGGACAGACGCAGGCGTATGGCAGTGGTGTTCTCCTAACTCAAGACCAGGCTCAGGACCGAACTGTGCATGTCAAAAAGCAGGGCGCACGCCACCACGGGCAGTGGAGGGGGGAGGGGGGGAGGAGGATCAGCTCTGGTGGAGATATTTACAAGTATGACATAAGTCACCGAAAGTTCTGCACGCGTGAAAATCATTCGTCTCCAAGAACACTGAAGACTGGATAAAAAGCTAAAAATACTTGTAAAATATATATACCTAAACAAAATTACATGTTGTCACTTTCTTGCAGTGAGAAAAATGATTCTTTTCACACACACACACAGACACACTATATATATATATATATATATATATATATATATATATATATATGAAGCAACATCTAGGGAGTAAGTGCAGTGTACTGTAGCAGAAGATGTAGAAAATTGCAGTGAAGTTCACAAGGTTTCCACACACCTGTATATGAAAGGTATTTTCTAAGTTGTATTTAATTAAACCATTTACTGCTGGCATACTGTGCATCAGTGCTGAGGAGGGGAAATGCGAAATGCTACGATGTGTACCCCGTGCCTGGTGAGATCTCACACTGCATGAGTCAGAGCTGTGTAGTGGGGCTTGTGTGTGTGTGTGTGTGTGTGTGTGTGTGTGTGTCAGTCAAAGCTAGTACACTCTGACACTTGTCTTGCTGGTGTGTGATGCGGGGCTAGTGCAGACCGCATGGGTCATTGAGCCTCAGCGTGTCTACAGCATTGATCCCTTTCAATTCCTAGGTGCCTTTTTCTAAATGGAAAGATTTCTCAGGCTGTCAATCACCGTTTGAGGCATGATTAATAAAATAAGGAACATAATAGCATAATAGAATCTTGTTGTGTTTATTGCAGTGAATGATTTTTTTTTTAAAAACTGCATTTATAAAAGGCAAAACAGCTCAGAAAGTATAACAAGGCCACATTCATGCAAAGCACTAAATCATTATAATTCATTATTATATTTGCTACTGTGAGAGGCATGAAAGAGAGAAATTCAGAAATTCCTCGCTTCTCATAAACAAATGCAGGGATATATACATCCATATAGGCTCAGTAGTGTGGTAAACGTAGCCGCTGTTTTTTAAGCCCTGTCAGCAGCAGTGGGAGTGCTAGCCTAGCAGCGCGCTAATTGGCCTTGGCAGAAAGCTGGAGCAGGAGCTCTTGTGAAGGGGGGAGCTTTGAATGGCTGCTGGCTGGACGCTGAATAGCACGCTGCTTCACTAATGCACACCGTAAATAATAATGATGCCTGTACGTGCCAGACTTCGGTCGAAAAAGCTCCCCGAAATGGGCGAGGTGAAAAGAAAGGTCTCCTCGTCTGTGGAGATGCCAAGACCATTTGAGAGAGGCTCTGACAGCCTGTAATGTACTACAGCACTTCCAGGTGCTGCAAGAAGAACTTGACTGTTCCTTCTGAGGGTGTTTTCTATTGTGTAATTTTTTGTGTTGCTTTTTTTTCCTTGTTGTTGATTGTGTGTGTGTGTGTGTGTGTGTATGTGTGTGTGTTTTCGTACTGTAGGTTTTTTTTCATTCATTAAGTAAACCCTTGTGCTCCAGTCATAATAGCTTTAATTGTCAGCTTGTTTTCGAAGTTGCGAGGGAAACGATAAGGGCAGAGCAGCGGGGAAAGCACATCCATGCCAGCGTCCTTAAGGACCGTCTGGCGGTGACCTCACAACGAACCACCAAAGGCGACCGTACGAAGCCATATTAATCGTGATCCTCTTCAGTGCTTGGCACTTTGATCAGGATGAGGGTTTTGATGTGGGCCGGCATTTCCTACCCATTTACATTAGAAAAACGGCGGTGTGCTGTGCTGCTCAACACCCCCCTCCCCCGACATCAGGAAGTGGTGGTGGGTTTAGCAGAAGCTACCAGCCTCCATCCGTCCGATCGCATCATATTTCTGCTCCTCATTATATCGATGGGGGGGGTGGGTTAACCTCGGTGGGTAAGGGAGTGGATTATTTATTTATTTTTTTGTCTGGGGTGCATTATTTTTCAAGGGCCTGTAATGTCAATCAGCGCGGTGGAAACCTAAGAGGAAGGAATGGCGGGTTATGGGGGCGGGATGGGGTGGAGTGACGGATTGTTCAGGGGGCACGTTCTTTTTCAGCAGACTATAACGTCAATCAGCAGAGTGGAAACCCAAAATGAGCCCTGCCACCAGATGTTGCCGCTCTCCGACTGTCACTTGAAAGACAGAGGTTTATTGTTCTAGAGCGCCCGGCGTGGTTCAGAACTTAGAACCCATAAACTGCTGACTGATGCTGCTCTCCGCACATGCCTAAAAGCCAAACAAGGGCTCAACTGTGTCGCCCCTCGAGAAAATCATGTGTGAAATGCGTCGAAATAAAAGTGTTTCTGTTTTGCATTATCGTCAGTTTTTCTGGCGCGCCAGTAAACAAGACCGGCGCATCAGCCATGAGGCGGACAGTGCTCCTCATGCTGCAGCATTTCAAAATGGCGCCAAAGCACATCAAAAGCCGCACTGCACGTTCATTTCCGTCACAGGCAGAGTCATTGTGTTGTATGCACCGGCACTATGGCGTCTTGTGTAAGTCTGAAATAGGAAATAACTTTGCGGCAGCAGAGTCTCAGCCAAACAGGATGGCATCTCACAGTTAGCACAGTTTCTTTGTCACCCACGTGTATGTGGTTTTCAGTATTGCACTTTTTGGTCAGGAAGTGTTTTAACCCCTGAACTAGCGCGTTTGTTTGTGTGTGTGTATGCTCATAATATGAAGATGAGAACAGTTGGAGGGATGAAGACCGAATCCTAGGCATCACTCTGCCTGTGTGGTTTTCATCTGCTTTTTATAAGATCTGGATGTTTTAAACCTCTCCCAACTACATCCAAGTAAAATCAAGCAGCCAGAGATTTGGGGCTAATCAGATGGTCATGGTTTTGTTGATGGTCGAACGTCCAAAATACTTCCTGGCCCATACTACACCATTTGTCACACCTTGACAGATGTGGTGAACTGTAGAGTTTTGATATAAAGTGGCCATCTTCCACAGGAAGTCCAAAGAGAAAACCCAAAGGCCTGCGCTAAAATGCAGTGCGTCATTGATTCCATTACAGATGCGCTTCTGCTGAAATTAAAGCACCTGAGATGGTAGGAAAAAGAGGAAATGCCAGTGGCAGCAGAGGGCTGGAGCGTTACACAGGGAAACGGAATTACCGCGCAGTGGGCTGATCCCAAGCCGGGCACCAGGGATGTTCACTTAACGCAGGAGGGCCGACGTTTATGCTGATTGGTTGCCGGCTGTTCAGTGGCACTGTAGTGGCAGCGAAGCCGGGGGCATGGTCCTAGTCAAACTACGCAAGTAATGCGAGACAGGACTCCTCGCGAGAGAACGTTGCTACGCTCGCTCTTTCCCACTACGCGATATATGGTGTCGGGATCGGCTTTCAGAAAAGAGAAAAAAAAAAATCCCGCCGGCACTCCTTCGCCGACGACATCGCACAGGCCAGCATACTTTGTTTTCTTCCCTACAAAGAAAAAAAGTGGTGTTCTCACCATCGTGCTGCTCTGATGAGGGACTTTTTAAAGGAAGCATTACATAAATACAATGAAAGGGCTTGCATTATTTTTAGCCCTCCCGCTTCGGTGCAGACCTTTCTGATCTGTGGCTTTCCAGTGAGACCTGCAAACGGTGTAGTTCAAGCTTTAGAATGCAGCCTTGCTCAGAGACGTCTGTTCGGGGCGCAAGGAGACATTTACCTTTAGGGTTGTTTCTCCCCCGGTAAAGGGCAACGTCTTGTTTTTCCTCGGTATTTTGCAGCGTACTCCCTTACTCTAAATCTAAACATGACCACAGTTGAAATTATACAAACCTGTATCACAATCAAAAAGTTTTAAACGTCTTTGCAAAATGTACGTTTTCACCAGGGGGGGCTGAATGAAGCCTTCTGGGCACTGGGTACATATACTATGAAGAACAGAATTCAAAACAAAACGTTGTGCATTTGATATATTTATGTGCTGGCTCCAGTATACACTTTGATGTGTACCTTACCATTTAGGAAATTAGTTTCCATTAGTTTTACTTCTAACACACACACACACACACACACACACACAGCAAAACATACGCATCACGGTTTTCACCTGGGAGGGTCCAAAGCAGATGTTTACGTCTACTCCCCAGCAGTGGCTGTACATATGCATTCAAGGAAATTCTGCTATGACTATATATATATATATATATATATATATATATATATATATGTGTGTGTGTGTGTGTGTGTGTGTGTGTATGTGTATATATGTGTGTATATGTATGTATATATATATATATATATATATATATATACACACAATAGTTGGAGCTGTTCTTTACTGAGAGCTCAAACAAGGAATATTAATTTAGAGTTTTACAAAACGTGCTATACAACCAAAGCGGTGCAAGCATGTAGCTCCCAGTGATGTGGCGTTTGGTGAAGTGTAGCTCCGGGATTTCTAACAACTTTGGCACTTTTACAGCTTGGACCGCCGGAAGGGAAAGAGACAACGTTGTATTTGAAAATTAATTGTGTGAGATTTTCACAGCGCCAGCAATAGATTGTAGCTTTCTTTACCTTGAAGTGGTTTACCATGAGGTGTTTGAATCCCATAGCATTACCATGAAATAGCTGCATGTAGTATTAGCATGAAGTAGCAGATGACATTGATGTAGTTTTATGTGAGTTATTTTGGTAACTTGCTGTGGTCACTTAACAGAAAGTAGTTCAAGAGTGTGAAATACACTGCCATCAACCTCTTTTATCAGGAAATGAAGAGAGGGAAGATAGCCCGGAGTAATAAAAAAAGAAACAATTTCATGGAGTTTGACTACCTGTAATATGGAGAAGTTTCACTTGGGCTGGTTGTTGCTGATATTGTATCTGCCCTGATTATCAGAACATTTGACTGAGAGCAGAGGGGGAGACGGCGTCCCCGTGTGAGAGACATGTGGAGAGCGTCTCTGTGCGAGACACGAGAGCATCCCTGTGTGCGCTGGCACAGGGAGCTGGAGCTGAGGCTAATGGCTAACGGAGAATCAAGCGCACAGTTTGTGAGGCCAGCTGAACTGTGACCAACAGCTTTCTCCCAGAGGGCTTTGAGGTGCCAAGAGCAGCCAACCTGGGGTGAAGCAGCGTCTGCTCCTAATGACAACAACTTCCCCGGCTCTCCGCGGACGCACGGGACAGGCCGGAATGAGAAGGCTGCTTAGTGCAGCACATTCCCCGTGTTCTCATCCCCGCGTGGCATTCCTAAGAAGTGGAGATACAGCTCCGAAGACTCCGTCAGCTAAGCAAGTGGATATGGGATAAATAAACAGTGCAAGAGAGTGGTATAGATGGAAGGGAGGAATGCAGTGGCTGGTTTTATTGAAAGAGAGAGAGGGAGAGCGAGTGTGTGCGTGTGTGTGCGCGCGCGCGTGTGTGTGCGCGCGCGTGTGTGTGCATGCAGGGCTGGGCAAACACAGGCAGTTGTCTTAGCTTTCTATGGCATGTCCTGAGCAAACAGTGGCAGAGTTGGCTGGCTTTAAGCCCAGCTTAGGATAGCCCTGGGGCCTCCAGGAGGAGCTACCCTCAGGACCCTCACACACACACACACGCTCAATTATGTCTGCATGTCCCTACACACACACACACACACACACACACACACACATATATATACACTTTTCTCCATATACACACATGCAATTCAATACCCACATACATGTACTATAATGTACTTTACATATCATAGCCAAAGAGCATAACTAAGACAGCATAACCTGCCACTCATCACCTCCCTAGTTACTGTATCGCTTTCTAGAATTTGGTCCCAGGATTGCTCATGTCACGATGTCACGTTTTCAGCTCCTGCTGAGATCTCTCGTGACGTGCTGACATGAAAATCCCCTTTTTACTGCAACAGACAGTTTACAATATTCTTGCAGTCTTTCGAGATGACTGTCCTGTGTGTGAACTTTGAGATGTGCCAGGGACCCTCCCAGCCAGAATCACCTCGCATTTCCTGGAACATATGAATGACTTCAGTTTTCTAAATTAGCTATCTGCTAAATACAGATATATTTTTTTTTGTTTATGGATTCATTCCTTTTCTTCATCCCACCAAGACTGTGGAGCTGTGTTTGTCTGTGTGTGTGTGTGTGTGTGTGTGTGTGTGTGTCAGTGTGGAATGTGATGTGGTGTTGTAGCAGAGATAATGTACGATCACAGTGCAAACAGAGAGCTCTCTCATTCCAGCTCACTCCTAATCACTTCTAATCTTTGACACAAAGACACTGGAATCTGTCCTCTCTCTCTCTCTCTCTCTCTCTCTCTCTCTCTCTCTCTCTCTCTCTCTCTTCTTCTTCTTCTTCTTCTCTCTCTCTCTTCTACCTCTCTATCTTCTTTTCCCCATGTGTGAATGGTTGGGTGACAGATTGAGGGGTATGTGGGTTGCAGTTAGTAATCACATACAGCATAAAGGCACTATGGCAAAGGAACTGACGACTGCCTTTATCATAGCCCCTGCATGTTGGAAAAGCCATTTAGTACAGTTTCACTCAATTGCAGGCTAGATAGGTTTTTGTTAGTACTGAAAGAAGGTGCCTATGAAGACATTTTACCGAGAATTTATGGACTACATTGTCTAGTTTGTGTTATTGCCTGGATGCTTTAATATTATTAAGGGTCTTGTATACATTTCTATTGTGTATAAAGATTAATTATTACCAATAAACGGGTTGTTTTGATTATCTTCACAGACTGGAAGAAAATGTATTACATTAAATGGAAAGAGAGAGAAAATGAATGTTGATTATGTAGTGGGATTATAAAAATGCTTTGCTGGTCATGACTGTAGCCTCAGGACTATTCCTGGGGGCATATAGTCATATTCAAATTACCTCCAAATATGCGGGAGTGTGTTTTGTTTGTAATCAGTAAATTGCATAATCGGCTACAGGCTTTGAGGAAAGGAAAGCCCTGTGTTGACACTGTTGTCTTAATATTTCTTCCTTTCTTTCTATTGTAATTTGAATTTGACTATTGCTCATCGTTGCTGCAGAAGTAAACCCAGCCTGCTTTTCTCTCTTTTTCTGTGATTTAAATTCCAGTTGATCAGGTGAATCCCCTGCCCCTTCTCACTGTACGATCACAACAGGCAGCTACAGCACCAAAACCGATCTGTGCTCTGTAATTAGCCCACGACTCCACGCAAACCCTCTCCACCACTGTTTTATTCTTTCCTCTTACTAGCCCGTGCTCGCCCTAACCTCTGACCCCGGTGAAAACGAGATTAAAATGTTTGTTTTTCCATACGGGGCCAGGGCGCGCGGCAACGCGCCGCGTTAGCCCGCCCGCGCGGGCGGTGAAGGTGCGGGCGATACGCCGCACCGCCAGGAGGGATTTTTCCGAGACGGCTGATGGGTAAAGCCAGATGATGGCGTGAAACGTACCGCCTGCCCTTTGCCCCTGTTTTGCCGGTCGGTTGCTGGGAAGCGGGTCTGCACCAGCTCGTGTCCTCGCCGCGCCGGGGTGCACCCCCGCTGAGGTGCAGGAAAGCACAGCACCCACAGCAGGGTGAGCTGGACGCCCCGCGCAGATTGAGAGTTTATTTTTAAAAGATCGCTTCCGGGGGAGTATAGTGCAGTTGAATATTTGAATCATTTCTTGTTATGGTTTTAATTGAGTTTAGAAGTTTGTCCCCCTTCTTTGGAAGGTTTGGCTATCAAAGTGATTTCTCCTTTGTCATTGATGTGTGGTTGGGTTGTAAACTCTTAATGAGGCCCTGGGCCGTTTCCTGTGCCACACTATACTGGAAACTGTGAAGCATTTCTGTGAAGAAAAAAAACAAAACCTGACTTTAGGCGAAAAATGTTTATTTATAGTAAAACACTAAATGTTGCCCTCATCACCAATATGCCACGGAGTCTCGGTACTGACAGCATCACAGGTTTTCCCTTATTGACATGTCAGAACGGGAGGTAACCATTAAATTCCCATTTCTTCAGGAAAAGAACACGACCCCAGTCGTAACATAAGGAAAATTAAAGGTGGAAGTGTGCAAACAATTGCAGCCCCGCTTTAATGACGGAGCACGCCCCCACCCTCCCCGAGCGAAGAGAAGGGGCCGACTAAGAGCAGGGTAGAGGCCCCTCTCTAATAACAAGGACGCCAGGGCCGTATCTTGTGTGTTCAAATAGACCTCAGGAATTTTAAGAGGCAAGAACTGCAAGCTCAGATCTGAATGAGAAGGCGCTCTGTTCGGTCAGCGACGGCCCGTTAAATACAGGGCCTTACCTCTGCGCCTCTCATACCTCTTTGCTTTGAGCCATTTACTTAGCCTATGCCATTTAATGCAAGCCATTGTTGCGTTTATCAAGGGCTCTAAAATAAACATAAAACCGAGCCTGCGGCTTCTGAAGGGCCTTGCGTATTTACTGGACCAACATGTCGGTTCCCATGGCGCGCTCTCAAATAATTCCCACCTCAGGCTTCGAACTGCTCGGCTTGGCCGCGCACATCGAAAAAGCGCCTCGTTGGCCGCAAAGCCGTGCTCTTGGGGAAATGAGAGTGCCACTGCTGAAATAGCGTCAGATAAGGAGTTCAGTGAAAAGTCCAGAGAAAAGGGCGGAGCCCAGAGCAGCACGCCAGCCCCCCCCCCCCCCCCCCCCCAATCGCTAACTGCATTCCTGCGGACGCGGCCTGTCGATTCAGTGATGCTCTATGTTCGGCTCAACAAGAGAGGGGAGGAGATCCGCGGAAGAATACCCGACCATCACCTCCCCCAGCCGACGGAGACATTGAGACGTTGCGTTCAGCGGGAAGCTCAAGTGACATTGAGGTCCTCCACTCCACCGAGCGCTGGTGCCGGAGACGGCTGGTGTCGCCTGGTGCAGTGAGCGCGGTATACTGGGGTTATTGTGTATAGTCAGCACCACAGAGAGGGCACGCTGGCAAAAATAAAGCCCCACGCGCCCTTTCCCCTTTCTGTCTTTATGATGGTGCTTCCTCTGTATTTCTGTGAGAAATCCATCTCAGGTCTTAATCCAGCAGCCATCTCGAATAGCATGCAAAATCAGAAGCCTTCAGTGAGCCGCTGGTGTATTGCATGTGCCGTGTAGTTCCTCGAGCAATGCAACGGGAGCACTGTGCACTAACGCTTAGAGAGAGGGAGAGAGGGAGAAAGAGAGGGAGAGGCTAAAGTGGTGGAGTATGCCAAGGCCTCTGGGCCATGTGTGGGGTGATGCTTTCATGTGCCTCAACACAGAAAGACAAAAACACAGAAACACACACACGCCTGATTCTTTGTAAGTGATGGTGGTGTCATTTGTGGCCAATGTGAGAGAGGGAGAGAGAGAGAGAGAGAGAGAGAGAGAGAGAGAGAGAGAGAGAGAGAGAGAGAGAGAGAGACAGAGCGGGGGCAGGCAACAGTAGTTGTACTGTGAAAAAGGAGAGAATGACAAAAAGAAAGAGAAATGGAGAGAAAGGCCCAGTGACAGTTACCAGCTCATGAGAATGGAGAGAGAGAATAGTGCTTCAGTCCTCGGATTAGACCTGTAACAGCTGGTGCACAAAGCCAGGATACAAAAACCTCCAACAAGCCCTTTAGGCTCTTCATTCTTTCATATAGCCACAGCAAAACACACACACGCACACACCCGCCCACAGGCACGCGCACGTGCACGCATGCATGTAGCCACATATAGTCATTCAGAGATGTGCTCGTACATTCGCAGTCGCAGTAAAACAGGCCAACATGCACTCACATGCACTCTTTCTCACACATAACAACGGCTAATTTCGGTACACAACTGCTAGAGCTCACTGGAACTCACTTGTACCACTGGCTAGGAATTCTGTTAGGTCCAATAGTTTGGATGACCCCTCGCAACACACACACACCAGCACCAATGGGAGGAAGGAACCCGGGCAGATCGGTACATGTGTTCACGCTGATTATGCGTTTCCCTCTTAACCAGACAGTGCACTGTTTGTTCCGGCATTGTATCATTTAGCCCTGAGTGCTCTGGCATGAGTCATGGCCCAGAAGGCGCGGAGACCCGGCCACATAACACCTATGGAGTTCTCAGACCACAGCCCGCGGCTGCTTTTTTGAACACGCACAGCAAGTCAATTGGGCATTAGATGCACGTTTAAGCTAGGTCTTAGGACATCCACCACACACACACACACACTCACACTCACTTCCACTAGGATCGCGGTTGATTTGAATTGCTCCAGACTGGCTGTTACAGCAGAGCTAAGCGCACGTGGTTAACACTGCCAGAAGCAGCTGCCACATACTCACTGAGTCATTAAAGTAATCTTCCGCCATTAAAAATGCTAATTTCGTTCCAGATCGTTTTTGCCGGCTTACATATTTTATTTTATTAAGCAAATTAATTAAACGCCAAATGAAACAAGGCGCAGCTGATTGGATCATTTGGCGTGGGCCGCCCCCACAGAAGCTGAGCAGTTTCAGAACAGAGAACCCGTTTCTGCCCCCTGCAGGGATAGAAGTTTGCTTCTTCCAGATGCATCGTAGAAGTTTGGATGTTCCTCAGGGAACCCGGGTCTTCTGGCGCCGATCTTCTCATGGGCACAGTGCCAGGACTCCCATAGTACTGACTTCTCAGACTAATTATCGACTGGTGACGTGAACTATGGACCCTCTCGTTCCTGCTCTGAGACCCTCGTGCCTCAGGTTCACATGACTCAATTAAAACATCAGACTTTCACATTAGACTCGAAGAATCCCCCCCATACTTACCCTGGCCCCTAAAGTTCTTTGCCGAAATGAACAGCACGTTCTACGGCAACCAACAAGGGTGAGCCCGACAATTGTTGGGCTGAGCCGTCGGTCAGTGGACAGATGCCCCGCTCCGGCATCCGAGGGTGAGGGAGGTGCCGTGATCTGCCCTCGCATGCTGACCACTCTGTTGCACCTGCCGCAATATGCCCTGGACTTCACTGACCTCAAGCTCAGCCGTACACATCTGAGAAGAACGCGTCAGTGTAGTACAAGTCGTCCAAAAGGGCACGAGAACAATAACGTTCCTGTTTTGTCAAATATCTGTGGTTTGCAAAGTTTTGCAGTTTTCTTTACAATGAAACCCGGCCCAGCGAGCGTTCTTCAACGGGAGGGGCTCTGTGGTGGTGTTGGCACATGCCACAAGTCCCTTACTTGCAAGATGGCTGCCAATTTCCTGGACAGAATCTCTCTCTTTGCAAATGCAAAATCTCTCTCTCTCTCTCTCTCTCTCTCTCTCTCTCACACATACTCTCTCTCTCTCTCTCTTGCTCTCTCGCTCTCTCTCTCACGCACTCTCTCTCTCTCTTGCTCTCTCTCACGCACTCTCTCTCTCTTGCTCTCTCTCTCTCTCTCTCTCTTGCTCTCTCGCTCTCTTTCTCTCTCACGCACTCTCTCTCTCACTCTCTCTCTCTCTCTCTCTCTCTCTTGCTCTCTCGCTCTCTTTCTCTCTCACGCACTCTCTCTCTCTCACTCTCTCTCTCTCTCTCTCTCTCTCTCTTGCTCTCTCTCTGCTTAAGCAGTGACCCTAATATAAGGTGTGCATGCAGAAGCCTCTGTAAGTTATCAGTCTTCCATTGCTTAACATTTCTAAGCAGCCAGCACTCAGGAAGTCTCAGCAAATTAAGAGAAAGCTTTAGACACTGGCTTAAGTCTAACGCTTTATTTCATGCAGTAGTCACATTAAAATCTTTTTGCTTTCTAATTCCCTTCAGTCAGATCAATTATTTTACTCTTCCACTGGTAGTGAAAGAGTGTGTGTGCGCACGTGGGTGTGTGTGTGTGTGTGTGTGTGTGTGTGTGTGTGTGAGGGAGACAATGTGGGTCAGAATCTATTTGTATCTGTATGGTTGTCTTTAAAAGAAACCAGAAACTAGTCATACCCTCAAATGCTATTTGCTGGACTATCAGCTAATGCTTCAAATTCCAATTGCTCTATTGGCATGAATTATATTACACCTGCTGTAGACTCTCTTGTATACTCACAAACGCATACTTTAATACATATATATGATGACACACACATACACATACAACTAAACAAATAATATATTTATTTATTTATTTATTTAGATTAGTTTAGGAAATGGTTTGACTGTTTGAGTGTGGCAGGTATAAACACTGCTGATATCGTAACACCATCAGTAATACCTCCTACACTCACACGCAACATGTCTTCCTCTCTTCTAATATTCTCCTCAAAAGAGGCCTTTTTTTAATGAGTTTGAGAACTCTTTTGTGAGGTGTATATATTTGGTGCATGAGCAGAGAAAGTGCTGCTCTGTTTCTGTCCCTCCTGAGCTGGACTGACTGCATCTCCGTTCTTCTCTGGGCCTCCAGTGTTTCTCATCGTATCCTTTTCCTATCTACAGGTTATGGGTACTAGGTCTGCACATTGTTAAGTCTTTATTTGGGACTTCATTTTTTTTCTATTTCCTCTGTTTTTGTCCTTCTTTGGCACTTTTTTTTTTATAATCGGATAATGTGCTAAATGTATTCTCTGTTCAATAGAGAATCTCTGTTCTCATTTATTAACTGAAGAAATTTCTTTGATCCAGTTATTAACATATTCCTTTAAAAATAATTCTGAGTTGTTTTTCTGTCATGGATCTTAGGGGGCCTGTGGGTGTACACGGTATTCAGATATGCTGTGTGCTGATGGGAGTCTGGATGTGCCTGGGATAAACGTGAAAGGAGTTTCAAAGAGAGAGAGAGGACATTTTTTCTTGACCTCTAGAGTGCGCTGGTGCAACCTGTTGTTTACTATGCAATTTTGCCCTCACCTGTATTGCTACATGAGCTTGCAGATATGCAAATGGACCTTAATTGTAGTACTAATAATGTACAGGAAGTGATCATTGCTCAAGATAATTTAACAATATAAAAAAGTTGCCCTGCATTTTGTATAGGTTAAATTTGATAATGTTATTGTATAGCTAGCTACTTACACATGTAGCTACTTAATTTGATTGCTGCCATGCCTAAGATCAGCAAACTAGCAATAATCCTGATTCGTGTTAAGCATTCAATAAAGTCATTATTATCTTTGATTGGAGTTTTATTGAGATGCCTTTTAAGAGTTTGAGAGAACTGGAGAATAATGCATGTTGCAGGTAAGCAAAGCACGTAGAACATATGTTAAACTGTTAAACTCAGCATCATTTTGTTTAAGTTAATGTCTTCTATGTGAAATTGCTATGGCAAGTTAGACAGATTTAGGCTGCTCAACAGTATCAACATGTCAATCCAGATACATGCAGTGGTTAAAGTAGTGCATTCATACAGTAGCTCAGATGATGGACACATGCAGTGTCTCAGGTGGACAGATGCAGTGGATCAGGTGATGGACACATGCAGTGGCTCAGGTGGTGGATGCGTGCAGTGGCTGAGTTGGTGGACACACGCAGTGGCTCAGATGATGGACTCATGCAGTGGCTCAGGTGGTGGACACGCGCAGTGGCTCAGTTGGTGGAATCATGCAGTGGCTCAGCTGGACACATGCAGTGGCTATGGTGGTGGACACATGCAGAGACTCAGGTAGTGGACATGCAGAGACTCAGTCGGTGGATGCATACAGTGGCTCAGGTGGTGGATGCATAGTGGCTCAGTCGGTGGATGCATACAGTGGCTCAGGTGGTGGACACGCAGTGGCTCAGATGATGGACTCATGCAGTGGCTCAGGTGGTGGACACGCAGTGGCTCAGATGATGGACTCATGCAGTGGCTCAGGCGGTGGACGCATGCAGTGGCACAGTTGGTGGACGCATGCAGTGGCTCAGGTGGTGGATGCATGTAGTGGCTGAGATGATGGACTCATGCAGTGGCTCAGGTGGTGGACACACGCAGTGGCTCAGGTGGTGGACGCATGTAGTGGCTGAGATGATGGACTCATGCAGTGGCTCAGGTGGTGGACGCATGTAGTGGCTGAGATGGTGGATACATGCTGTGGCTCAGGTGGTAAATTCATGCCGATGTCAACAATGCTTAAGTGTTTTGCATGGACAACAACCAAATAAAGCAACAGGTATAAATGCATATATACTACACTGAATAAATGATAAGCAGGTAGCTGCTAGGATTTAGGTATCTCTGTGTGCACTCTCTCTCTTTCTCCACCATATTTATGTTTTGTTTCAATTGTATGGATGTAGTCATACTCCAGTGCCCGAGGCCTCCCAGATGTCTGACAAATAGCAGCTCTTTTGTGTCTGTGCGCATCTGTGTGTGTGTGTGTGTGTGTGTGTGTGTTTGTGTGTGTGGGTGAGTGGGTGTGTGGGTGTGAATATGCGCTCAGGCTGGACCTTAAAGGGGTCACTCAGCCTGTATCACCCAGCCCACACACACAATGACCTCACTGTTCTGCCCTTATTACTACTCACCAGGTGGCTCTTTGGCAAAGCTATGGCCAAATAACACACAACACGCACCCCCCCCCCACCCCCCCAACACACACACGCACACACACAACAGGTCACACACGACTAGGCATATACGTTCAGGCATGCAGTAATGTGACCTTGTATATACATAACGAAAATGGCGTGTGTTCCAAGTGGCCCTTCCATCAGATTTTAAAAAGATCTCTGAAAGATGTTTTCAGACAGAGGAAAGACTGGTTATGGGGAAGTGGCAACTATTAATATTAATCTCTTTGACACTTTGCGGACTCCGAAAAATGAAACCACAGAACCTCACTGCAGTGTTCTACACAAATAATTACTGATTAATAATGACTTTTCTTTCCAAGAGCATTGTCCTAACTTAATCAGTCCATTTACTTCAGGGAGAGAGCGAGAGCTCATGTCAAACTCTAGCCAATTATTTCCTCTGAGCCGTGATGAGGTGGGATTTTCTGCAGCAGAAATCGGCCACTTGGCATTTGGTTTCACGCCATTCAGTTACCCAGGGAAATGGCCTCACATCCAGAGACCCTTTTAGGACACAAGATGGGTGGAATCATCTTGATAAATGGATAGAGGTCCTAGTCTGCAAAATCCATGTCCCAGGTCTGTATAGGGGCCAGTTTGTACGTGGGTGTATGTGTGCATGCTTGAGCATGCACGTGTATGTGTGACTTTCTGTGGGTCAGTGTGTGTGTGTGTATGTCTGACAACCATACACTCATATGGAACTGAGCTTGTGGTGTAAGTTCCCCTTTTTCTGTCTCATGCCGTTTTGCTCTGAGGGGAGTGCAGAATAAGGTGCAATTTGCTCCCTATATACACATATACAGTGGATACACACACAAACACTTATAACATGGATACACACATGTACACCATGGATACGCGCATGCATACTATGTATACACAAATATGTTGGCCCAGGTGATGCATTCATGAACTGTGCATGTGTATGTGTGTTTGTTGACCAGTGAGTGAGTGAGCTGTGGTGTGATTATGCACCTATGAGCTTCCATGTTGAAGAGCCATACTCACATGCAAGCGTTCTCACAAGTCCATTAACACAAAGAGACTAAGAGAGCTTTCAAATAGATACATCTCTCTCTATCTCTCTGTCTCTACCTCTCCCCTCTCACGTGAATATACCTCTGAAAAGCAGACACACACACACACACACACACACACACACACACACACACACACACACACACACATACATACATACATTGGTCGAGGGCATTCCCAGCTTGGCTAAAATCACAGAAGTCATTCACGCTCGCCTTGCAGACTGTGCCTGACTGCAGCGAGTCGCCTTTGTGGCATGAGGTGGTTCTGGTCGCCGGCCTTGGCGGGCTGGCCATCCACCCTCGGCTGCGGTCGAATATCCCGAGACCCCTCACCGCTGCACTTTTCTTTGCAGCTTTTTCTTCTCCTTTTCTGTCCCGCGGTGTCACCACAAATGTCCCCCAGAGAACCCCAGCAGCCGAGTGATTTTAGGGAATTGGTTTGTCAGAATGAGGAACCGGGCACTGAGCTCTGAGAGTCTATGAGAGTCTATTAACCAATTTCTTCAGCCTCTGGACTGCGGGCCGGGGAAAGGCGCTCCACTCTGTAGTGTGTTACAGTTGACACTGCACGATGAGGACCACCGAGGAGAGAGGAGACTAGGCGGGGGGTGAGCTTTCACAGGCCCTGCAGCACGGAAGAGTGGATGGTTTGGAGGGTTAACGGGTGTGTGTTCAATCACCAGGTCCACGGGCATCTACGGGTACCCGTGAGTAAAAACGTGGGCATCTGCTCTCTGTCTTCCAGTACAGTGTTAAAACCTGATCAGTATGGGTTCACGTTAATGTTGCTGTGAAGAGGCACACATGAAGCTTTCATCGCTCTCTCTCTCTCACACACACACACACACGTTCACACGTACGCGCACACGTTCCTCCAATGCTCAGCCTTAATTGATAAGTCCCCTACCCCAATCCCGACACATTCAGATAGACATAGCACATCAGGTGTGCTGTAGTGAAGTGAGGCTACCTCCTGCTCCAGCGAGCAGGGTGCACGGTAGCCAACGCACAGGTTGTACCCCTTACAAAGACGCATGTCAGCAGGGGGAGGGCACGTCAATGGCAGGAAATGTGTGTGCGCTGAGAGGAAAAAGCTGCCTTGGGTACTGGTAAAGGCAGGGGGGGTAAAAATAGGGCATCGGGCATGTAGGCAGGAAACCAGCCATCTGTGGCCTCATGGAGGAATGTCTTCTGGAGCCCAGAGATAAGAGTTTTAACTCTCTCCTCTCTTTTCTCACACACACACACACACACATACACACATGCACGCACGCACGCACACTCATGCACTCTTAACACATGACTCACCCCCACACACACACACACACACACCCACACACACTTTGTCTTGGATCTAAACATCTAAATGCCATCACGGCAAGCTGGCCCGTATAAATGCCTTTAAGTTGAACATGAGCGGCCGTCAGCTCCGCCCACGCTACCACTGGCCCCACTGTCATCGTGCACGTTTAAGACGGCAGGCCGACGTGTATATATGAACGCTGATGCCCGTCAGCAGACAGAGCGGGACAAAGGGCGGCGTGCATATCGCAGAGGGATTTTTGCATTACTCCGGCGCTCCCGCAGAGATTAATGCAGCTGTGGACCGTGAGGGATTTCCAGTTCAGGCCTCTCGTTAGCGGGACGATCCTTAATCTGTGTCTGGCCAACTGACCCAGATTTTAAAACGCAAGCACAGCGTTTCTGCCACCTAAAGAAGCACGGCATCAGCGGAGGCACCACAAGCGGCGGAGCGTGTCGAGCCCCGCGGTGTTCCGTCCGAAGGGCAAAATTTCCGCTTTGCGGTCGTGTCTTCTTCTGTGTGTGTGTGTGTGTGTTTGTGTGTGCGGTCCCGACGCTGGGAGCGCAAGTAGCACACCTCTGGGCGGGGGCGTTTGGGAACAGCGGAGAGCTTTTTGAGAGCGTTCGGGAACAGCGGGCGGCATTCACGAGCGTTTGGGAACAGTAGGGAGCGTTTGGGAACAGCGGGCGGCACTGAGAAGCAACGGAGAGCGTTTGGGAACTGGGGGTAAGCGTTTGGGAGTGTTCAGGAACGGCAGGGAGCATTCGGAAACAGTAGGGAACGTTCAAGGAACAGCGGGCAGTGTTCAGAAGCAGCGGCAATCATTTGCGAGCAGCAGGACGTGTTCAGGAGCGTTCTGGAACACCGGCAAGCCTTGCTCCTGGACACTTATGTTTGGCTGTGTGAACATAACAAATGCTACTGGAACAGCTCGACTGATAAGAGGTTGAAGAGAGGAGAGCCATAGGCGAAGCCTAAGATAGAGAGATGAGGGGAGAGAGAGCGAGAAAGAGAGAGGCGGAAGAGAGATGACATAAAAAGAGTGGGTGGGAGATAGCGTGAAAAACATAGGCTTACTGTACTGCACTGACAGCGATGCAGTTAACGACCAGCGCACAGGTACAAACAATCAGCTAAAAACCGCACGTTATGGATGTTCGGCTTCCGAGTCGAGCGGCCCCCGAGCCGTCTGGAACCCAGCCGAGTAACGCACAGCTCCCTGCATACGGCTGAGAAATGGCGGAATTATGTGAGTTTTATCATCCATATGGCCGGGACAACAATCTTCATCGGTCTGGGCCTTATGGGCCCTTGTGTGTGCAGGCAGCCCATAATTGTGTGTGTATAGTCGAAACATCAAGACTCTTTGTGATGAGGAGCCCTGCCCCATTAGCTGGAGGATCTGTTTAGACATCTGCCTACTTTTTCTGTGGCCCTGGCTCCTGAGTTTTCTCTCTCTCAGCCTCTCTCTCTCTCTTTATCCCCCTCCCTCCCTCTCTCTCCCTCCTTCTGTTGTGCTCTGCTCACTCCATTTTTCTGCTTGTTTTTTTTTTCCTCTCCTTTAAATCAGCAGTCCAGCTTTTTTCATGACCTCTACGATTCCATATTCCATTAGCCTGGCATCTCTCTTTCTCGCTCTCTCTCTCTCTCTTTCTCTTACAACCTCCCCCCCCCCCCCCCCCGCTCTATAGGAACAGTGGCATGCCATTACTGGGCTAATGAGAGCTGTCTACAGCCAGAGAGAGAGAGCGCGCCCGACACACACTAACCAACACTGACACACTCATTATACCGCTGGCACCCGCCGCGCAAGGGACTCCCCCTCTCTCTCTTTCTCTCTCTCTCTCCCTCCTTCTCCCTCTCCCTCTCTCTCTATCCCAGTATCTTGTCCTCCCCCTCTCCTGCTCTGTCGTTCTGTTTTCTACCTATTGAATTTCTAAAACTAAGTAGAAACCCTCCCATCGTGATCTGTAGCTCGCAATCAAAGGTGATGTCAGCGTTCCGTGAAGCGCAGCATAACCCGGCCTCCTGAAGAGAAATTAAACACAAGATTAAGCGCAGCTCCAACCAGCATATCCTCAGTGAAAACCTGCCCGAGATGTTTCAGACCTGCCCCTTTTCTACAGCAATTACCCACAATCAGTAGACGCCCGTTCGTAAGCTGCTCGACGCCCCCGAGCTGCACGGGTTTAGCATTAAACGGGCACTGGCTTCTATGCGGGAGCTGGAAGGCTGGCCCTGTGTGCCCTAAAGGCGGAGGGGAAAAGTGCGGCTTTGGGAAGTGCTGCCGTAGGCCGCAGGCCGAGGTTACCCGCCACGCCCACAGCACATCGCTGGAAGCCAAATCCACTCGGAGACAAATCCACTGTCATGTTCCATGTCACGTGGTTACACGTGCCTGCATGCGTGTGCGTGCTTGTTCGTTGGGGACACCCCACCCCCCTTCCCCCATCCCCAACTGCGGTCTGAAAGGTAAACACGACATTACCAGCTAATTGAGCTGCCAGATATGCCCGGCCAATCAGCGCGCAGGACGGTTGCCGCGGTGAACAAACAGGGCAGGAGGGAGCAGTAAACGAGTGTGGGGAAGGATATGAAGGGAAAACAATGGGAGCCCGGGCAGTGGGCCAGCAGCACCAACAGAAACAGGCGACATATTGCTGGGGCTTATCGCTGGTGTGAAGGGGATAGTTGTTGGGCATTCTGAAATTCGCCACTGCCTTCATTCTGACTCCCCTCCGAGGCCAAACAGCCCCGTGCTTCCCATTTTATGGCATGCCTAATCGACGGAATTCCCCCAACCCCCGGAGGCGGTGCAGGCCTCTTATCTACTGCGTCACCATTTTACCTGCAGCCTTCGGAGTAGAGTCGAGTCAGTCTAATACTTCTGAGGCGTGCAAGGCAACTGGAGAGACCGGGGTTCAGTTTTAACTGTGTAAAAAAGCACACACGCGCGCACACACGCACACACGCTCACTGTTTGCTGTGTGTATAGCCAGTGATGCGAGACCCAGAGAGCAGCTGGCTGGGTTATGTTACTTGAAATGTAAGTCCTCTTATGTCGTATCATTTACACCCATCTAACATTAATGGAAGGGGCGTGTGTGTGTTTGTGTGAGAATTATGTGTGTAACAGAATATATGTGCACTCTTAAGTCTTCACCAGTGAATGGAATCTGAGGCATTTTCCTGATTCCCCCCCTTCTCCATGGCTGGCAGATAAAGACCCCCTTATAGTCTCAGCACAGTGGTAACACACAGTCATACACCGCTCCCGAGATACGCCCCGCCGTGGTAACGCACAGGGACGCACGGCTCCCAAGACACGCCCCGACACGGCCCTCCCAGTCCGCATTCCGTTCAGAAGACAGGAATACAAAAGGCTGCGGCTTGACTATTACCCCTTGGAACTATTACCCCTTGGAACTATTACCCCTTGGAACTATTACCCCTTGCCCCCTTGGAACAGGTCCTTCTCTTACTCACAGCACAGAAAAGCAGCTCCCCGTTCCAGATGATTCGAATGTCACGATCTGCTGCCGCACCGCACTCTCAGTGTTCTTGGCTCCTGAGAGGGTACCAGGCGCACAAGCGCGAGCCATTTGAATGCACCTTTGTTGTTTGCACAGACCACAGAACCTGAGCAGGCACTTTCACTATTGCACAAGCCATTTTATCGTTTTTATCACCGTGGCCCAAAATGCCGACATTCAACAATAAAAGACAACATGAATCGCCTCCTCCACGCAGCCACGCCAGCGTTCCCGCTCCATTCCGAACACCCAGCCGATTCATATTGGCCACTGAGATGTGTGCGCGTGTCGGGGGAGGAGGAAATTCGCTCTTCGTTAAACGTCCAGAAACAGATCAGTCCCCTCCGGCGCAATTAAAGTCAACGAGGGAGCCGGCCCTGATCTGACACTGTTGTTAAAGTCAGCGCTGAAGTCGGCGCAGGTCTAATCCGTGCCCCACCCCTTCCTCCACGCCGGCACGGTTAAAGTCATCGATGAAGCCTGTGCTGCTCTGAACCCATGCAATGCAGAGAGATGAACAAAGAGTGCAAGTAACTCTTTGGTCTTAGCTTATGTAACAGCATTACTCACGGGCTAAACACAGGCTGCCAGGGGCTTTTTTTTTTTACACATTTATTTTACACATTCTTCTGTGGAGCTGTTTGAGTTTATTTCTAGAGAAATAAATCCCAACACATACACACACATTTTCCTAGGATGGAGTGTTTGTCAGCATGCTGGCTAAGGACTGCTGGCTGTCTGTTTGCGAACTCATCAGTAATGAATGTGGAGGCAGAACATTTTTATGAAGTTTATGAAAACATTTCTGCGCCTCATTAATGAACACTTCCATTTGAATTGATTCATCCCTGCGATGCTTTAAACATGTGATTGTCTTGTTTTATTGTACTTTGTAGACTAGAAATATTTTGATTAGTGACTGCTAATAAACATTTGTTGATGGCATTGCATAGAGAAGAATGAGTATAATGTGGCACCTGAAAAGACTCACTCTCACACAGACATATAGACATAAACACACAAGCATCCATACCTGGCTTCAGGTTCTCTTTGTGAGTGTTTGCGTGTGTGTGTGTGTGTGTGTGTGTGAGAAATGTCGACCATAGTTTCAGTGCATGTTGATCTCTCTGTCAGCATGGACTGAAATATGCAGTGTCGTCCAACATGGGACATCTGCTGTGGAAAATACACCCCATGAGATCATCACACACACACACACACACACACACACACACACACACACACACACAGGTCATAAGATCCCACACAGTCTAAAACTGCCACTAGTGACTGTCGCCAGGTTAATTCCAATGGCAACAGCTAGAACCATAAAAACGTTTGAAATTTCAGAACATGTATTAAACACACAGAATACAGACGTTATCTCTGTCATATGCATTAAAAGCCATAATTTATGTAGCCAAATATTAAATCCTTGGAATTCTGTTATTATTTCTATGGTCATATACGTACTTTTTACAAACAGTGCATTTTGATGCAATTT
>NC_137503.1:12767500-12772500 GCF_041902795.1 Electrophorus electricus
TGACTCATCACCAGAGTGACTTTGTTTGACATTCGCCCAGAAAAGTTGAGAAGATAACTTTTTCATTTTCCTTTCTAAAAAAAAGTCTTGTTTAATAAAAAAAAATTAAAAATAGACTCCTTCATTGGAGAAAAAGAGTAATTATCAAGATATGAACTTAACTAGCCTTTTTTGTGCTGTGCATTTATCTACATACTCTACACAGAGGAACTGAGACAATGGAATAAAGAATTGCTTTCCCAAAGACTTCTTCATAACAAGCTGAGATTTCAGAATAATCTTTCCAGTGCGCTGTTCGACTCGACTCGACTCGAATCCCTGCCAATGCAAAGCATCATGGGTGGGTCCCCCCCCCCCCTTTTTTTTTTTTTTTAATTATAAAAGAGACGGTATTGACGTTTGGGAAGGTGCCTACTTAAATCATTTATCAGCAGGGAGAGTGCTAACGGAGCACTTCCTAGCATCCGCGCACTCAGGCCTTGCAGCTGCAGCCTGCGCGTTATCTGAAGCCAATACTGTAAGTGCACGGGCCGCCAGCACACAAATCAGTCCAGTGAGCCGGAGGTGGGTGTTTGGGGGACAGAGGGAGGAGGAGACATCCGAGGTGTGAGCATTGTGTCTCTGAATAAAACAAAATTGTTTTCTAGTAAGTTAAAGTTAATTTTACCCCAGACGTTTTTTTTTGTTTTTTTTTTCCTCTCTCCCTTCCTCTCTTCTATGGCTCGTCACTTCGTGGCAGCCTCGGAGGAACAATCTAAATAAAGAAAGAAAAACAACTTTAGATTTCTTCTCGGTTTCCGGGTTCGTGCGCACATTTCCATATGAATGCGCTTGAAATTATCTCTCTTTTATCAAACATCCCCTCATGCTTCTTTTAAGAAGTCTAACCAAAGTGCTGCATGGTTTAGCTCAGAGCAACCACTTAAGCACCTTCTAAAGGAAGTGTCTCTCTGTCTCCTTTTTTCCACACCCCCCATGTCAGGTGTTGTGGTACAGAGTTGGGGAGGTGTGTGTGCGCGCGCACGTGTGTGTGTGTGTGTGTGTGTGTGTGTGTGGAGGGGGGAGGAAGGCTGCTGTAAGGCCTTTGTTCTGTGACGGTGTATCACTCCACACAGGGTTCAGTTAAATATGGGTTCAGCTGAACATCCGCTACTCCTCTTCTGCACCTTGCAACCCCCCCCCCCCCATCCCCGGCTCCCCTTCTTAACTTTGCAAGAGACAGATGCGCACACACACACACACACACACACACACACAGACACACACACACACACACACACACAGAATCTTGCAGAAGCATGCACACATGCAGAGACAAATAGAAACACACTGTACACATATACACACACACACGCGTGCGTGCACACACACACACACACACACACACACAGCGAGAGAGTTTATTTTAGGGTTTAATTTCTCAGAAAGCTGCTCTTTTCTTTCTGTTGCTTTTCCCCTAGTTTTCATGAAGGTTACATCTTAAGGCTCGCTATCTCTATAGCAACCGGACAGGGGCATTATCCTAAAGCGCAGGGTTCAGCGCTCACATTGATGGCAGACCATCAGGAGCTACAAAAACAGGAAATGGGATTACTGATGCTGGAATATATTCTCACCTTTCACTCAGATGCAATCATGTGTAGTTATGTTCTCTACTAATGGCAGAGCCCTTTGGAGTTCCTAAGGCACGAAAAACAATAAACTGCTCGATAAACTGCAGATTTGCTGCTGTTAATGACTGCAAAAGTGCATTAATGTTTCAATAATATGTTGGAGTTTTACTTTGAGGTTTTTTGTTTGTTTGTTTTTGCTTTTCTTTTTTGTTGAAAGTTATTGAAAATGAATCTTTAGTTTCCAACATTATTTCTAGTACAAATACAACCTGCTTTAATATATTCTTCCATATAGTGTTTCAGCAAGCTGTTCAAGTAAGTAAGTAAGTAAATAAATAAATGCATTCAGTTTTATATTGCTGTACGCACAGAAGCCCCACATCCGCGAGTCAGCTGTCCCGTGACTATTTTTAAGGTTTATGAAATGATGAATGAATTATTGATATGTTCCACTGTTCTGCTGACAGCCCCCGTGCTCTTTTTGTCTCTTGCTCACACACACGTGCACGCACACATTTGCACAGGCACACATGTATACACGTGCACACACACATTTGCACAGGCACACATGTATACACGTGCACACACACATTCGCATACACAAACATGCACATACACGCAGGCACACACACTCACTCACACACTCATTCTCACATTCTCACTAACATTCTCACTGTGTGTGTGTGTGTGTGCGCGCGCATTCCCCTGCCCTTGTAGGCATGTAGTTAAGCCCTTAGCTTTGCCTTCGGCCCTCTGCAGTGCTGCAGTGAGGCCTGTAGCCATATGCAAACATTGGCACAGAGTTGTCATAAGCTCTCCAAACAAGGCCCAGTCGAACTACATTTACCAGCAGCCCTCAGTGACTCACAAGAGCAACGTTAAGGCATTGGTTACGGAGACCCGCGAACAGCCCAATAAATAATACCGCCTTCCGTTAGAGCTGGGTATCTCCAGCTCACAATGAAGAGACATTAATCTCATCTTCTGAAAGTAAGATCTGATATGGTTTTTGCCTCCTGGCTTGGATAGGCGCCTGCATCACAGTAGGTCATAGTTGGGTTAACTGGGAAAATGTTCCAGTCTGCCAGCATGTGGCACTAAGTAATCAACACTGGATGTTGAATTCCTGCTGAAACATGACAGAAAAAGCATTTTCAGAGAACTTGGAGATGTTTTGAGGTTGGTTGACGATCCCCCCGGTCGATGAATGGCCAGATGTCAAGCTGTGAGGAAAACCAGCAATACTGTGAACACACTAAGGGTTGAAAGAAAAACACTCAGTTTAATTTTAACCAGCAAACTAACAGGTGCTACCCTCTTTGTCTGTGTGTGGTCAGTATTCCTTATCTAATGCTAGCAGTGCCTGTTGTTTTGTGGCTGCAGAGTGTATGCATGCACCTGCGTGCACGTGTGTGTGTGTGTGTTTGAAACCAACAGACCATACTAAGGGCAGTGTAGTCTAGGTGCTCTTGTGGGTTTCTTTTTTTTTTTCAACTGGTTTTATAGCCTAACGTATGTTTTGCGTTTGGTCACATGCTCTCGGATCCGTCCCTTTCCTGCGCTCTTTGCGCCATGCCCTCTTCTCCTCCACCCCCCCCCCCCCACACACACATTCTCCACAGCCTCCATCATGCCCCCCACCCTTCTGCCCCCATTCCTGCCCTCCCTGTCTAGTTTTGGTAGGCTTGCATAGTCAATTATGTTGAGTTTGAGAGATGGAGTGAGTCGGAGGTGCCGTATTTTTGTGTGATATTAATATTTCATATGCGCCATTCTAGGCTGCATATGTAAGCGAGGGTGGGGAAGCAGAGGGGGGGGGTCGGTTGGAATCTGCAGCGCTGGGACATTTTTCAGCCTGCCCCAAAGACCCAGCCGCCCGACGGACTGTCAGTACGGCCGCTGCTCCTTATTCCTATCCTGATTGGGGTGATGAATGAAATGATGAGCACTGGCAACCCCTTTGGTGTCTGAAGGGCCGAGTCCATCCTCTCGAACGCGCGCGCGTTGCCAGATTGGATACACGCAAGACAACATGAGTGTGTCGGCAACGGAGGAAAGGACCTGGTGTTGAGTGCAGCAGTATTAATTAGACGGGAGTTTAACAGGGCCGGATGGAAGGGAAACAGTGGAATGGTTGGGAAAGGCAGTGGAAAGTAAAGGATGGTAAGACTGATTGAACATGCTCAGCACTGTCTCTGAAACAGATGAGATGGTTTTGCACCACTGCAAACACTTATAGCATGTGGGTTTGGAGAAAGACAAACACACACACACATGCATACACACACACAAAACAAATGCATGCGCACAATACTACTCTACCACTAGGCCCAAATATGTTAATGTAGTCTGCCAGCTTTCTCTGAAATTCAAATGTAAAAAGGGGTGGAGACGCTCTCTCTGTTTCTCTCTCTCTGTCTCTCTCGCTCGCTCTCACTCGCTCGCTGTCTCTTACTGTCTCTCTCTCTCTGTCTTTCTCTGTCTCTCTCTGTCTGTCTCTCAGAGAAAAAAAACGGTTATTTATCTATTAGTGTACCGTAAATATTACATGAGCGTTAGATCTTGATGGCTTTGGCATGATAGCAGATGTGTGTGTGTGTTTGTGTGGGTGTGCGTGCACGCTCGTGTGTGTGTGTGTGTGTTGTGTGTGTGAGACTATTATTTTATTCCAGCTTTACTTGTTTATTGCTGCTGCTCATGACCTACTTCCATTCATCCCTAGTCAGTGCAACGCACTCCAATCTGCCCCCCATCTCACACAGCCATCCCCACAGTACAATTACCATGCTAAAGGGAACCCAAATAGAGATGTTTGTACTAAATAACACATGTGTAATTAAGACCTAATGAGTTCTTGTCACTACGGAATGTGCAATTAGCCTGGTAATATAAAATCTCTTCGCCATGTGCAGAAGGGGGGGGGGGGATGTAGAAAGTGAGGAAAGGAAGGATCGTTGAAAAGAGAGAAAAAGAAAGGGTGAAAGACAGGTTGCTTAAAGCAGAAATCATGGCTTACTGAGGATAATATTGTTAAAAACAACAACAACAATAACAACAACAGCGTCAGTGTCTGAGTGCAGGCCACGCCTCTGCCCTCGTCACCCCCCAGATCACCCGGCCAGGACCCGAGAGCAGAGCGGAATAGGTCCCCTCTTCTGTTTAGCATTCCTGCAGCTCCCATAAACACCTCTCACGCCAAGTTCGTTTAAACATTCAAAATGAAAAGGTCCACATGTGCGGTGGAACAGGGTCTAATATAAACCCACTACAGACAAGGAGCTGACCAGCGGGAATGCCTGCAGGGACCCGTTCACCCGTTCAGATGGCAGGCCAGAGGCAGTCCGCTCCACCTCGCCCGGCGCTGCGGGCGTGCTTCGGCTGAGCAGG
>NC_137503.1:12777500-12837500 GCF_041902795.1 Electrophorus electricus
AAAGTTGGTTTGGGGGGAGCATGTTAAATCTGATAGGCTACAGTATAATCTTGCTTGTCTGTTAATAGCCTCATCTCTGATCTCACTTGAAACCACATAGGCACTGATAGTGAGGCCAAGACAGAGTAGTGGTGGTGCAGAATAAAAATGGCTAATTTCCCTACTAATGAGGATTATAATATTGTCTTCCAGCAGCATTTCAACTGGATTAGCGAGTTCCAATTTTTGGAGAAGTGCAACTCCGCTGCACTGAGCTAGCTTAACCTGCATGGGTGAGGGAGGGAGGGAGTCAGTGAGTGAATGAGGAAGTAAACCACTGAGTAAGTGAATGAGGGAGTAAGTGAGTGAGTAAAGAACTCAGTGAGTGAGTAAGGGCGGGATGGAGTGAGTGAGTCAATGAGTGAGGAAGTGAGTCTGTGAGTAAGTGGGTGAGGGAGGGAGTCAGTGAGTGAGGAAGGGAGCGAGTAAGTCAGTGTGTGTGGAGGAGAGTAAGTCAGTTGAGTGAGGGAGGGAGGAATTCAGCAAGTGAGGCAGTAAGTCAGTCAAGGAGTGAGTGAGTGGTTGAGTCAGGGAGTGAGTGAGGGAGTAAGTCAGTGAGTGAGGCAGTAAGTCAGTCAAGGTGTGAGTGAGTGGTTGAGTCAGGGAGTGAGTGAGGGAGTTGCAAGTGAGGTTCAGGAGGTGCTTTGCATATAAAATACTGAATTCACAGGCATCTGTGAAGACTTCTCCACTATACAGCCTCCAGGAAGTTTCTGCATGTGTTCTCTTTTTGATGACAGAGCAATGCATTGTGGGTACATTTCCAAATCTCTAGCACTTAAAAAAATATGATTAAATGAGTTCCTGAATCTGGAGTTTCACCAAATATAGACCTGTTTTAAAATTCAGGACAGCTGATGGTTAACAGTTAGAGAGGCTCTGCTGATATGGTTAACAGTTACCAAGAGTCTCTGTGGTTTAAAAACGTCTGTTAATTAAAGCTTTAAATATAGTTAAATATGCAAACCTAATTTAGTCCAGTACAGTCCACCTTTCACTGGTCTTTAAGATGATTTCACTCTTGCTTTTTGTACCTGGCCAGCTGTACGCAAGGCTTTGGGGCTTTAGAGTTTTTGTTTGTTTGTTTGTTTTTTATGTTAAAGCGTATTTTTATTTCTCCGGTTGTAAAAATAACCCATGTTAAATGAATCACTACAATTCAATGGGTGCGTCAAAGAAATGGATATGACAGAAGTAAAGCGTTCGGCGTGGAAAGCTTGTCCCTAGCTCGGGCTGCTGGGTTGGGAATCATGTAGACGGCACAACGTCGTTCCTGCATTACCAACTGTGGAACTGTGTATGAAAATGGTTGCGGAACTGAGATTACATGAGCAGAATCTGGAGCTCAGTAGGGCCTCCGCCTGTCCGTCAGATAAACAGTGACGGATAGTCAAGTGCAAAATCAAACATTTCACTCTAACTGTGCTCAAGTCAAAGCAACAATGCTGTAAAATAACATACTAAAACCATACAAACCCTGAAAAAAGAAACCCCAGCAATTCTCTCCTCTCCTAAACTGCAAATGGCAAAGAAATGGAAAAGCCATTAAAGGGAGGGAATGATATGGCAATGGCTCAGTGAAACACACTGCTGTCTCCAAATCTGCTCCTTCCTCTTTATCTTTATGACCTGGTGGAGGGATTCCTATGTTATTCATGAGGGAAAGAGAGGGGAGGAGCTGCTCTCGTTCCTTTTTATCAGACCCGCCCATTTCTCTTTCTCACCATCTCTCTCTCTCTCTGGCCATCTCAGATTCTCTGTCTCTCGCCCTCGCCTGTCCCTCTACTCCCCTCACTCTCCTCTTGTTTCTTACTCTTTACTCAGGGTCTCTTATATTTGACATCTGTCTTCCTCTCTCCTGCGCTTGACCAAGTTCAGGCAGTTCAGACTGATTTTCCTTTTACCGCCGTAATGTTCCCGACACGCGCGCGCGCACACACGCACACATGCGCGCGCACAGGCACCCACACACGTCCTCTCTCTTTGTAATGCTCTTGACAGCAAGACCAAAGCAATGCTTTCAGGGAAGCGGACAATCAAAACATGTGCCAAGGACAGGCTTTTACTATATGAGTTGCGCCATAATAATGGTGCTTTGCAATACCATCACTTTCACCAGTGATTAATTGGGTTTAGCATGAAGGTAAACACAGGCTGGTTTGGGGAAACATCTGCATCGTTCCAGCAAACGTCAGTGCCGTTTCATACATGCTACCGACACATCAACCATAGCAAAATGTTCCCAGCAGTTTAGAATTTGTTTACTTTTATCCCCGCGCCGTCTAATCTAAAGGGGCCGACGAGATTGTGTAGATTATTTGAGATTACAGTCAGCATCGCAAATAAAAAGATTCTTTGCATGTGGAAGTATTTACTCAGAGAATATTTAAAAAGCACAAAAGAACTTTTAATTGAGGTAATGGGATTTTAGTCGTTCTTAGTTTTAGAGAATGATGTGGTCAGTTGAACCGGGCCCCAGACCCCAGCGGCACATGGCCGCTCACTCAGACTCAGTCCATCATGGGCTATTTCTGGGCCCAGTTCAGGTGCATCAGTGCCCCTCTGAGTCTTTATATTAACCTGGCTGTCTTTTAGTGACCTTTGAACCTGTCTGATTAGAGAGGAGAGGTCACCTCCACGTTGGGCCGTAAAGAGCCCTCCGTTCCCTCAAGGTCAGGGAGGATTGACGCGGCAACCCTTGTGAACAAAGGAGTCTGAAGCACACTCAGGGCTGACCTCCCGCCAAGAGCCAATCGATCTCAGCCAAACTGGAGCAAGACAGGGACGGAGACACACGCACACACATACACAGAGAGAGAGAGAGCGAGAGAGAGAGAGAGAGAGAGAGAGAGAGAGAGAGAGAGCAAGAGAGAGAGAGAGAGAGAGAGAGACACACAGACACATATGCCCAGTCTAAGTCTCCTGTCTTCTCCACACTTGCAGATTCACGGACCTAACATGCACGTTCCCGAGACAATCCACAGGGCTGATAGCTGTCGAATTCTGCCGTTCATCTAGGCCGAAAGGGGGGGAATGCACAATTTTGGTGAACTTCCAAAGAGTCCACTTGGGAAGATGACTGCTTGTGGAATTACCTGAACACAGATTTTCCTGAGGACATGAATGAAAGAGGAATGTTTTTGATCACAGATTTTGATTTAAATGGAATTAGCATAAGTTACGTATTGCATGATAGGTGTGTTGAACTCTTTAAAATTTTATAATAACTTCTGATCTTCAATAACAAAAGGTCCCAGGGCTGACAGTGTAAGTTATTCTGTAATCTGTATTAAGATAAATTGCATACCTCTAACCACTGCTGGAGGGCTGTAGCCTGAATGATGGGACTGGGTAATAAAGACCTTGCCTTCAGAGTGCCAGTGGCAGTTTTTAATGCGCAATAACATAAATGAGAGCAACAGTCACGACTCTGTACACGTAGCTCCCGGCATCATATTTTGGGCTCTGTGTTAACCATGGCGACAAGGGGAGAGCAGGTCCACTGACCCTTTTTATACGCCTGCAGCCAGGAGACGTGAGTCCACCGAACCGCTAGGGAGGCCCGGCTCGGGGCAAGGTGGAGGGAGACAGACAGAGAGTAAGAGAAACAGAGAAGGACAGCGGACAGAAAAGAGAGTCGAATCGAGAGAGGGATCAGAGGCCAAGTGAAGAAAGGGCTGATGGGTGACATAAAGCCCTCCCGCTCCGGGGACTTCGGCTCTGGTCCTGAATGCCTGGCGTAGCACACAGCTCATTGGCTAATTACTAAAGGAGTTCATGAGTTGAATCAGGTATGCTGGAGTGGCGAAAGCGTAAAACTGTGCAGGGCTTTAGGTTCTCGGGACTGGAGTTAAGAATCATTGGCCCAAACCGCTGACCATCACAGCAAAAAATTATGTAGAGCAAATACATTTGGCAAGCATTTTCAAATGCTTAGACAGTATTGTTCCGCTAACAAGGACTGAATATTTTGACCGAGGTCTCCAGTGAGCCGTACTTAAACAAACCTTACCTGGCCGACTACTGAATTTTACGACTAGTAGGCCCAAGCTTGCATGCTTTCCATTTTTGTGGCAAAATATAAGTTTCCTTATTGTTGTAATCACCAAAGAGAAGTAAAAAAGAAACAGGCAGCGATGAGCAGCTCCTGTGGCCTAGGAAGCGCCGCACCTAACTTTGAAACAATCCTTACTCGTGTTGTTTCATCCAATTTATTTTCCCCAAGCCTACTCTAGAAGTCTTTGAGAAGTCATGTGATGCAATGGCTGGGTCCTGCGTTTTACCACCTAACTAGCCATAGCTTTAGCATTAGCGCGCCCGGCCCTTGTCCGTAGCGGGGATAATTCTCCAACGGCTCGGCTGCCCCTTACATGCAGCAGGAACATCAGATGAGATTATAATCTCGCAATTAGCAGGACCACGGTTTTATTGATTGCAGTTTTATTGGAGGAAAGGTTGACAAGCGAGAAAGCGGAGCTAGCCACATGTCCCAGTTAGTAAACTGAGGTAAAGGAAGCATTATCTAGCTAACATATTTTGGGCCAAATCACTGCGAGAAGCATGGGACTGACGTATCATCCTACATGCTTTGACAAGCCTTTGCTTCACCTCCGGTATACTCCACCCTCCCCTCTTTCCCGCGTTAACCGTGGCCGGTTCCCGCTGAGATTGTAGCCCAATCTCACCGCTAGCGCACAACAGCCCCACGCTTCCCCCTCAGCACAAGAAGCCCTCAGCCTCCAAGATCATTTCAGACCACTGCTCATACAAAGTCCCAGAGCAGCCCAGCATGCTTGCGGAGACAAGGGCCGTGAGCTGGTCCACGAACCTCCGTGGGTGCCGTCCACGGATGGCATATGGGTAACGTTCACCTAGGAACGAGAACTGACTATGAACAGTGCCACAACATGGAAATATGAAAAGCTCAGATTTCGGAGGTAAAGAGATATGCTGTATTACATAGAAAGTTGATTTTGCCTACCCAGAGGGTACATTTTCAAAATCCCCCTGTACGAACAGACTTTTGCTCCTGTTTCGTGCTCGTTTCTTAGTTAGAAGCTGTTTCGGGATCAGCTCTATGTACCCAAACCCAAATGTCATTCGCCAGAAGATTAAACTTGGCTGACCTCAGTTGAAATGCACCCCCGCCCCCTCAAGCCAGTTCTGCTCAGCCCAGGAACGGCGCCGCCCCTAGATTTAAGCAGCTCCTCCCCTTTTCAGTGCAGCTCCTCCCCTTTTCAGTGAACTGTTATTAAAGCTGCATTACTACGTCCCCAGTTAGCCTGATTGTGTAGCAGCTCCTGTGACTTTCCCGCTGGGTTTGTCTCACATGGCTCTGCTGTCATGTTTTGAAGGAGGCTAGATTCTTGGTGACTGACATCATCGGCTGTGATGTACCTGAGGTATCATAGGACTGTATTATTTGATCAGAGTGTAGAGCGCGCAGACACGGTTCATTGTTACAAGTCCCTGATTGGAGTTTGTAGTCTCCTGTGACTGACAGGAAGCCTCCTGATTGGGTGTGATTGGAGATTTTGTATCATTGGCTCATTTTCCCTGATTAAAGAGTCACTGTGCCGCCGGTAAAGTACCGTAGTTTTCAGGGAAGCATGTGTGCGTGTGTGTGTGCGCACACGTGTGTGTGTGTGTGTGTGTGTGTGTGTGTGTGTGGATATATAAGTGCATGTGTACGTGTGTGTGCGCGCACGTGTGTGTGTGTGTGTGTGTGTGTGGATATATAAGTGCATGTGTGCGTGTGTTTTCTCCCTGCTGGTCCGAATTATGGCTGAGTGCATTACCTTGATTTACAACTTCCTCCCGCTGTTTAGATTGAAAAGAAAGAGAGAGCAACAGAGGGAGAGCGACAGAAAGAAAGAAAGAGAGAGGGGGGCAGGCAGACAAGTATGCGTTCGCTCCTCCACCCCACCTCTCCATCGTTTGTGAAATGAAAACAAAGAGAGAGCCTGCCAAAATATTTCTATAGCCAATCGCTGACCCAGCAGAGAGGTAGTCAGAAGACAAAGCAGAGAGAGATGGCTGGCAAGCTAGATTTGATGCCACAGCAAAAATTCTCATCTTTCTCTCTCTCTCTCTCTCTCTCTCTCTCTTTCTCCCCCTCTTTAAATTGTCCCACATTTCTGCCCATCAGTCTCTGGCTGTTTAGAATACCTCTCTGACACCGGATTGCTAACAAATGCAGCTGTATGTTTACTTAAGGGGCGCGGGTTGCCAAGTCTTCTCCAAACCGTCCACTAATGCCTTTGTTACTGATTGGAAGTGAGTGTGATGGCTGCTTTAAATGGGGTTTTTATTGGGCCTCACTTAAGTGCCGCTTTGCTGTATGTACACAACACACCATCAGTCCCCAAAGCATTCTTAAAGTTTAAAAAACCCAGCGAAGAGGAAGATTTGCCCAGCTCTTCATCTGCGTGGCGTGCTGACACTAGCAGCGTTGTATGTCCATTCAGTCATATTTCATCCCGCCCTCTTCTGCAATCGCACTTTTGCCTGGAATATGAATTTCAGTGGAACGTAACAATTCTCCTGGAGAGAATACTTATGAATGTTTTGTCATTAAGACTCCAGAAAAGGCTAGTGGCTCGTTCCACTGGTGGGTGGACAGCATGGTGGTGTTGAGCTTGTTGTTCGGAGCTGTGCTCTGTTGATGGCCTTATAGCAAGAAGTGCTGAAAGAGCTGTGGGTGACTGTCAAGACTGTAGACAGATATAGACTTCATTGACAATGTGTCTGTTCACATTGACAACGGACACACACACACACACACACACACACACACACAAACACACATACCCACAGCTGGAACGGGCTGATAAACACAGAATTGGGCATTAAATTAGTGTTTATAGCAAATAGACAAATACTTTGTTTTGTGTGTGTGTGTGTGTGTGTGTGTGTGTGTGTGTGTGTGTGTGTGTGTAAGAGAGAGATGGAAGAATGGAGAGGGAGATTCTTTGGAACAGACTATTACAATGCACTACTTGAAATGCTGTTGTTTCACTCAAACAGACAACAGACACACACAAAGAGAGAGAGAAAGCCTAAAGAAATCCCTTAACAATCTCGCTGTGTACTGGCTCTCTCTCTCTCCAGGCAGCCAGGACACTGTTATTGCACCCATTCTTTAGATAGGTAAAAACTAAATGCATTTATTAAAACATTTATCTAAACACAATAGCACTCATTTAGGCATTCTTGTACTGTCAAATATGTATGCTTTTCGTAATGAGAAAGATATGAAAGATATGAAATCAAGGAACTGTGTGTGTGTGTGTGTGTGTGTGATGCAATGCTAGATGCCTCATGTCAGGCAATAATTTCGATTATACTACCCTGCTGCCATCGATAAATCAGAGTGAATAACTAAACCAAGGTTCCTGTATCTCTCTCTCTCTGTCTTTCTCTTTCTCACACACACACACACACACACACACACACACACACCATCTATGCACCAAAGATGTAGTTAATCCCTGGATTGATTTGTTGATTATTGTGAGAGATAATTTAGTAATTCATCACTGACAGATCATATTGAGTTATTTATTTCTTTAGTTGTCCTTGGAGAATAAATATAAGCTCATCAAATCTGGAGTTCCATCAACCTTTATTTATGCTAAATATTTTCTCCATCCTTCTCTCTCTTTCCTTCTCCCCCTCCCCCTCTTCCCTTTCCATTAGTCCTATTCTTTCCCTCCATTTTTGTTGTCAGTTCCCCCTATGAGGCTCATGTAGCGTTTCTGTCCCAGTCTGCTGTACACTTACAATGACCCACTAGCGCTGAGTCAAGACGTCAAGATGTTGAGCATAACGTGGGGGGGGGGGGGGGGGTTGTATTTGATGGGTTTATTTTTCTCTATGATATCTCTATGTCTTTGATTTTGGATGCAGTCACAATGTAAAAAAAAATGATCACAGTTTCTCATTCATGACAGCGGAGAATTTAATTATCTCATGGTTGCATCTTTAAGTGGCGAGTGAAACCTGAGGCGTTGTTTCTGTTTAAGCTGTGATGCCATGCAAAGAATTTCTGTTACCGTGATGACTAGCTAGTGCTCAGCGTGTGTGTGTGTGTGTGTGTGTGTGTGTGTATGAGTAACTAGAACCACAGTGTTGCACCTTCTTTGCATAGTCAGCAGCAATCGGTCCCACCAGCCAATCGAGTATCTGTAACCTCTGTGACCCTGCACATGCTTTATGAGCTGTAACACAAAAGGGGTTATGGCTAGCACGTGGAAGGACTTCAGCAGGGCGAAAGTGACCTCTTGACCTCGAGAGCAATGGAAGGCGGAATCTGTGTGGAGAAAGTGGTGCAAAAGGCCAGTTTGGAGGGAAAACACACCTCCCGAGATTTGACAGAAGAAGGTTGCAAATTCTTGCTCACATTGGAACTCACATTGAAAAGAGCCTGGCAAAAGCTGCATGCTCATCTAGCTATGAGGAGAGGGTGTCTGTTTGTGTGTGTGTGTGTGTGTGTGTGTGTGTGTGTGTGTGTGTGTGTGTGTGTGTGTGATAGAGAAAGAAAGATCGCAAGAAAGGTCTGTTCTGGTATTGTATTGCGGTAACATGACTCCAGTGTTAGTGGACTTGCTTTGTAATGGCAGAAAAGTCAGATATTATCCCAGAGTGTAGAACAGAGAAAAGAACGCGTACACGTGTGCACACGCGCACACACATACACACACACACACAAATGCGCACACACTCAACGCACAAACACATCGGAGGGTTAGATATTTTAGCCTAATCCATGTGCTCTAAGAAAAATATGTGTATCACCAGATGGTGTGTAGGCTCCAGATTCACAGCTCTATTTCTGGATTAATAATAATCAGCATGTAAGTAACTGTTGTAACTTGCTTCAGTTTAGCTGTTTGATGATTCAATTGTCTTTTGCTGCTCAGGATTGTAACCCATTCCACACTTTGAGTGGTCACCACCAGAAAGGTTCATATTTGTGAGGGTTGGTCTGATATGCACAACCTCTCGCGCTCTCACACATACGCACACATACACAAAAATTCATCTACACACAGTCTTGTTTTACACACAGGCTCATATTTCCATTGATTTGTGTATTCCTGAAGCTAAATTATGCCTACACCCTAACCTAACCATAACCTTAACCCAACTAACCAAAAGGAAATAAAATATTTTGACTCTTTCGGTTTTTCAATTAGAAGCTATTTTCTTTCTTTTGCATCTTTATAAAAATGCTTTATTTTGTCTCAAGACACAGCCAAATGCCCATATTTTCCCAACTCCATGGGGATATCTGAGGAACCCCCCCCCCCCACACACACACACGCTGGCATATGTCTATGTAATTTATGACGGGTACCGACCACCAGCCAAATAAAAACAGATGACACTTCGAAACATCTGCTTTGATAACAGCTCACACACACACACACACACACACACACACACACACACACACACACACACATTTTTAAACACAAACATACACACACACACACAGGGGATCAGAGATAAGTAGCCTTCTTTGTGTGTGTGTGTGTGTGTGTATGTGTGTGTGTGCACATATACGTGTATGTGTTGGTGCACATACATGTATATGTGTGTAAGGTCAGTGTGCACAGACATAAATCATACGTGTCATTCCACTTCTATAGGCAGATAAGTGCATTTTAGAGAGAGCAAGATTCTGTCACCATGCCGACCAAAATATACATGTGCACACACACACACACACACACACACAAGCACCTGGAGTGACTTATTGACACGGCTCATAAACCCTGCACTGTGGCTCCCAGAACCATACTGCTGGAACTGTCATTAACATTAAGGACTTTCAGTCTCGTGTTAAACTAAAATAATCCCTCTGAGACACATATGGCATTACTAATTCAGTGATATTATTTTAACTAATGTAAAAGAGCTCTGCTGTGGGCCGTGATTATTTTAGACGTCGCAGATATGAATGCGCATATCATATTTATCCTTCTCCATCTGTTCCCTAAGGTCACATGTAGCACAAAAATTGAGAGCTTTTATAAATACTCGTGTGAAGCTGGCGAAAACACTGTCCGAGGCTCCGTTCAGTGCTCCTACCTGGAGTGCAAGTTCTACTTCAAATCCATTTGGTGTAATAAAGCCCTTGGTGTAATAAACTGGAAGAAAATAGCTTTATGGCCGAACGGCATCTGTTGTGTTAAGACTGGAGCTCATATGGTCATATGGTTGGGTTCTAATCAGTGCGCCAGCATACAGTGGATTAGATTTATGCCAGAGACGCTTGGAAACCTTCCCAAACTAGACAGATTTTTTTTTCTTTTTCTCTCTCTCCTCGCATTGCTCTCTGTCCTTTCACAAACTGTCAGCTCATCTGTTTGTATCAAACAAAAGGTGCTGGTTTGTGTGCGTGCGTGCGTGCGCGTGTGCGTGTGTGTACATGTGCATACGCTTGCGCGTGTGCGCTCCTTCCACAGGCCTGTTTAATAAAACATGCGCCGAATGTTTTCGACATACCGAACGAATGTTGTAAATATTCTCCAGAATTTGATAGCATTCATCTCAGAGAGGCTCCTCCGCGCCGGTTAACGAAGGCTCTAAATTGAAACACTCAAACTCGATGCCGCCGCCATCTTGCATCCAAATTGAGGTCTAATATCCTTGGAAATTGGAGGGGAAGGGGGCGGTCAGAAAATGGAGAATGAGGAGAACAGCAAAGTCAACGCATCTTCAGAGGGAGGGAACGCACCTCTTGGTTGGTCTTACCTTTAGCTTAGAAAAGAGTAGTTGTGTGGAGGGGGTGCATACATGCATTAAACCTGTAATACACACAATCGCATTCTGAAGTGAGCCGTATGAATTATGTATTTTCCCAAATCATTCAGATGGGCATGTCCTTGAGATTTACATTTCATCGTCAAGGGCATTTGTCTCTGTTTGAGCCTAATGCTACTTTTGACAAATTCTCTCTCTCTCTCTTTCAACTCTCTCTCTCTCTCTCTCTCTCTCTCTCTTTCTCTTTCCATCTCTGTCTTTTTCTGCCCTCTTCAACTGCACCAGAAAACATTTCAGGGAAGCTCTCATTGTCCATCTTTCTGAAAATTGGTCAGACATGCAAGCATTTGATGAATACAGCCTTTTACTTACTCGAGATAAGTGATGAGTCACCCTTGTCGGCCATGACAGTTCACAGAATGGTTGAGGCAGTTAGCTTTGAAAGGGAGTGTTCAGAAAGCCTGCGTTCTTCTCCAGCTCTGGCTATAGTTTCAAGGCTTTTTTTAAAAAAATCTGTGTAACCAGTACAATTCCTTTCCATCTCACAATCAATAAAGACTGTATACAGGAAATATACACAATATTATAAACTATATACGGACAGTATGATTGTATATTAATTATGTATTTAGGAACAGCTATAAAAACCAAACCATTGTTGCCTGGCTTTGGCAATTGAAGAAGCAGAGAGTTGCAGTTTATGAACTCTTGGTACATTCAAAGAGTGGTGCAACTCTCCAGTAGGTATGCCAACCAGTAGGACTGTTCATTATGTCTCGATGGTACATTGTAGGGAATTTGGAGGTTATTGTTCGGTAGGAATAAATTTGGGCCTTCTGCAAAGCTGGCCATATGACCTGGGCATAAACGTCATGTTTAACAGAGGTCTGCGACCTTCCTCACCCATGCGTTCAGGTCATGGTGGTTTCCAAGGTTTCTGGGCCAAGCGCAGATCTTTCGGTTTCCGCTTCGAGCAGAGGTGTTCCGGTACCAGCCATTTGTTCCTCACGTTGCAGCCACCTCTTTGATTGGCTTTGATTTCTCCTGCTTCAGCACCCCCAATGCGGGATGCGAATGAAGGCCTTCTCGACTCCTCAACGTTATTTTTTGTTTGTTTGTTTTTTTGAAAATAGAATTTCATGTTACAGGTAAACTTTTTTTCCCCCCAAAACCACTTTATGAATCTCTCAGCTCTGGACATGAGTTTGTCCTTCATGGTCCTCGAGTGTCGCGATGTTCTGCGGGATGTTTCGGGACCTCGGTGTCCTCCTCCTGTGTACCGGCAACGCATGGCCCTGTTGCAAGAATAGTAACAGCGTTGTCCCGTAAGCAAGGCTGCAAAATCTGACTTTGCCCTGGCTCCGGAGAGGTTAATAACAGCTTCCCCATTTAAACGGGCATATCTGGTGATCCACAGCCTCGTCGTCAGAGATCACGGAGATGTGAGATGTCTCCTGAGGACGCAGTGAGGGGCTCTTTTCACACAATGCCCCTCCATGTTTACAACAGACAATTTAGTTTCCTTCCAACAATTATGAGGGAAATTGAATCTCAGGAAATGTTCGTTTTCACGACCATTAGACCAAACAATAACAGGGAGGCCCCAAAGCTGTACAAAGACATCTGTCTTCAAAAGGCCTATTTAGAAAATTAATATCCAAACCCCCAGCAGGACAATGCAGCCAATGGGCAAACCATATCGCAGGCAGCGGCATTATTTCCACTAGCCGTAAACTTTGGCCAGGGCAACAATTGTGTCCTTATGCAAAAGTGGCCAATCAATGGCCTGAACAATCCGTTCAAAAATAGCCTCACCTTTCTTCAGCCTAAGACGCCTTACGCAAATTATGGACACACTGGGTCTAATTATAGACGTATGCTCTTTTTTAGCCGCACAGTACGCAGATTTAAAAAAAACAAAAAACTGGGAACTTATTCATACAGTTTGGGCATCGTCGCTTTTCACTGTACGTTTCATGCACCGCTGCCATGTTGCTAGTTTACTAATACTACAGGCCAAAATATTCTGTTCTCAGCCTTGAGGAAAATGTGAGTTATTGTGCCATCACCAAAATAGTGGTCTTTTATTTAAGGAATATACAGTGGCAAGGTGAACATAGAGGCCTCCGAATCCTTGTTCCTGCCTTCCTCCATGGCCATGCATTTGCTAAAAGTATTTGTTTGTAAGATAAATGGCCTTTCGGTGAGAGAAGATGACAGGCAACACAAAGATGATATTGAATTGATTTCTGAAATGTTGCAGAACTGACTGTTTGATGTATACAGGCAGACATGAATCATAAAAATTCTATTAAAAAACCTCTTGAATGGTTGACAGTGGAATATTATTTCTGATGATTAATTTGACTCAGTCATTATGGAAGGGGCTCCAGTCAGATCGTCTCCTACAAAATTGCTTTTCATTCCCCCTTGAATACCCGAGGTATTTCTCTCTTTCTCTCCCTCTCTCACTCCCTCTCTCCCTCTCTCATTCTCTCTCTGTTATCTCAGCCCTTTTTTCATGTAGAATGTAAAGTCATATTTTTCTATTGCCAAATCCAAATTTAAAAGGACGGCGGTGATTAGAGGAAAATGCAGAGTTGTGCATTAGTACATAAAATGGGGAAAAATATGATCCAAAAGCATTATTTCAGTGCTGGGAGTGGTAATCTAATGATATAGTAGAACATGCTGATTGAGATTATACGTAATTCCATGTTCTAGCCATCTTGGAGCAATTTTATGGTGAAATCAGAATCACTAATTACTAATCAGGACCTGTTTCCTGAAAGCATCGCAGAATGAGGCCATTCAACGTATTTTAGCTTATGGTCTTTGTTCTTCGCCACCCAGAATTGCAATTTCTGCTTGATTTCTGATCTATAATTAAACTTTGATCCTTCTACATGTTTTAATCTTCTATAACAATTTCTCTGCCTCCTATCTCCCTCGTTGCCTACCTCCTGTTCATCCAGAACTACTCTGGGCAGGGTGGGGGCAGCGGTAACGGAGGAGGCGGGGGCGACGAGGACTATGAGATCCCCCCCATAACCCCACCAAACCACCCCGAGCCACCTCTGCTGCACCTGATGGACCCAGAGTCCGGCTACCTGTGCCACTCGCTGCCCCACAACGGCCTGATCAACCCCTACTCCTACCCCGAGCTGCCTGCCCTCATGATGTCCAATATGCTGGCCCAGGACGGTCACCTCCTCTCCAGCCAGATGCCCTCGGTGAGTCACCATCGCAGGGTCCTTTTTGTTTGTTTGTTTTTTATCTTGGGGTGGTGGATAGATAGATGGGTGGATGGATTGAAAGATGGCTCGAAGGATGGATTGATGGGCTGCATGTATGATTAGATAGATATGCTCATGGCTGGTTGTCACACAGTGCCCGATCAGCTGTGCCTTATTGGTTATAATATTTCTTTCATGTTTATGATGACCATAATCATGAACAGATTTGAACTATGTTGTAAATTTGAATTAGACCATGTGAACTTATGGACTGTAGTCCTCCTCAGTCTAAAAACACCGTGCACCGTGCGCTGGAGCTCTGAAACAGCGACATGATGCGCAGAAAAAGGAAGGCCTATCCACCTGACTCTCTGGACCACCTCACTGTCATCCATGACACGCATTGGGGCTTCTGGGAGAATTCATCCGTGTGGATTTTTCTTCTTAGCACCCTCCATCCTGCAGTCATGCTTTCCCTATGTCAGCACATCCTGCAGCGTCCAGCTACTGGAGAGCACCTCTCATGCCGCGATTAGCGCTGAAGGCCTGGGAGGATGTCCGTCCTGATCCAAACTCCCAACAGACGATGGCCGTCCTGCTCTGTCCTTTAATTTAATCCAAGTGTCCCATCTGATTGCTTTCTAGCAACTTGCAGAACTGTTGACAAGTCATCCATGCTGCACATTATAACAAGAAGCAGTAGTATCTCATCTGCTTCTGACTGTGAATTACTTTGTTTTGAGACTTTGGCGATCCTTCATTAGTTACGGTGTTATACTCAATGGTGGAAAAATGACACTGTTTTGATTTCAACAACCACAAAAAAACCATTTGAATCTCCCTACAACCAGGTGTAGCTGTTTGCCTGGATTTGAATTCCAGTAAGAGTGTCCACCAGGCATCTTGAAACAAAAGGAGATCCCAGGTTCTATCATTTTGTGTTGAAATGATCATGTCACTGCCTTCATAGGCCTGCCTCCAGGAAATATCTGAACAATTTCTTCTTTTCACATTCACATAAAGCAGAGAAACAGAACAGGTAGGTTACAAGGGCTTCTGTTTGAACGACTGAAAAAAATTCTGCATCATACGACCCCCAACTTCAACTCCACAAACCACAGATTTTTTTTTTCTGGTTTGAACACCAACGATCTTCATGTCTGTTAGGGAGGTGTTCTCCTGGGCCACTGTAAGGGCTCTATATTGATAGCTGTATTGATTGCGAGAGAATTACTCACGTCTGCTAAACATAGAGCTGGCAATGCCGACTATGTACGGTAGGCGTTCAGCTGAAGGGACAAAAAAGTCCCCGTAGACCTTCTGCTCCCTGTTGCACCAAGCACAGGGGAACTCAGGAGGTTAAACCTACCAGACCATCCATCGTTTCACTGCTGTATCTTCGCCGTAGACAGGGTTCAAAGCGGCGAGTAGCACACAGACCCGCGGCGAACCGCTCTGGTCCCGTTTATGAGCACATGGCAATTCCGAGGCCCACACCCGAACCCCACAGCGCCAAGGAGTGTTTGGACGTGGCTAGGAGTGGAGAGGAATTAACGACCGACCGGCTGCTTTGGTATGTCATTCTGTGTCGTTTCTCGCGGCGCGCCTCTCCCGAGGGTTTGTTTGCGCTGTTTTGACTCTGCCGTAAACAGAACCCGGGGTGACAAAACGCATCAGACGTATCAAGAGGTCATTGCATATATTCCATCAGGAGGAAAAAATGGAAGAAGAAGGGAGAGAGGGAGGGAAAAAAAACCCCATTAGGGTTCATCTTCCTCTCCTGGCTCTGCTGGGAAAGAGAGATAGAGAGATCTGTTTTCATTAGAGTGGTTTAGAATGAGCGAGAAGAAAGGAGGGAGAGGGAGAGGAGAGGGAGAGTGAGGGAGACTGTCAGGGAGAAGAGATGGAAAGAGATGAGAAAGGGAATGAGGGATGGAGGGAAGAGGGAGGGAAGGGAAAGAGGCTGGGGAAATGAAGAGGAAGAAAAGAGTACAGTTTTGAATGGGATGTCATCAGTGCTAAGAGCTTTGTAGGAGCTTTGGCCCATGCACAGAGCTCCTGTTCCATTAGGCATCGGTGGGATCGAGCTTTTAAGCCAGAAAATGTCCTTCACCGTCTCATATCTTATGTGAAGTTTTTGTACCAAAACTCATTCCACTAATAAATGACTTGGTGCATTCTGTGACTGACATATTTACATTTCCATTTAACATGTACAAACTTAGCAATGAGACCAAGTTATGTTGTGATCTAGAGCTGTAACGAAAAGCGTCCAGCGACCGAACATCTAGCGTCCTTGGTCGGTTTGCGTCCGTAACCAATCGAGCCAGAGGTTTTAATCCCGGATGGGAGAAAAGGCTAGGATGCAGCCCAGCAAGCAGAGGGAGAGGAGTCCACATCCCTGTTGATGCATTAAGAAAAACTCAACCGGAATGCTGAGGGTTAGAGATGTATAACCTCACTGCATTTGTGCCCTTGAGGAACACTTTTAACCTCTGTCTACAGTAAAGACCCTGCTGCATGCATATACTGTCAGGACTCGCAGTAAAGACCCTGCCGTATGCATATACTAGCAGGACGCGCTGCTGTAAGCCCCGTCCTTACACAGAGAGAATAGCTTTAAACACTGAATTGCAGTTCTTTGTGCAGATACGAACCTCTTCCATGTTTAAAACATTCTTTTTATTTTGAAGAACCGTCGTGGGACTATTTCCGACAGCGTGCAACCAAATGTATCAGGACCGCTAACGAAAGTGAACTTGATGCAAAACTGAAATGCATTAAGGATAAGAATGCATTAATTTTTCACCTGCTAGTTTAGCCTCCAAATGCAGTATCCTCATCAAGTGATTGAAAGCATTTGCCCATTTGCCAAAAGGCCTAAGATTCCTTCAGGAGAGAGTATCGAATATTTCCTGATGAACATGATATCTGGTCTTGATGCACTGATGTGCTTGGCAAGCCCCCTCCCTCGTCTCACTAATGCGCTAGCTGTCATAGCATCTTCCTCTGGCCCCAGTGCATTAGACATTTAATATCCATGATCAGGTGGCACCGATCTTATCAATCACATACAGGAAGGTCCTGTACAAATTTTCTGAAGAAGGAAGAGGGGGATTTAGTCCCAGTGAGGTTGAAGCCAACAAGAATGTGGTGAAGTTTTAAACAGTACTCAAAGCATTGTGTCAATTATGCTCTTCCTTAGTTCTAATGCCATGTTATGTGTGATCAGGCCTACATTCTTTTTAATGACCTCATAACAAAACATACCTGAACAACCAGCTAACTTTATTAGCAACAGCTATGCTAACTGAATAAAATATATGACCAATGTTTTATTCCTTACACCATTGAAGTCATGAATATGTAACATGTAGCAGATCTTTGTATCATCACATTTTATATTTGAATGTACTGCAGGTTATGTCTAAATTTAGTATTTCTTTCTATTTGTAATGTGCAGACACACATGATAAATGATCACCATGGTTGATGATAAAGTGAGTCTGATCTATTGTAATCTAATGGAAAAGTCTTTCTGTGTTGCAGCAAATGCACCTTCATTTTCACTAAGTCACTCTGTAATTATTCTCACAATTACTCTAGATTTAATGAGGCTTTGTCATGCAGACAGGGCATTATGAATGCTATCAGTCCCATAGCATTTAGGAGGCAGTCAGCGAATACTGTTTCAAGAGGTATTTTTTATTCTGTATAAATGTATACTTAATATTTTTACATTTTGCTGGTAACTTGCAAGTGCGTAGCTTTTGGATATCCCCAGCCCCAATAGCAGACAATATGCCAGTCATAAACCAGGAACGGGAAAGAACAACTCTAAATGTTACCAAGCTCCAGAAGAACGGAAAGGCTTTTTCACAGTCCATTTGCTTAACCACTGTGCCAAGCTTTCATTTCTGGTGAACGGGTGACATTCCATACCTGCTTTCTTTTCATAATATTCATTTCGCTAAATATTCCATCTAGGGTTAGTGGAAGAGAAGCTGTAATATTTACCTTATCTCTCCCTTCAAAGTCAGAGTGGCCTGCCGTATATCCGGGGCAGCAGAAGTCATGGTTCAGTGTAGATACACTGCTGCTAGATAGTAAACATCAGGTGATGGCATGCTAATGTTGTATACCAGTTCATACTGGTATACTCAGAAAACTCTTGGCGATTCTGTATGTTAAAAGGAAAGAAACATCAGCACCTAATTTAAATGATTCATACTTTTGGCTTACATGCTCGTATGCTCCCAACGGCTTTTGCTTATGTTAAAAGCAGGACACCTGAAATTCTGCCATAAGCCTGTTCATTTTGAACTGCCTCAGCGTATCAATCACTTATAGAAATAAGTCAGAAATCATGTGAGTTTGCTGTTTGGTCAAGTTGCTTTAAGTGAAGAACGCTCTTATACAACAGAACTACGTCTTATGCGTAAATGGAGCTCGGAGCAGTGTGGAGAACTCCATGCAGCAAAATGATGGTTCTGCCGAACGTGAGAAAGCCTGGTTTACAATTCAGCGAGGAACTTGCCGACAGTCATCTCACCCCCAAGTTCATTTGCACACTCTCCATCTGCTGTTGACGAACCCTTGTTCTCCGCACGGTCCCGACACGGAGCCCGCAGGGCAGCGCTGTTTGGACCACACCTGCACGGAATACGCGCGGGGAGCCAGTGGGCATAGTGGGCGGTGCAGTGCCCCGCTCTGGCCTGCGAAATTCGTCACAGCCCGAATTAGCTGGACCAAGGGCCCACGCCGGGCCGCAAATAGCCTCGAGATGATGGCCTACCAAAAAGCAGTGGTTGGCTGTGGACATTAGGAAGCCAGCCAGCTTTAATCAGATGTATTTGTGTTGAAGCGGGCCCAGGTTCTCTGAAAGAATGTCCACTGAAACAGATCGCTACTTCTGTCTTATACGGTGCTTGTCTAAAAAGCCAAAGGAGTTCTGCTATCTGCTAAGTTTTGCATTACAAACAGAAAGAGAAAAAAAAAGAAACAAAAAACAGAAAAGACCATTTTTAACCCCCTTCTTTTTAAGCATGAATTATAGTTTCGATTAATCAGCATAAGTCCAAGGATATTTGCATCACCGCACAATCACAGCATTACATTCTCAGCGGAAATGCTTTATGGAACTATTAATAACTTTTTTTTTTTTTTTCCACCTTGTGGCAGTTGAAAAAGCATCATAGAAGGCATTTTCTGTAAGCAATATTACACACATGATTGATGCGTTCAAAGAAGACAAAAAATAGAGAGAGTGAGGCAGAGAGAGAGAGAGAGAGCGAGAGAGCGAGAGAAAGCTCCCCTGATCTGCAAAATCCAACCACAGAAAAGGGGGTGGAAAGAAGAGAAACCCCTCCCCCTGGTTTTTAAACAGCTTTCTTTTCACCTTTTGCGATTATTTATTTTCAAATAGTCCTTCAGGGTAATGTACCATTTTCTTATTTCACACCGCTATTTCCCATAAATGAAGCGAAGGTGCCATAAATCAGGAGGCAAACAGAGGCTTGTGCAAAAGCTCAGAGAGGTCTAAAGATTTATGTAACCCATTCATGTTCCCCACTTCTTCATTTTAGTGCTGCACTGTGAAAGCCTGCCTAATAAAAGGCCCTATTAATATTTCCTGTTGCCTAGCAACCGTAGGCAGCAAGTAATAGCATTCCGTGGAAAAATAGATGACCGGGCCGATAAGGAAAAATTCAATTCTTTTATTATCTCTGGGGAGAAGGTGCCTTATTTCTTTTCCCGCAATATGATATGAGACCGCGCTTGTGTATTAAGAGATGTTTTAAGGAAATAGAAGTTATTTTCCAATTTCATTATATCACAAATGGAAGGAGGGAAGGAAGAAAGTGCTCTGCTGGCCAATGAGAAAGCCTCTCCTTTCTCTCATAAAGTTAATTAGCCTCCTAATCGAGACACGATGTATGGATTTAGTTCAGTTCCTTTTTATGTGTTCAGTGAGGTTTCCAGGAGGGAGGCAGCGCAGGTCCATTCAGGTGTGGCTCCCTCAGCTTACACGCTCAAGTCTTGGGCCTCCGCGGACTTCAAGAGCGCCGTGTTCTATTCGTAGCTTGGGGAGCAGGGCTGTGGTGTTCGATTGGCAGCAGCTTCCGCTACGGCCTTCGCGTTCCTGACCTTTATTGGGGCTCTTCCCGCCGCCCGTCACCGCTGTGGCTTGCCTGTTGTTGTTTACTTTTCGCCCTGTCAGCATCTGTGCCCGCTTTGGGAAGGACATCAGCACCGGTGCTGGGAAAACAAACTCTGATTTGATTGTGAGTCAGCATACCAGTAGCACATCCTCAGCGTCGTTATCTCGGAGGCAGAGAAGGAGACAGGGAGTGGGTGGGTCCTACCCGGTTACCAGCTATTACCGCTGGGCTAGATAGCAACCTGTTTTATGTATCTCATTTGCCCACCAGATTCTCCATCTTATCGTAGCATGAAATCACGTCCGTATTACTGGGCTGGATATCGCCAGCGCGCATCAGCTGACCAGCCGAATCTGAACGACAGCAGGCAGAGAGAGAAAGAGGGAGAGGATCTGAAAGAAAAGGCAGGGGAGGGTAGAATAATTTGAGGCTCTTGCTCCCATTCTCCTCCTGTACTGCTCTTCCCAGGGGAAGTATCTTATAGGGGAAGTGTGGCCATCCCGAGCTGTGGTCATTCTGGTGGCCACCCCCCTCTGCCCTCAGCGTGAAAGTGAGGGCCCGCCGAGCTCTGACAGAGGCATCACTGGACACGTGCCCTGCCTGCCTCTCTGTGCCTGCACACTTCACATTCTGTTTCGAACTTAAGCCTTCTCGACACTGAACCATTGTTATGCCAAGGAAACAACTGGAAAAATGTATGCCTTCTATTTTGTAGTGTGACAGGGCAATTAAAGGTGCAGTAAGCAGTAGTCTTTTAAAGCCTTGAAAAATAAGAAAATTAAAACAGCATCAAGTGTTGAAGTGTTGCCGGTATGGAATGTTAGATAGCCAGTTCAGTAAGCACTAGACATTATTGTCCATCCAAAATTCAACATTCATTAACACAACACTCAGTAATGCTGTTTAGAGCTAATGATGTTTATTTTTATGCAGTGGATATTGCTATTTATAAATATATTGAAAGGAACTTTCATTTAGAATTTTTTTTTTTTTACCAATATTCTGGGATGATTTAAAAAAAAATAATAAACTCCTGGTTTTGAAGCATAAATGCCAGTCGAATGCATGTCCTGGCTGTGCGTTTGGCATTCAGAGTTTTTATCAAAGAGGTGCTGTTCTTGATTCCAGCTTGCAATGACTTCTGTATCCAGTGTGGCTTTACTGCCAAAAGGAGCAAATGTGATTAGTAGCGTGCGCCATGCATGACAGCAGAAGGCTTGACACAGCAGCAAATCCGCCCGTCTCCATTCACTTGTTTGATCCGCCGGCAGGCACGACACTGTCTTGTTTTTGTAGGTTACTAATGAAGAATCAGGACAGATTGGAAAAGGCTGGATTTTTCTGATAGGTTGGCTGACTGCGTCAGCAGACGTGTGATAACAGTGACCACATACGTTTACCGCCCTGTTTGATTTAGCAAGAGTGAAAATCTCAGCCGTGCTCTTCAGAGGGTGTGAAGCCTGTTTAGACACAATCCAAAGTGCCTAAGCAACTTTGGATGGGGGGGGGGGCATTGAAGGCAGTTGGATTGAATTTCGGTGTACTGCTTCGTTGCCACACACACACACACACACATACACACACACAGAGAGAGAGCATGGTGTGAAGAGTTAACACGCTTGCTAATCATCCTCAAATGAACCTAATTGTTGCCACAACTCCCTGCTGAGGAGTGTGTGTGCTCGTATGCGCACTCATATGTGGCGTGCAGTGAGTGAGTGTGTGTGTGTGTGTGTGTGTGTGTGTGAGAGAGAATATGCGGAGCACTGGGCTCCTTTTCTCATTAGATGCAGCAGAAATGTTCTGTCTTACTGTCTGGATGGTGTGTTGAGTCTGCTATACCCCCCCCCCCCCCCACCCAACCCCACCCCCTCGAAGCCATTTCGGAGCTGTCATGTCAAAGCGCGCACCCATCCTGCCTCTCCCGGTGAGAGAGTGGATGCGAGCGCTGCACCCACAGAGGGACGGAGAGCAGTGCGCTCTTTCAGCTGAGCAGATGAACATGCAGACTGCAGCTGGTAGGAGGCCACGCCAACGTAGTCTTCCCGATTGTTCCCTTTTTAATGAACCGCGCGCCGCTGTGAACGTGGCGTGAGCATTTACAGTGATGCAGGTACTCACTCTACCTCATTAACAACTTTATGTACACAACGAACAGGTGACAAAAGAGAAATGCCAGGAATATAAATGGCACCGTTTCCAGTGGCTCTCCCTTTTCGAGCACTGGGCATCTTTTTTTCCCTCATTAAAATCAGTCTAAAAGAATTTTCCAATTACATTATATTATGGCGCGGTATATCACAGTCCCTTTGCGGTGATTGAGAACACTTGGCCCGAGATTCGTCTTCTTTAAGGCTCTCTCCTGTAAGCGCAGCTCGACGGCGGCGCCTCGGCCCGACACGTGGCCTGCGTCCCTGCCGCCGCGCCTGTGCGCGGGGTACGGGTCGGCGTCCACCCCGCTTACTGATTTAACCAGCCTGTGATTTATAAACCCACTCCCTTATTAGCGCTCGCAGCCGCGTTATAGATGACCCTCCGGGCTGTGGACGCAGAGACGGAGGCGGCCGCGGCGACGAGCAGCAGCAGCGGGGTTTCATGTTCCGCCCTCGGGGCGCGCGAGGAGTCGCGGGGAGGGCAAGACACGGCCAGCCTGCCCGCGTTTCTTCCTTCCTCTCCCTCTCCCTCTCCCTCTCCCTCCCTCTCTCTCTCTCTCCCTCTTCTCTCCCTCTCTCTTTCTCTCTCCTGCTCCCTCTTGCGCTGTTTACTGCGCTCGTGAAGGATCGGTCTCCGGCGCTTGGCTAATTAAAGCTGCCATGGCCACAACCCTGCCGGGATAATGTTCTATTATTATAGTCATTTGTTTCAATTAAACGCTCTGTGATTTTACAATAGCAACTGTGAACCTGCGCCGAGTGAGCCATCACTCCCAACAAGATGTCTCCAATCACAGAGAGAGAGAGAGAGAGAGAGAGAGAGAGAAAGAGAGAGGCAGGGGGTGGGGGGGGAGGGGGAGGGGGAGGGGCGAGGGATGGAAAAGGGGAGGGACAATGAGCCTGCCAAGCTGCCAAGACCCGCCCCCTCCCCCAACGGCCATTAGACTTGGTGAATTCGCCCAGCCGTCCAGAAGTGGCATGGCTGAAACTACAGATCACTTCCACTTGTGATTAAGTGGAGAGAACATCGGCGCGCGGGGGAAGCCTTTTCCAGACATCGTGTCAGGCCCTTCCTGCTGAATGAAGCGACTCAGTTGGTGGAATTGTAGTGGACTGCGTTCTCTTTTGTGCCACAATAACAATATTAATGGAAGGAAAGCAGTTGGTGATTCAAGGCTCCGGATTGGTTATTTTGTTGTTTTGATTGGGAGTACAGTATAGTGCACCATCCAATGAATGTGGAAATGGCAAAATCGTGATGCTAGGTTTATGTATTTTGCCTTTCCTTGCTAGTGGGAGCCCATGAGCACAGCTGGGGATTGGCCAGCTATAGTGGCTGAGCCGCATGGGCGAGCCAATCACAAGCCACGTGATGGCATAAAAGCCTAGGTCATAGGATTATTGCAACAATAACATGGAGATATTCTCTCTGTTCTCAGTCTCACTCACACAAAAACATGCACACAATGTACCGCCCATAATTGGGAAAGAGCTGATGTTGTTTGGGTTATTGACTGTGGTGAGCACCAAATGAACAGAGTCTTAGGTGCAGACAAACAGGAAATGAATCAGAAGACTTTCCAGTGTTTTTAACTGCCAACCCCAGGACCCTGGAAAGTGAACAATAGTCTGTGTGTGTGTGTGTGGGTGTGTGGGTGTGCATGCGTGTGCACATGCATATATGAAATAGAATGTGTCTCTCCTCACATCACAAAGGTAATTTAAAATGCCTGTTCCACGTTTATCTCCTGGGAGGGGCAGTGAAACCTTGAATAAACATAAATTTATGGATCTGGCCTTATCGTGTGTATATCTGGATAATGGCACCAGTGTTGACCCTTTGTATTAGAATGCAGAGGGGAGCAGAACTGTTTGTCTTGGGCTCAGAGACAGTAATGGCCAAATAAAGGCAGTTACTGAGACCCTCCCCCTGCCAGGGATGATACCATTTAGTAATTAGCATACAGTACCTATGGCAACTGCTAACCTTTGTAAGACTCTTTCATAATGTTTGTACAGCCGTCCCCGTCCTGCTTTATATAGCCTCAACTGATGACTGTTGGAGATAGCTGCCTCCCTCCCTCCCTCTTTATCTTTCTGTTTCTCTCTCTCTTTCTTTCTCTCTCTCTCACCCACCCCCACTCCTCTTTCTCTCTCCCTTAGCCCCTCCACTTCACCACTTTCTCTCTCTCTCTCTCTCTCTCTCTCTCTCTCTCTCTCTCTCTCTCTCTCCCCCTCTCCCTGTCTCAGTTAACCGCTTCACTTTCTCATTTCATCTCCCCGCTATGTTTCAGTCTCCTCATACTTGCTCTGTCTTTTTCGCCACCTCCGTCTCTCCTCCTCTCTGCTGCTGGAACAGCAGACCGCACTGAAAACAAATATTTGCATCTGTACTCTCAGCAGATGCGGACCAGCCAATGCACCAAATACTGTCTGTTTAACAATTCCCACGAACTGATTTGCCAAAATGGATTGTTAAGAAAGACGTCATTTAGCGAAGTTGGCCATTTTTATTTCTCTCATTCTGTTCATGGCTCAAAATGAACTGGAGGCAAATGTGAGTCTCAACAGAAGGGTCATGCAACACAGCTTTGTTTACCAATTTGTTTGCTCTGAAATTGCTTATTTAATGTGAAATATGAAAGTGATGGGTTTATAATGCGGGGAGAAAAAAAGGCGCAATACTTTGTTCACAGGACATTGAAATGGTGATATGTGATTTTATCTCTTTGTGTCAGAGTAGGAATAGCAACATTATAAAATGTATTATTTGTGGATTTTATTTATCATGTGAAGAAAACTGGAAAGCGGTGTGGGTTTGATATATTCCCCTGAAAACAAACTACAGTATGTAGCGGTGAGGGTTCTGTGCACAATACCCTGCTTTAAATTGGAGCAGCAGTCCATCCAGCACTGATTCAAGTCACATGCATTGAAATGATATTCAGAATTTAAATCATGGTGCCGGTATGCCAGTTTTGAAACAAATACCATAAATTATTCAGATTTTCAGGGAGCGAGAGAGAGAGAGAGAGAGAAACAGAGCACATGGGGAGAGAGGGAGCAGATTGGGATAGATCGGTGCTTTGCTCAGCTGACTGTGGAGAACCGATGATGATACCTTTTGCCCCCCCACCCCACCCCCAAAAAAAGAAAGGATGAAATAAAGAAAAGAGAAAAAGGAAAAAAAGACTTCAATCATGGGCTGGAACTCAAGCAGTGATATGAAGGTAGAGCTGGGGAGCGCTTGCTGCTCTCGCGCTTGTCTTCTGTTGTTTAGAAAAAGCTATAGAGTGCCCGGATTAAAGAACAGGGTTGATGCTTCTAGCCAGAGGCTGTTGCTATGGAAATCGGGCTGCAGTAGCTATGATAGGCCATTCATGTTTGATTAATTGGTTTTTCAGTGCTTCTTGGTTTGTGAAAGCTCTTAAAGAACAACTCCACTGAAAATGGAAAATTAATGGATTTTCTCTCTCTCTCTCTCTCTCTCTCTCTCTCTCTCCCTCTTTCTCTTTCCTTTTTTCCACCTTTTATTCAACACAGAAGCCATTTCACTGTGTTTGAAATTTGAAGTGATGGTGCTTTTGAAATATGATTTGAGGTTGGAGGTTGTCTTTGGACTCAGGTTGAGGGAGGAGGGCACCAGTGGTTTTTGTTGTTGTTGTTGTTGTTTTGTTGTTTTTTTTCACGAGCGAATTTGAAATGCAAAATGCCTCAGCTCCCGTCCAGGGTCCCCCCCCAACCTGGTTTGTTCCACAGCAGTGGGGAAACATCATCTAATGTCCTGTAAATACAGCTGATATCAGCGGCGGCACAGCCTTCGGCCCCTCGGCGCGCTCTGGCTTTTTGAGAGGTGCATTTAGGAGCGCGTTGCGGACAGGCAGGGCGCCGACAGGCCCTCCTGAAGATGGCCGCCGGTCAGCGGACAGAGCAGTGTCACGGCTCCACTTTAACTTCATCAATCACTCTAAAAAGCACCGAGCCCCCATCTAATGTTTTATTCAGTACATGAATGTTGCATGCTTGCATGCGTCTAATAAATGCTAGTTCATCAACACACACGCACACACGCACACATACACATACACAAATGCCTATTAAGGAAACGTCCTGTTTCTCTGTAAACCTTCTATACTAAATTGTACTTTTGACTACCTCTCTCTATATGTGTGTCCTATGTGTGTGTGTATGTATATACAAGCATTCCTGTTTATGATTACATATATTTGCTACTTGGGAATCAAAGGATGTTCACATCTTTCAGGCAGCTGGTGTACCACAAGTGAAGTGAACTAAAAAGTTAAGGAAAGAGTTACAGAGTTCACCTAAGACTGACTACTAATTGAAAGATGTTTTAATCATATTTCTGCTAGCTATATTTGTAGTATTTTGTTGTTTGGGGACTTTTGGAGCAATCATAGGTGTGGCTCATAATCTTTTAGGCCTTTTTTGATTGTAGGTTGGCTCACAACCTCTTTTATTTGAGGCTGTGTGCAAGTACGTTCATGTGTCAGGCTTGAATTGTTATTAGCTGTAGTGTATTTCTTGCGGTTGCTCAGAGATTGTCCTTAGATAAGCTTCGATGGTGTAGTGGGTTTTATGAAGCGCCTTTGAAAGTCATGCAGAAAAACGCATGTGGTAAGTGACTTACTGTAAACAGAGAATTTATCTCTGAAATCTCAAATAATCACATTTGACATATCAGCTCAGTCTATGCGAAAGTGGAAACCTGTCCCTCTGTAATGTCAAGCTCTGAGCAGAGTTGGTTTCTTAATGGAGCAACACTGTGAAGTTTGCCAACGCGTGCACCACTGTGGTTTTGAGGATTCATTTGTTAACAAGGACACCTTTGAAGATGAGCTTTAGCAGGGAACAGAAAGTAGCTTAGTTTACCCTTCTAGGCCATTTTGTCAAGCGAGCCGCGCAACAGGTTAGCCCGCACGGCAGAGCCTGCCGTGGACAGGTCCAGGCCTGGGCATCTTGGAGCAGGTCCGTGTTTCAGAGGGGTTAGTGAGGAACCGTTTTCCGTCACAGACAATGTGCTGTGTGAAGGGGAAAAGTGACCGGAATCTCTTCGAAAGAGAGCTGGCTTACCAGCACGGCACTCTTGACTCGGGTTAAAAAGGAACAACGAAAAACGGATATCTAACCTCTGGCTGCCCTGGCCGATTAGTCTGAAGAACCGGCCGGATCTCTTGGTAAAGTTTGGTGTTCTTCTCTCACCCTTAGATGCAGGCGCTGGCTGGGCAAGACAGCAGCCACTACCCCCCACCCCGCCACGCCCCCATGCTAAGCAGGTCTCCTAGGATACTGCCCCACCCCATGAGTGCCCTGTCCCAGCTCAGCTCTCAGATTGGCCGAGGCTCCTTTACCCATGGTTCCCCCTCGTCACCGGGAAGTCAGTCGGCCACGCCCTCTCCCTCGAGCTCCGCCCAGGAAGAGGAGGCAGATTACCACACAAAGGTACAGGGAAGGGAAATGGCAAGAGTTTCTGTTTGAAATGCTGGTTGCCGTGAAGGGTTGAGGAGGAAAGACTTTGTGAAGGCCTGGGGTATGTCGTTTTAGGTGGAAGGCAGTAAAGTTGTTTAAGTAGATTTTCAGAATGTTAGCTAAGTTTCGAGTTCATAAAGGAGGGTGGTTTGTGTGCATGCTTGTGTGTGTGTGTGTGTGTGTGTGTGTGTGTGGGGGGGGGGGTGCACGTGTGTGTGTTTGTGCATGCTTGCGTGCAAGTAATTGCGATTGTCAAATGCTTTTTCTGCAAGAGGTTCCCTTTTATACTGTTTACAAATTATAGCAATTCAGCTTCAGATACAACTGCCTTTTGTTCTTCCTTTTATCAAAGCATGTTGTCTTCTCTCGCTCTCCCTCTCTCTCTCTCTCCCTCTCTCTTTCTCTTTCTATTTTTATTGTCCTAGAAATCCAATTACTCCAGCTTGTCCGTCATCCATTTCCTTTATTGAAAGTGTCAGTTAAAATTTCATTTGCCTGCGACAGTAAGGCACTAGCGGCGAGGAGGCCCTCATTATCGCCTCACGGCATACTTAATTGGATCCAGGAGTAAAAAGAGTGAATTAACTTACACAATGCTCAAATGACATTGTTTTAGACCATGGGATTATACAAAGGTCTGTAGGAGCAGTAGCCAAACCACGTGGCATACTGTTGCCATCGGATTGTTCTCTGTACATCTAGATAAGAGTATAATGAATATTTTAAGCACAGTATATTGTTGGTGAAGTCGTTGGCACATGAGCATAGTTTGAATGACTATAATTATAAGCATATTGCCCCAGGCCCCCATGGCATTTTATTTGCTGGAAAACAAATTACCCTCCTCTCTCTCTCTCTCTCTCTCTCTCTCTCTCTCTCTCTCTCTCACACACACACGCATGCATGCATGCTATAAGAGATATAACACACGCACACACATACATATGCTTATGTGTTTCCGCATACACACTTTATAGTCTGCCCAAATAAATGCATGTAGCATCTCTTTCAATGTACCCATTACCCAGTTCTGTCTGTGTGTATATGTGTGTGTGTCTGTGTGTGTGTTTACACTATACACCATTGTGTTTACATTGTACACCTCGCTTGGACATGATTCAAATCTCTTTTTTGAAGTTTGTTATGCAAATTCTGTGCAAATGTGGCATGCTTTGTTTCAGATGTAACATGTGTTCTAGCAGAAGGAGCCATGAATAATATGAATACAGGAAACATTCTGACTTTATTCGCACGTTACCAGTTAAAACTACTACATTTGTCTGGTTCAGTACTCATTCTAAACTGGCATTACCTCCTGCTCATGTGAAAGTGGTTGTGTGCTGTATAACATATCAGGCTATGTGAAGATGGTGCCATTGCTGGACTGTACTGTGCGCAGGTAGACTGTAAAGACTGTACTCCCACTGGTCCTCTGTTAGTCTTACAGTGGCACTGATGAAAATGCTGACAACTGCGAATAGTGTTTCCTAAACAGGCGTCCCAGAATTCTATTTCACTCATTACTTTCAACTCCACGTTTGACTGAAACCTTTCAGGGCCTCTCTCTGTGTCTCTAATTTTCTCTCTCTCTCTTTCACTCTTTTAATCTCTCTCCACTTTTACTCATTTGAATAATGAATTTTTTTTTGTTGTTGTTGTTTTAAACATGTAGCCGCTTAGTAAAAGAAACAAATATCAGCAGGTGTCAGACATGAGCCTTGAGCTGTGTAGCACTGATTCAGGCTGGATATTAGCAGCGAGCTGAAAGTGTGTAGCACCGATTCAGATGGAATATTAGCAATGCTTGCTCAGCCCTGCCCACACTACAGCAATCAATTTCTCCCTGAATATTTCAGAGCTCTTTCTCAGGGGCTTCACTATCCCATCTGCTTTTAACTCAGCAAGGGGAGTGTGTTTGTGTGCGTGTGTTTGTGTGCGTGTGTGTGTGTGCGCGTGTGTGTGTGCGTGTGTGTGTGCGTGTGTGTGTGTGTGTGTGTGTGCGTGTGCGCATGCGCACGCGTGTGTGTGTGTTTGAGAGTGGGTCTGAGAGTGTGTGTGTGAATGAGAGAGAGAGCAAAAGTCAGAGAGAGAGTGTGTGTGTGTGTGTGTGTGTGTGTGTGTGTGCGCATGCGCACGTGTGTGTGTGTGTGTGTGTGTTTGAGAGTGGGTCTGAGAGTGTGTGTGTGTGTGTGTGTGTGTGTGTGTGTGTGAATGAGAGAGAGAACAAAAGTCAGAGAGAGAGTGTGTGTGTGTGTGTGTGTGTGTTTGAGAGTGGGTCTGAGAGTGTGTGTGTGTGAATGAGAGAGAGAGCAAAAGTCAGAGAGAGAGAGTGTGTGTGTGTGTCAGAGAGAGAGAAAGAGAGAGCGACTGTACGTAACCTGTCAGAGCAGATTACAGGCACTGGGTTTGAGTGAAAGCGCACTCTGGGCTTCACTGTATCCCATTTTTATTTCATGTTGTTTGCAGATAAAAGACGACTCACATTTGCATAGTCAAACACGCGCATAACTAGAAGCTCATTACCATGTAGGCTTTCCAAAGCAGCAGGTATGCAACGTAAACTGGTAGATCTTGTTCCTCAGCATGAGGCACACTTTCTTTCATTTTCAGTGCGTAGCTTTCAAAATCCCCTAAAACAAATGAACAGTGCACGCGAGGATTTCATTTCACAGTTGTCTTAATATTGAGTATATGATTCAAACTGAAAGTTGATTTCATTGACTTGACCACATCTAATTGAATGACTGTCATCTGAAATACACTTAATGGGTTTTGTGTTATTTTTCTTGCGTCCAACATGGACGTGTTACATTAGTTTTGCTTCTCTGGTCAGCAAAAGAGAGGCAGATCTGAACTAAACCTTAAAGATATAGGGAAATAAATGAGTGATCTTGTATAATTTTCACTATAGGAATGATAAATCATCTCCCTCTTATAACATGGACTTCACTGCACCTCTTTCAACCTTTCCCTAGTATGGGAAAAACAATGGAAGTATAAACCACACTGGCCTCTGAAAATCTATTTGGCCAAACTAAGCATGGTCAAATCAGAAGTGAAGTACTCTACTCCAACTGGTTCTAGTTTTGGGACTGCGATTTGTGTGTTGGGCGTGTGTGTGTGTGTGTGTGTGTGTGTGTGCACGTGTGTTCATTGGTAATGAGATTGTGTGCTTGTGTGTGTGCATATACATGTGTGCGCACACGTGTGTGTGCTCTTCAGTAATGAGATTGTGTGTGTGTGTGTGTGTGTGTGTGTGTGTGTGTGTGTGTGTGTGTGTGTGTTTGAGAGTGGGTCTGAGAGTGTGTGTGTGTGTGTGTGTGTGAATGAGAGAGAGAGCAAAAGTTAGAGAGTGTGTGTGTGTGTGTGTGTGTGTGTGTGTGTGTGTGTTTGAGAGTGGGTCTGAGAGTGTGTGTGTGTGTGTGTGTGTGAATGAGAGAGAGAGCAAAAGTTAGAGAGAGTGTGTGTGTGTGTGTGTGTGTGTGTGTGTGTGTGTGTGTGTGTGTGTGTTTGAGAGTGGGTCTGAGAGTGTGTGTGTGTGTGTGTGTGTGAATGAGAGAGAGAGCAAAAGTTAGAGAGAGTGTGTGTGTGTGTGTGTGTGTGTGTGTGTGTGTGTTTGAGAGTGGGTCTGAGAGTGTGTGTGTGTGTGAATGAGAGAGAGCAAAAGTTAGAGAGAGTGTGTGTGTGTGTGTGTGTGTGTTTGAGAGTGGGTCTGAGAGTGTGTGTGTGTGTGAATGAGAGAGAGAGCAAAAGTTAGAGAGAGAGTGTGTGTGTGTGTGTGTGTGTGTGTGTGTGTGTGTGTGTGTGTGTGTGTGTGTGTGTGTGTAGGTCTCCATGCTCACACCACCCCTGTCTCCCTGTCCCTCCAGATCACAGCAGAGAAGAGACCATCATCAGATGCACTCAAGCCCAAGCCCAAGCCCCAGAAGAAGAAGAAGAAGAAGGACCCGAACGAACCGCAGAAGCCCGTGTCGGCCTACGCGCTTTTCTTCCGTGACACGCAGGCGGCCATCAAGGGCCAGAACCCCAACGCCACCTTTGGTGATGTCTCCAAGATCGTCGCCTCTATGTGGGACAGTCTGGGGGAGGAGCAGAAGCAGGTGGGTGGGCTCTCCTCTGGCTCCGCCTACCCTTCCTCTTATTCTAGTGCGTTTCTCTTTTGGAGTGTTGAATGTCTGGTAGTAACATGCTGTTGGTACCAGACGTACAAGGCAGCGTTTGAGATGGTCTCTGCTTGGCTCCTTCTTCATTTTTTTTGGATTGGTTGCACTTACTTAAGATTTTTTTTTTAGTAGCTGCTTATTGGTTGCTTTGTTAGGGAGGTGAACTTTAGCTTAAGACATTGTGTGTGTGTGTGTGTGTGTGTGTGTGTGTGTGTGTGTGTGTGTGTGTGTGTGTGTGTGTGTGTGTGTGTGTGCGTGCGTGCGTGCGTGTGTTCTTCAGTAATGAGCTGTGCATGAACCAGAGTGATGATGTGTGTGTGAGACAGAGAGAGAGAGGGGCCACAGTATTTTTAGAATATCCTCCATAACAAAGGCCTGCTATTGCATGTCAAATAAAAGCACCTGTCTCCATGACGGAGTGCAGACCACTCACCCCTCTGCCATGCGATATTTCTCTCCCTCTGTCTCTCTTTTTCTTTTTCTCTTCCTTTCTTTCTCTCTCTCTCTCTCTCTCTCTCTCTCTCTCTCTCTCTCTCTCTCTCTCTCTCTCTCTCTCTCTCCGTCCCCTTTTCTGAGGGCTGCTGTGTCCTTTTATGTGCAGTTAATTTTTGCCTCTTTCTCTTCTCCCCTCTTCACCATGAATCTTCATTTTGCCGCTGACACCCTTGAATGTGAATTCCTCATTTCCTGGGCCCTTTTATTTATATCTGTTGCCTGGTGATTTGATCATGCTGAGAATACAAGATTAGCCATCGCCCAGTGCCCTTCTATTCTCCCTCAAGGACATCTGCTCTCCTATATGTTATTGTTTGTGCTTCTTAACCCTTCAGACACCAGGACATTCAGATGTCTACACGCACACAAGTAGAGTATTTATATATATATATATATATATATATATATATATATATATATATATATATATATATATTTATATATTTATATATATATATATATATATATATATATATATATATATAATGTGTGTGTGTGTGTGTGTGTGTGTGTGTGTGTGTGTATAAGCCATGTGTGTAGATAAATGTATGTATTTTACCCTTTTTCTTAATAAACCATCTCACTTCTACTTATTTTGAATGTTCTGAGAAAAATGGGCTTTTGTCCTTGGACCGTTAAATCTAGCGGTTTGGCTCTTCATTCCTGAATATTATAACAAGGTAACCTTTCTCAGAGAAACCTTTCTCCATGACTCAAATTTGAAACTTCAGAACACATCTGTTACATATCAGTGGAGCTGATGAGGTCACGGGAGATGGCTCCCAGTGCTCTGTTCCCCTGTTCCCAGGATGATTAGCAGCGGTCAGGTCATCTTTTGATGACATCATCACCTGCCAACAATTTTTCTGTTACCCCATAACAAAACCTCCCTAGTTTAAATGTTTACAAGCAAAAATTGTTTTCTGCGTATCGATGAATTCATGTGCCTAATTATGGCCTTCAAATGTTTTTTAAAAATCAAACAAATCTCAATATTTCATATATATCTGAAATGCTATATTTTCTGTTCTTTTCTCGGATGTATTTTACATACCTATTTCACAAACCTTTCCAGACGGAAGCTTCCTTTTATTACTAATCTTTTTGCAGTTTTATCCTTGGAAGATTTTTGATAAGCCTAACAGCTGTTTCTGATGTAACCTCCAGACAGACATCAGTAGGGAGACACTAAGTAATGCCGTATGCTGCTTCTGTCCATCCCTATCCTCCCTTCCTCACCCTTATAAGAAACGAGTGGAATGGAGAAGAGGTGAAGGATTCTTATCTGCCGCTGGAATAGCCTCTCTGATAGGCCCATTAACGGATGATTGATAGGGCTCCTCTCCAACGGATGACTGTCATTTCTTTTAGTGACGACCCTGACCTGTCACTCATATCAATGAGGAATATATTAAATGACATGGAACCACGATGCCTAAGAAGCCCAGCCTGTCCTATTCCCAGTTTGCATCAATGTCTAACCCTTCCCTCCTAACCTTCACTGGTTAGTTGCAGTTGCTGTAGGCCTGCAGACACCCTAACACTATCTTTATTAACCTTTGACCCTCAAGGTAGTCAAAGGAAAACACATAATCAACTTGTCGTACATGGTGCACAATAGTGAAACAGACCCAGATATACAAGTCCATGCTGTACCCTCTTTATGTGTGCATATGTGTGTGTGTGTGTGTGTGTGTGTGTGTGTGTGTGTGTGTGTGTGTGTGTGTGTGTGTGTGTGTGTTCGTGTTCGTGTTTGTGTTTGTTGTCATGTCGTCCTTGAGCTATAGCAGGCACATTTTGGATGTTTTTTCCCTTTGCTGCCTTCGAGAGGTTGAATACCCTCGTCTTTTGTATTCAGTCCCCTGGGAATTAGTGTTTTGTCTTTTGGAGTCAGCCTCATTAGTTCTGTGCTCCTGTGAAGATGTATTGTGTACCACAGCTATGGCTAACAATGCAAAGTTAGCCAATCATTAGTTTATTGTACATTTCTGTAGTAAGTATCTGCTTGGATTTCACACAGCAAAGGCTGATCTTATCAGATTAAAAGATATTACTACTCCGCTGCGGGATTTGATTTACATGAGCCTATTTAGTAGAGAGAGAGAGAGAGAGAGAGAGAGAGAGAGAGAGAGAGAGAGAGAGAGAGAGAGAGAGAGAGAGAGAGAGAGAGAGAGAGAGAGAATATGAAATAGTTCCATATTTACCATCCTTCGAAACAGTGCTCCCACTCAAACACAACCCCTATCTAGTATGAGCACAATTACCCCCCCCCCCCCCCCCCCCCCCCCCCGGCCTGCTTCCCTGAGGGTGTACGCCCCTTCCCTCATGTCAGGAGGTTCTGCAAGTTATTGTCTTCCATAATTAACCGGTTATCATACAAGAACATTTCATTAAGGTACAATTACCAGCTAATTCTACGGGGGACACCCGCCATGTCAGGATTATAGAAGGCAACACGTGCTCTTTAGTGCTAGCAGGTCCCGTTAGTTATTTCTAATTCATGTGAACCTGCCTGCTTGTGCTCTCTCTCTCTCTCTGTCTTTCTCTCTCATTCTCGCTCTCCCTCTCTCTCTGACGGCTTCAATTGCTAATGAATCCGCTCACTTTGGAATAATTAGAAATCCTTAGGCACGTTAATTTATTTAAGAGTTGCTGTCGTTAGGGCCACTCATTAGCGCGGGTTAAATTAATTTGAAACCAGAGCTGCCGGGAGCTCCTCAGGAGTTCATTATTACAAAAGCCACACAACCTCGTTCAATATTTAACTGTCACGGCACGAGCGCTCAAACTTAGCCCGCGTTATCTGCCAGCGATTACGACTAATAATCTCATTAATTGGAGCGCATGTTTATGGCATTCGCTTGCTGTTTTGTTTCAGACACAAGAATCTAGTGTGAACGGAATGAAATGAGTCACTTGTTGTAAAGGCCTTAATTTACCCCAGTTTTTGCTGAGCGCTGCTTTCAACATAATCCAATCAGATATATATATATATATCTTGATGGTAACCGAGGAGTACAATACCGGTGTGTTGTTTGCATTTGTGTGCTGTGCGTGTGTCACACGTTTGTGAATCTCCGTCTGCAGTTCTGCGTATGTAACATTAAAGTTTAATAGTAATTCTACCTGCAATACAGCAGGCAGTCAGATGCAGGCCCGGTCATATGTAAATGTTTACATTATTGCGGTTTTATTTAGGGCTTTTATGGTGAGACGTGGCACCATTGTTTCTCTTCGCTCACTGTTGCCGCGCTCATCACTTTAATGTTGTTTTCTTCATCAATTAAACGAACGCTGCCACTCCTCTCAATACAATGTGACACTTTCTTTATACCCATTTAAGCCACGTTTGCTCTCATCTGCTAAAGCCTTGCTGTTGTGTGCCTCAATTTCAGAGCGAATGGATTTTTTTTTTTTCTAGGAAAATGATTGACATGCCATTACATTAGCCTACATTCCAATCTCACCATTTCTCTCTGGCTTCATTCTGTTGCTATAGATTGCCTTCCCTGTTAAACTGAGTCACCTTTTTCTTCCTTCTGTCTGTGTCTCTCTCTCTCTGTCTCTCTCTCTCTCTCTCTCTCTCTCTCTCTCTCTCTCTCTCTCTCTCTCTCTCTCTCTCTCCTGCTTCTTTCATGTGACATCCGCTCTGATGGAATGATGCGTCTTCTTAATGGACTCTCCAGCAGAAATGCTAAAACTCCCAGCTGAGTTTCTTTCTGCCTGGTCTTGGTCTGGGTCGCTTCAGGAAGATGCAGTTTATAAAATTACCTCTCTAAGATGGAGCCCCGGGATTTGGGTTTCGTACGATAATCCCACATGAGGGGTGTGGAGGGGGGCGTAGACAGGGGAAAGGCTTCATCTGGTTTTTTTTTTTTGGGGGGGGGGGGGGGGGTTTGGGTTTTTATCGGCTTTTTTAGTGACTGAGGTAAAATATATTATAACTGTGTTAGGGTTCAAATGTGCTTGACATGATGGCACGACATGAACATGGCCTTGGTCCAGGTTAAACGGCTGAAGCCGCGCTGTGTGTGCGTGTGTGTGTGTGCGTGCGTGCGCGCGTGTTTGTGTGTGTGTGCGTTTCTAATCACTGGTGTGTTGTCTTTCCCGCTCTCTCCCAGGGGTATAAGAGGAAAACAGAAGCAGCTAAGAAGGAGTACCTGAAGGCCCTGGCAGCGTACCGAGCTAGCCTGGTTTCCAAGGTAACCAAGGGAGGAGGGGGTCATGTCTTTGATATGTGTGGGTCAGTGGTGATGGGGGAAGAGGTATATTATACATTAGATGAAGAATTCTGGAGACCCTCCAGGGAGGGGTGTGTGAGTGTGTGTGTGTGTGCACGCACAAGTTAGGAACAGGACCAACCAAAATAAGGCCCCAAACAGTGCCAGTGGTGTGTAGGTGTGTGTAAAAAGAGTTCCCCCTTTAGCATACAGCATGACAAAATATTAATCTTATTTTATGGAGTCTTTTTTTTTCCGATGACACTTTTAGCTGATACAGTAGATTGCATGCATTGATGTATTACTCAGTTTGACTTCATTTCATAATCCTGAAATTATGCATAATCCATAGATCAATACCAGATTTCTAATTTATGAGAACGATTCATTTCAGAATAGTTTCACCATGGGCTGCATAATGGTTCGTTTCATTGCATATTTTCATCTCCATAATAAAACACACCATTTTCATACCCCTAATTTCACAGCCATTGTTTTCCTTCTCAAAAACGTAAATTGCATTTTCATGCTGAACACCCTCTCCCTCCCTCCCGTCATTTCTCTCTCCTCTGTCTCCCCCTATCTCCCTCTCTCCCCTTCTCTCCTATTCTCCCTCCCTCTCTCTCTCTCTCTCTCCCTCCCTCCCCCGTTTTCTATACTTCTGTCTCTAAGCTCTTTGGCCCAAAACAAGAGGCTTGATTAAGCCATGAATGGCGTATTCATCAGACCTCCTCCCCCAGTAGCTCCTATTAAACGCCTTTCTCGTCCCTCGTCTCATGTAATTAAGTATTTCGTCAAAATCTGTTTCGCGCAGACACTTTGATTGATGCGTCTGTGAACCAGAAGACACTGAAAGGGGAGAAAATGCCGGCGTAAAGAAATGAGCTAACCACCAAATCCGCGGCACATTCAGCGCCTCGCGGGCTTCAAACATATATTTAAGTGACTGTTGTTCTTAAAGGATGTTATTTTTTATATATTGCTTCAGAGAGGTTGCAAAGAGCGCCACTCATACCATGCTGAAAGGGAGACATGATTGTGCGCAGGCTGCAGGAGCTAGCTGCGACAGCCGCTTTTTTCGCACCCTTTTTTTTTTTTTCCTACCACCCCACCCCCAACCCCCCGCTGCTCCTCCCGGATTGGGACGCACACCTGGCGGCATTTTGTAGGTTAATACGTTATTGTGAAAGTTATGCCTCGATAAATGTATGTTGGTTGATTATGGCAGCCCAGCTGAAAAGCCCGTTTTAAAGGAGGCCCTCCTCCCTCTTCAGCTATAATACAAATGTCAAACGATATATTAGCATTTCTTCCAGACACATGGGCCTAAGTGCAAAAATTCTGATGTATTTTGGTCTTGCCAAACGCATGCAAAAGGAATTAATGCATGCCACGAGATGCTTGTCCAAAATGTTGTTTGCACTGTTTTGGGACATATGTGGTGCTTCAATGTATGTAATGGGTTCTGAGTTCATCCATCTATGGCTTTGTATAAACACAGGATTTGAAACTAATGGTATGGGGCAGGGCTTTAAAAAATCGCTTCTTGGAGCAACTCCAAGACGACATGTTTAATTTTGCGATGGGTTTGTTTGGAAATTTGTAGGGGCAGGTGACTTATCTCAAGCATGGACATACACACACTCACACACACACACACACACACACACATATATACGCACACATACAGAGATTTGTCTCTTCATCTCCACGTGGCTTTTGCAAATGAGTCTCTTAATTCATTTTCACCCTGATCACTTCTCTCATACTAATCAATATATATGATTAGATCATGCCTGGTGTGACAGCGAATGAAGGCACTGGCTTTTCATTACACACTGTCAACAACACTTAGGGTCTACACTTTTGAACTTTAGAAACTATAGAGATGCAATAAATGGCTACTGTTTCAAGCTCAGGAAGCAGACGAGAATGTGTTTACTTGGGTTTTACCAAATATTTCTAATTGGAAATAATATTTCTTTTTACAGCATATGCATAAGAAATGTACTCCCATCACTGTTTTAACAAATTGAGTGAAATGTCAATCTCTGGGAGGTCCCTCTTCAAAACTCTGCACCATGTCCTCTCAAATCATTCTTAAACATCTTCTCTCTCTCTCTCTGTCTCTCTCTCTCTCTCTCTCTCTCCCTCAGACCTATAATGACCCAGTGGAGAGCAAAACCGCCCAGTCCAGCCAACCCTCGTCGCACATGATGCCCCCCAACCCGCCCCTGTACAGCGTGCCCCCGCAACCCTCCTCCCCCTACCTGGGGCCGAGCCCCTTCCCCCTGTCCGACCTCCAGAGCTACGCGGCCGGAGCGCCCCGCCACGGGCTGCCGCGCTCAGCCATGCTGCCCGCCCTCAGTGCCTCCCCTCCGGCCTCCTTCCAGATCAGCCCCCCTCTCCACCAGCAGCTCTCCCTGCACCAGGGCTCCCTCCTCAACCAGCCAATCCGCATGCAGCAGGTCCAGTCACAGCCAATCATCTCTCACCAGATGGGCCTCCAGGCCTCCCTTCACTCCCCGCCCCCAGGCCAGCAGGTTGGTATGCGAGGCGAGTGGGAATAAAGGCGCACCTTAGCCAGACAGGGCAGCTGACCTTAGAACACGCTTCAAAGCGAAAGGTTCCGCTGGCGAGTAGTCGCATTCTCAGATTGTAAAAGCAGAGCGGAAAACCTTAAACGGCAACTCCCACTGAGGGAAAATCAGATTTCGGGTAGCGTGCACTTACAGTGGGTTCATTGTAATGAAGTGTGAGAGTCGGTGAAGGGTGCGGGGGGGGGGAACGACACTTGCTGGTGTTTTGTTGCGCGAGATGGAGGTGTGCACTGAGGTGTCATTTGAATCAGCAGAGACCTGCAACGTGTGAAGCTGAGTGAATCCGGCTGCTTTTAGAAGCTAACTCTCTCTGCTTAGCACCTTTCTCCAATGTCACAAATGTGTATTGAGGGAGGGAGAGGGTCCTTTAAGACCCAGGGAGGTTACAGTTTGAAGATCGCATGTCAACTGCAGTCTTTGTCTTTCTAAATTGCTCATCACTTTGTAGAATTTGATGAAAAGAATTCAATATTTTGAATTACTATAGAGGTAACAGTAAATGAGGGTTCTTTTTTCTCTGTCTCCCTACCTCTCTCTCTCTCCCTCTCTCTCTCTCTCATTCTCTCTGTCTCTCTCTCATTCTTTCTCCATCTCTCTGTCTCTCTCTCTCTCTCTCTCTCTCTCTCTCTCTCTCTTCCTCTCCTCTCTGTGCCTCTCTCAGGGCTTCTCTCACTTACAGTCTGAGTATCAGAAAACTGTGGGTGGCTCTCAGTCTCCTGGGGCTCCTAACCCAGTGGGACAGAACCCTGACTGGGACAGCGACTACTGCAATCGGGAGTGTGGAGGAAGCCACTGCAGGTGTGTGTCTGTGCGTGCGCACATGTTCCCTTCCACTGACTCCTTCCAAACACGGTTCCTCATTTACTACACATTCCAAGTTCGTTGATATTTGAGCATCAGTCAAGATCAGTCAAGCATTCAAGATGCAGTAATTACTGAATGTGCAGATGGCATGACCTCCAAGAGTCTTTTGGCCTCACCTTGAATACTTCAACACTACACGCTCATAATGTCCCTGCATCCATGAACTCCAAAATCTTTCAGAGATCGTCCATGCTAATAGACTGACCGTTTAGTGGTTTTGTTCGAAAAATGGCTCTTCACTTTGCGTGGGAAATGTAGTCCCTTCTAAAGGGCCCTCTCTTGATACAAGGGCTTTGTGTTTTTCTCCTCAGCGGGTTAGCTCGCACGCTAACACCTCAGAGGCCTGTAGATTTGTAGAGCTTAGCCTTTGATATATACCTCATAAAGCGAGCCGGTTCCTCCGTGAGGGGCCTGCTTGCTGTTCAGACCGGAGCCTGTGGACACGTGCTGAAGTCCTGTCCTGCAGCAGCTAACCTCCATCAGCCTGTCTGAGAGAGCTAGCGCTGTGGCTAAGCACGCGCAGGCAGCCGGCCGAGCCCCAACTGGGCAGAAGCCCGTGAGTCACATTTGACTGCTTCATTCTGGGGTCTGCTCCACATCCAGTACGCGACCCGAGCCTGTCACCGAGTGTCCAGAAGAGAACGTCATACAAAACCTTCCAATGGAAAGATAGAAGCTCAAACTGAGCACTGACCCCATTGTATAATAACCTATGTAACAGTTCGATGAAGATCAAGTATATGAAAAGCAAAGCCAGATATCTTATTACCAAATCGAAAATAATTACAGCAAACATCATGTGATAGATTGTCCTTTTTGTGCTCGCTCAACAAAATGAGATTGCGTGTGAAATTTTTCAAAAGGTTGCTTTTACATGTTTGTATCGACCAGCTTTTTTAACTAAAATAGGACCAAATGTACTCATGCCAGTATTATAATGTCTCCTTTGACTCAACAGCAGCATAACTGGATTATTCTAACTTTCCGACGCAGTGTTGCTAGTTTGGTCAAACTATGAGTTGCACCATACATGACTCAGACTGCCAGTGTTGCGGTTTGCCATTAAAACATCACCTGCTTTTTCTCTTTTGTGTGTTGATCTTACAGTGGCAGCATGATAGGCAGGGACAAGCCACTCTACCTCACTTGAAGTGAACGGAGAAGAAGAAAAAAAAGACGACAAAAAAAGTGATGAAGCAACACCAGGGAGTACCCTACACCTCTCCACCCTTCCCTGCCGCCTCCGTTTTTTTTCCCTCAGTGTCATTTGCATTCGTTTTTAGCAGGATGTGTGCGCGTGTTCTGAAGACTACTAGTGAGCCTCTCGTTTTTTGCCAAGCACTTAAAATGTACAGGCCTTCCGCCAGAGGCCTCTCACGGCACTCCTCCTTTCTCTGAATATAAAAAAAAGACAAAAAAGAGATATATTAAAGGGAAAAAACAAACAAACAAACAAAAACAAACTACCATAAAACTGGCCCTCAGGGCAAATGAGCTTTAACTAAAACAGAGGAAGCCCTTCCTCTTCTCGGTTCCTTTTTCCTTATCTTGTTTTTATGTTTTATTTATTTCTAGCTTGCTATGTTGCTTTTTTTGGTTTTGTTTTGTTTTTTGTTTTTTTCTTTGCCAATAACAGGTCCTGTACTGTAGAGAAATACCCTTCTGATGAAGTCATCAAAGGCCGACATATTACTGTAGGTCCACCTGACGCTCTGTGAATTTTGAGAAGATATTAGTAAGGACAGAAAAGGAGGGGGGAAAGAAAGAAACAAGTGAAAAGAGAAATGAATTTAACAACTTCTTTTTGTAATTTTAAAGACCTCCATAGGTCTTTAATGATCTGTCACAGTGTGATTGTAAATATCACTTTTTTGGGATGAAATTGGGAAAATGAAGTCCAGATATTTTTTTCTTCTTTAATATGACTTATAATTCATTAATTTGTATTTTAAATGGTATCTTGTGAGTGTGTGCTGGTATGTTCCTGAGTGAGTGCGAGTGTGTGCGTATGTGTGTGTTGTAAAAATTGATCAGCCTGTGCAGGTGATATCAGAGGAGTGTTTCACACAAACACAATCTTGCATTAAATCTGTGCTCACTGGTGAGATTTTCGATTAAAAGCAAAAACCATCATGAACTCTATGACCTGGTTCTCCACTTGGGTTCCCCAGAGCAACACTGGCCAAGTAGGTTAGACAATAACCATGAGAACCCAGTCTGGTTCTGCAGAGGCCCAGAAGAGGAGCTTTTTCTAACCAGCTTGTTTTAGGAAACCAACTCTTATAGCGATTTGATTGGCTTTGCTAATTATCTCAGGTTGTACATTTCAGACTGAAGAAAAACGGGAACAGGTTTCACTGGAATGGGACCCCAAGAATTAAAACACGCATCTGAATTTAAAGGCAATTTGAGTAATTCTGGTCGGACTGATAATCCCAAACCAGTGCATTATTTAGAGGTGAACAAAAATGTGCTCAATGTCCGATATTACAGCACACATTTAAAACAACAGTGGGTCTATAGTTTTCTAGTAGCTTTGCTAGGTGTTATATTGTGTTGATCTCATTCTTAAGTTTTGTGGGGAAAAAATGAAATACATTTGATCATTTAGTCAAGCTTTTCTTTCTCTCACTGTAGCATAATATTTTAGTTTGGTAAAGAGAATAACTTTTAAGACATTTAATTTGTGTACAAACCTGCCAATTGTAGTTATTTTATTTGTAAAGCCAGTAATGATAATTATTTTAAATTGTTACCAACTTATCTTTTTTGCAATTTGCCCATCAGTTATTTAATTAACAGGTTTCCTATCTATTTATGAACAAAATGAGATCATTTTTGCTTATAACTACATTATTTGAATTTTCTCATTTGTTTGTTTTTGTTTGTTTTTGTTTTTGCTCTTTTGGTTTGATGTTGATTGCTTTTTTTTTTCCTTTTTTTTTTCTTTTCTTTTTTTTTTTTTTTTTACCCTTTTTTAAGCTGGCCATTCCTTTCCTGGCCAGCCAGGTCATTTTGTGTCACTATGCCTTTTTTGTTTCATTTGTCCGTAATAAAAAAATGTTAAAGGTGAAAATAATGGTCATTTATTTATTTGGTATCTCATTCAAACATCTTTCTGCAGTTAATCACATGTGAAACCGAAATTGCTTTAACAGCGTGTGTGTGTGTGTGTGTGTGTGTGTGTGTGTGTGTGTGTGTGTGTGTGTGTGTGTGTGTGTCTGTCTCTCTCTCACACACACACACACACACACACACACACACACACACATACACACAGGATAAAAGCACACATTCATAAACAGGTTTTCATTAAAACCTCGGACATTCCCAAATGGTGACTTAACAAAACGTGTTTGGAGACGAGGTGTTTTATGTAAAACGTGACATCACTTATGCTTGCAAACTGTAACCTGGGAATGCTAAACTGCACAACCTGTGCAAAGAACGGACAATATGATCTATATTAAGCAGCGGTATAGTTGCTCAGTAGACGCTGCATTTAAAAGAGCAGTTTCAAGACTGTATGGGTTCTATTTTTTTTTTCTCTGTATGCTCCCCCCTCTCCACAGTAGTGGAAAATACAGCCATACAGCTGTTGGACTGCCATTCACCCCGCTCCTCCAGACCCGCGTTATATGTTTTATTCATATTGCAGCAGACAACTCTGCTGGTATCGAATTGGCAAATAGATCATTATTGAGCAATTGGAAACCTCAAGTATCATTTCGTGCTATGACACACATTATGTGGAAATCTCAGTCATACATTCTTAATGAAATACGAGATAATGGGGGGTCCACGTGTGTGTGCTGCATGTCCGTGCTGTTTGTCCGTATCGTCGCTTCTACCTGCAGTGTGCATCTCCAGTCCACTGCGGAGGCTGCAAACGCATGGAGCGGATTTAATGAGCTGCACAGGTGAGCGTCGCATGACTTCGCGCTTCTCGTGCTACAGTTTCTCGTGTGCTGTGGGATGCCTGGAGACGCGCGCGCGCGCGGCGACCAGTTGGACGGCTCCTGGAGGACCGACGAAGAGGTGTTGACCGTGCGATGTTCCCACGAGCATTAGACCTCGCAAAGCTGCGAAATCTGACATCAAATGTTGCACCTTGGAATTTATTTATTTTTTTTAATCTAGAAAGCACCCTACAACAAAATATTTTAACACAGAGGGAGTAGCAGCAAATTTGGATGGACATTTGCAGAGTGAAATAACACAGGCAGGAAGTGAAAAAGATGGACAGTTTGTTAGTGGCTATGCAGAAACTTTCCACTTGTGCAGTATCTAAAGTTTGTGGTGCAGTGTGCACCAAACAGTCTCTTTGACAGGAGATATATTTTTTATGTGTGCACTCTCTCTTTCTGGGCATTTTTGCCGCCTTTGATGTGGCAATGTAACGTATGGGCTATGGTTTCCATGTCAACATTTTTAGCTAACGAGACCACATATGTAACCGGTCTGGTAGTCCTTAGTCCTTAGAGAGAGAGTCCATTTGAAGCAAAGTTCCTCAGCGCTCTCTCTCTCTCTCTCTCTCTCTCTGTCTCTCTGTCTCTCTCTCTCTCTCTCTCTCTCTCTCTCTCTCTCTCCCTCTCTCTCTCTCTCTCTCTCTCTCTCTCTCTCTCTCTCTCTCTAACAGTAGCCCAGTCTGAGAGACAGAGAGAGAACGAACTGGCTCAGGAAACGTGGGTGGATTTGACAAGAAAGGAGTTTCAGTCTTTGCCTTTTCTAAGAGCTCCTCTCCTTTCTTTTTTCTTAGATTCAGCAAAATGAGAAAGTAGAAATGAGAGAACTTTGCAGTGTGCATGAGAATGTGCAAAGTACTTCATATTAATTTAGCAGAAATTAATATAAGATCAAGCAGCTTTGCTTTACTGGTGAAAGACATCTGTTTGGCGGCCCCATATAAATTGTATTAAGCGCTACTGTCTGCAATGTTGCAGTGCAGGGGCAAGGATAATTTGACGATCTACAACAGTATCTGGAGAACCAAATGTTTTAAACAAAGCATAGAAATTGTCCAAAAATGTTTGAAAGTAATAGCAGTACTGTTATATTGATGGTTAATTTAATAGATTAGATTCCAAGGATAAGGTACATTACAATGCTGTGGCTCCAAGCAAGAGCCACAATCTGTGGAATGCAATTGCCTCTCTGTGCCTTAGCCAGCTTATTTTTCCCCTCAATCCCCGTAGAGAAACACTTCGTGTTGTTCAGCATGAAAATGTGATAGCACTTTAAACACAAAGATGTTGAGCTCCGACTATACACGCGCATCTGCACCACCAGGACTCGGCTTGTGCGAAGTTGGGGTCACAGGCGCTGCTAAAACTGATCGTTTTACCCCAGCAAAAGACGACTTTGCCAAATCAAAGTCCCAAAATGAGAATCGGCTCGCAATTTCATATAGAGCAGCACCTGTATTTGTTTTGCACACAGTAATTGGGGCACAACAGTAGGTGTCTAGATCATGTAGTAGATAATGCTGTAAACACAGCCCTGTGGAGGCAGGAAGTCCATGTTTGAAGGAAAGAAGGGCCTCAGTTCATTAACTTCTGTCTGGTTGGTGGCACTGCTAGCTCTCAGCAGGCTACAGCAGCTTGATAAACCACAAGAGTGGCCGTGATGGAACTGAAATAACAGTCTTGTTCCCTGCTTCAGCCTATCTCTTTTAGCTCATAACAGAACAGTGAGTCAACGTGAGGAAACCACAGCGCTGAGCTTCGTTCTCACACTTTTCTGCATGCTGCTCTCGTGCTGGGACAAAGGTTTAGAGGTCATTTCCAACCAGGGTCCCAGTCAGGTACTTTTGCTCATTGAGGATGAATCGTGAGTCAAGACCTGCTGCTGTGGTGGGAATTGAGAGTCATTCAGTACCCACGAATTTGTCTTGCATGCACTGGAAAGATATTGTCCTGAAAGGCACACAAGTGAACACAGGATGGCATTTTTTGTCCTTTGTGATGATTAAGTCACGATGTGCAGGCATGACACACCGGTTCCTGCTTTTGTGCCAATTTATGCTTGCTCATTTTGAACCGAAATGAGTTCCCATGTAGCGCGGTTGCTTTGCTCCATGCAGCAGGGCAGCAGAAATGCTGTGATGCTTTGGTTTCACACAGATGCCACACTGGCCGAAGCATGATACAGTAACGTGGATTGAAGGGACTGTCGATGAAAATGTGGCCCCGGGCATGATGAAGGGCCCCATGGCACCAGGCTGGGACAAGAACCTGGGATATGAATCCAGGGTCCTTCAAAGCAGTGATTTTCCTGGGTATCGGAACAGAAACTGAACAAGACCTTAAGATAAAGGTTTGCAGTTTCAAAGACCTGCAATGGAATTCCAGGAGGAGGATAGAGTGTATTTAACACAGAGCCTGAGGGATGATAAGGTCCTGAAATATAGGCGGAATAATGCAGCTTCTGTTTGGGTGCCTCTGTGTGTGTGTGTGTGTGTGTGTGTGTGTGTGTGTGTGTGTGTGTGTCTTTAATTTAACTAATCGGGTTTGTTCTTAGCCTCCACATGACCCTGCAGCTGTGACGCATAAATGAAAAATTACACAAATGAGGATGTTTTAAAAAAAAAACCAAACATCTTTTTTATTAGATTATCAAATTAATCATAACAACTCAATAAAGGAGCACACAGAGAGGATTTTTTTACCAGCCCTAACTGAATTAAGTTTTTCATTTGTTTTTGACGTGAGACAAAGAAAACCTATAAGTGCTGTCTGTATCTATTCATGAAACATTCATACTCACACACCCAGACATCTCCAAACACATGCCAGTGCACCCGCATCCCGTTGAAAACTCGCATCCAGACAAACCATTTCAGCAAATATTACTGAAGTTTGGTTGCAGCCACAGTTTTCAATACCGACCTTGTTGATTCACAGGCAAAATCCAAACATGCACATACTGCCGTTGACACGGAAACAGAGGGCGAGAGACAGACACACAGAGAGAGCGAGAAAGAGAGAGAGAGGGAGAGAGAGGCTCTACAGTGATTATTTTTGGAAGCACGATAAAACGCGGTATGTCTAATACAACCTTGTTGCTCTCCTGCTCACCCCTCCCTCTACTCCCACCCTCCCTTTTGCTGCTTTTCAAACAAGAAATTCCAATCTCTCTGCTTTACTCTGAATTCTCCTCACAGCCCTGCCTTTCCCTCACTTACAGCAGCCTGCTTTAAAATTCATAACTACATTCGCAAGTATAAAAGCAGCACAGATGGAATATTTCCAGGAAGCTTACTTGAGCAAAAATACAATTGGCTCTGGCATATTTAATAACCCTATGCTGCCTCTTTAGTGCATGCAGTAATAATAACAATAATGTTTTTTTTTTTCTTAAAAAGAGGGGGAGAAAGTCAAACTATGTCTTAGCATGAAATGACTACCTCAAATTCTGGAGAGAGAGAGAGAGAGAGAGAGGAGATTTGACTGAAAGTGTAAAACTGATGCAGTTGGAAGTTGCAATGATGCATAATTTGATGTTTTTTGATTCATGAAAAAAATATAGTGAAACAGCATAATTAAAAATAACAACAGTATGTAAGTGGTTTGTTTCTGGATTCAGGTAATTGGAATTTTTTTGGATTCAAGAAAATGGATTTTTAAACAATGTATGACATGTAACCTATGTTTTTACTGAAGGCATAAGTTATGCATTACAATGCCTACGTGAAATTTCCACTTTTAGTATAGTTTATGATTTTTTCTTTCCTGGTTTAATTACATATGCACTTTATTCACATTTTATTTGTGAGTTGCTAATGAAAAAATACCTCAGCTAGGACAGAGAGGTAAGACACAATGGTATCTTCTTTTTCAATATGGATCTCACTGCTACACTTTGAGAATTAATCTCATTCTCTCTCTCTCTCTCTCTCTCTCTCTCTCTCTCTCTCTCACACTCACTCGCTAACTCTCTCTGTTGCTCTCCTTCCTTCATTCCCTCCCCCCAACTCCTATTGTGTGTGTGTGTGTGTGTGTGTGTGTGTGTGTGAGAGAGAGAGAGAGAGAGAGAGAGAGAGAGAGGAAGATTGTGCGTGTGCGTGTGTGCATGCATGTGTTTTGTACATGAGCGAGCATTGTGGGACGTCCTGAACTGAATTAGGTCATCTCTTCAATCAGAGCTCTCTTGCGCTCTCTCTCTCTCTCTCTCTCTCTCTCTCTCTCTCTCTCTCTCTCTCTCTCTCTCTCTGTCCCCCTCTCTGACTCCCTCCCTCCCCCTCTCTCTCTCTGATAGAGACACAGAGACCCCTACTGTTCCACAGAGGCACTTTTTTTTTGCACACTTGTCTCTCACAGCATTTTCCACTCAGGACATCATCCCCAAAGTTCCATTGCCTATTGTTTCAAAAGGCAATTATTTTCCTCATGTTGTTAAAAGTATTTTCTTATATCTGTGGGCTTCTTAGTAGTCTAATGGGAATAAAGAAGCAATTGCTAAGCCATCTGGATTTTATGATAATGGCTACAGCTGGTGTTAGCTTGCCCCCTGGCAGCATATAGCATGTACTACAATAAATCCGATATTGTTGTTTTTCATATGAGCCAACAAAGCCTGTAAGTCTTTACCAAATAGATTTTTTTAATTTGCACTAGACTGTATTTAATTACCCATGATCAAGGTGCAAGGTATCTGAATATGCATTTGTGGGTGGATGTACTGAAGTGTGCGCTAAAGTACAGCTTACTGTGGCTTTCCCCGAGAGTGAAGTTTCAGCATGGCACACTGAGGGGGAGCCCCGGGGCGAATGAGAGCATTGGAGATTCAAGGGTCCTGCACTGTCCTCAGTAGTGCGCACACACACACACACACACACACACACACACACACACACACACACACACACACACACACACAAGTAAGCGCTTCATACACGTGTCCCTTAGCAGCTGATGTATCAAAGCTCACTGCTGTGCTTGAGAGAACTGTTTGTGGCAGCACTGCCAGGGTTACCTTGGATCCTGTCACGTCTCACGCCTTCACAATGATTAGCATCAAATCTTTGTATCTTTCATTTCAATTTTGGTTTCTCAGGCCCTAGACAGATCTGCTCAAGCAACAAATATGACCTCAGAACACCTCAGTGGCGATCCTCTCTGAGATGGCTGTCCGTGGTTTGCGAGGCTCGCAGCATTCTTGCGAGGGGAAGATGAATCTGCTCAACCTAAATGGATTTGCACACACACAGTAATCCATCCAGGGCTGAAGAGTATAGCCTTTCATTCTATACCAGTCATTAGCATGAAGAATAGAGACAATGCCCTTAATTATGGGAGAGAAAAGAGAATTGTGGGAGGAAAAAGGAAAGATGCAGGCTTTCATTAATGCACAGCCTCCCTCAGCCTCTGCGTATTCTCTCTCTTCTCTCGCTCTTAAGTGGCCTTCTAGTTTTTATCTAATCAAAATATATTCACTCCATCTCTTCATTGCTCTGTCTGTCTCTTTCCCGCTCTCTCTCTCTCTCTCTCTCTCTCTCTCTCTGATCTAAAAGACTGATTGGCAATTTTTCCAGCTAACTGATATAGAACACTGAAGCCTGCTGCCAATCTTATGGCCCTGCTGTTGCCATGCCAACAGTTACAGGGTATAAAAAGGGGGTGAAGGAAAAGGGTTTGGTTTCATGATTTGGTCCTGATTTGGTAGTCTGATGCCACACGTTATTATTATCTATTATTTCCCGTGCTTTTGTCAGACAGGGCGCAAGACCGTTGCTTCTAATAACGGTCTGTTTACACCATTTGACCGTTATCATCATTGCTATTTTTAAAACGGTTTATGTTCGTGTCTTTCTTCTCTTCTTGATGCCCCCTTTTTGCAGACACTGTGGAGATTTAGTGAGTTTATCCTCTTGCAAAGTTCAAATCCAAGTTGCCCATTTCCTAATCAGGCGAGCCAGACCCCGGGTCCTGCAGTGAGGCCCAGAAGGATGACTGATGTGACAATAATGCGATCTCCAGTGCCGTACACAGAACTGCCCTGAACGGATCTAATACACAGTGTTATGCGGGCTCCTGGGCTTTGTCCAAGCCTATATTACACAATTGGCAGTGATTATAGAAAAGCCCTGTTATTTTAGGACTTGGTTTATATTATGCGTAATTAACCAGCACAGACCACGTTTTGTTTAATACAGAAAAATCTACAGAACCCATCTGGTGACATGTATACAGTATTCACTGAAAACATGATGTAAGTCAACAATTAAAGTTTATTACATTTTTATATACAAACAATCTTGCAAGGCACACTTTTGTTTAAATAATAATATACAATAAAATTTCCTTTAAGAGCAAACATGTTTTACTTTGAAGTATATATTAATTTCTAGATTTCAAAAAGGCCATGTGTTATTTGCTACTTAAGGTAACCCATTAACCAGATGACTGTGTTACAGTTACATGTTTTTGTGTGTGAATCTTAAAAATTCAACCACAAAATAAAACAACACAGCAAATCAATTTTCCCATTAAAGGAAAAGTTCCCTTTGCCAACTGTTCTTGATTGGAGACTAAATTTGTTATAGGGCAAAGTTTGCCCCTGATTCTCAACATACTAACCTTTATGGGAGTTGACATTCGAGCATTGCATTGGCCCAGTATGCTGTTGTTTTGTAAATACCACACAACACATTCCTATTGTTCTCATTCTCCAACTCAGCTTCCCTAAGGACACGTCCACGTATTTGAAAAATGCAGGACCCATTCCTATCAGAAGTTGACAGTTCATAGGCATGGTTCATTACAGCTGAATGAACTGCGGTCTTAAAAAAATCCCACTATTTTGACACTAGAAATGTAAATAAACAAATGCTGGGGGTGGGGGACTCCAGAAAATATTCCCTGGTATAAGTGAGATTTTCTACATGATGTTATATATTGCAACTAAAGATCAGCTTTATGTGCTCAGTAAAGCCCAGCTGGTTAATAGGTGAGCTAGGTGTTTTTCCATTACTATCATTCTATGTCTTAAATAGCTATTGACATTTTCAGTAAAATTAGATCCATTTTATGTAATTCCTAAATGTAAATATTAGATGTGACTTCTAAATGTACTATTACTTCCTGGATGGATGACATGCTTAGAGAGGGGTGCCTTGCATGAGTTCAGCTGTCACATTTGAAAAGATGAGCTCCTGAAGGGTTACATTTAGAAACCAGATTGTAATACTCAAATCTGATGGTTTTTTTGGATTATTTTCTTAAACTGATTTGATTTTGTGTTTTCATGAGCTGCCAGTAGATGTTCATTTGCTTAAATGTCCAATTAATGCATGTGGTTCGCAGAATAGAAAAAAGATTGGATACAGTATTAGACATGTCAGAATCAGATTTGATGGCCTGCCTAAGTGAAGCCTTCGTGAAGGCTAGAGCTCTTCTTTTTTTTTGCCATCAGGACAGAAAATGACATCGGATTGACATCGGAGGGAGCCTCGCGCTGTTTGGTGCCAAACATCAGTACAGTAAATCTTAACTTATGTCTGAGTCTTACTCATGACAAGGCAAGCAAGTTGTACTGTGCAGTAATATGGAACTAGAAACTCTCAAAGTCAGCCCCATATTATTCCCTATATAGCAGCAGATCATTCAGAGAGAGGCACATTAAAGGTACGTCTTACTCTGAAATGCTAATAGAACTTAACACTGAGCTGAAGCTTGTGGGGCCCAGGTGGGCATTATGCAAATTGGATCACTGCAATTGGTTTCCACTGGCAAATTGGATCATTCTGATTGGTTTCCTCTGGTTTCCATTCAATTTTAGCCCTGCGTCCAGTTTTGGTTGAAGTGTTCCTAGGACTATTAGCCTGTTTTTTTTCTGCCAATATCTCTCATCCAGTTCTCATAATGGTTCAATTTTCAATCTTTTAGTCTTCAGTATTGTTTACAGACTGATAAGGCATATGTATGTTCTCTGAAAAAAAAACAAAAAAAACAGTTCTACATATAAAATGTGATCAAAAAAGTATTCATTGCATCCTTTAGATTGTTTGTTTGGCTGACAGTGCCAGGATTCCACCCTGTGACCCCGCCCATTCTGTCTTGACCACCTCCCATTCCCATGGATTCCTTCTCTGTGGCATCAGGCTGAGGCGTGGTGCAGCCGTGCGGGCTGGACTTGGGTCATCACAGGTCATGCCAGCAGGCCCAGCCGCTTCACCTTGGCTGAGAGGAAGGAGTGGATGATGAAGACGATGGTCTTTGGACAGGCATGGAGGTCCAGTTGCTGGGAAACAAACCGAGAAGAAAACAGAGGAGGGGGGGGGGGTAGCGAATGAATGACCACACTGAATCAAGAGCGCTGCATTAAAGGAGGCCGGGGCAGCGGCAAGCAGGGAAACATCAGGACGGGGGCAAACAAAGGGGGCGGAGTCAGGATGACATAAGTACGCAAGGGAAGGGGGTGGGGGGTCATGAAGGAAAAAGGATGGCGTGGAAAAGTTACAAAGATGGAGGGAATTAAAGGAGAATAGCTACGAGCTTACTGGGAGCCCAGAGCTGGGATCAAAGGTGAGAGTAAGAAAGAAAGAATATGATGCAAGTGGGAATAGAATGGGATAGGGGAGCAAATGCAAGCAGGAAAATTGAAATGAAAGGGATGTAGAGTTGCGTTCAGAAGACTCTGAAGGAGGGGCAAGCACAGGGCGGGAGGAAAACGCTCTCTCTCACGATCTCGGCCTCCGGGCCTCCGAAGTCGAGGAAGATCATGCGCACGCCGTCGTCAGAGGACATGCGCAGGCGCTCGAATGGCTGCTGTAGGAGGATGTGTCTCCGGAGCCCCGCCTCCTCGGTGAAAAGCGAGAAGCCGTTGTCTATGTGCACACTCAGCATGCACGACTGTCCGTTCCAAGTGCACGCTGCAGGAGAGAGAGAGAGCTTTAGCTTTTGCAGGAACTAATGCCATGTGAGGCATTTTCACAAACCTTTTAAAATCTGATTTTACTTTAAGACAAAAGATTATAAAAAGCTCATTTTCTTTTTCTGGCATTTCATATATCATTCATGAGTTACAATAATTAAATAATAATTATATTATTACTGCTGACACCTTTCTGCATGGCCAACTCTGGTTTTCATTCAGTCAGCCACATCTCTTTATCCCTTCTCATGGCCCTTGACCAGACAGGCTAACGGAATACCCAGAATGCAGTTCATCTTCCATTCTGCTCATACACTGTGCTTTGTGCCCTCTGTGAGCTGATGAGCTGTGCCGTACTGCAGCCAATATCAATTATCCTGGGTGGGGCACTGTTGCACACCTCACAGGATGGAGCACCCTCCTGCCTGTTGTGTATTAATCTTAGCATTCATGTGTTCTATTCAACTTTGTCCAAATTGTTAATTGTTATTTCTACATTAGGTACATGAGCTGAATGATAAAATATCTTAGTTATATTTAAAACATTTTTATATCACTATACTAAAATGTATCCAGGGCAGTCTACTACTCATATTTTTAATACATAAAAACTTAGTGACCTACACGAAACAAGAACTTGAAGACATTATATGAGAGTTGGCAGGTGCAATACACAATAAAATCAGCAGATGGCGACACAGTCCTTTATTGACTCGGTCTTTGCACACTGTTGCGGCACTCCACACTAGCAGTGGCAGCTTAGATTTTTCATAATGACTCAACAAATCCTGCGTATCTTACATAAATACGTATATATACTGCTCTGTTACCGTTGATACTGTGAGTATTTGGTGAGCGTTACTGGAGAGGCGGCACCGGCCTACGATGTGTGCTCGGTAATGCATCAAAAGATACCACCTGTCGTTTCCCTTCTTGTGCTAAAATCGGGAGGTTTGGATAAAGGCCAAAATCACCATGGAGGTGTGTGGAGTAGGGAGAGCGTACCTGTGGTGACTTCCTGGATGAGCTCAGCAGCATTGTGACAGCCCTCGACCAGCAGGTGGCTCCAGGTGGACAGGTCTTTGGCTGTATCCACGCGGAACAGGTGCGTCTCCACGCCTTGCTTCGTGCCCAAGCGCAGGCCGAACGTGAGCTCCGAGTCCTGCACTGACGAACCCTTCCCAGGCCCTGAGTGAACGAGTCTTAAGAGAGAAGTGTGTGAGCCTGACTTAATAATATTAAGAATAAAAATTCATTAGGGGCGTTTAAATGCATTTTATGCATGGGCATGACAGCAAGCGTACAGAGAAGTTTGTCTGCATTATTAAGTGCATGGTGGGTGTGTGGGTGTGTGTGTGTGTGTGTGTGTGTACCTGGTGGTAATAAGTGGATAGCTCTTGTCAGGGTTTTTAAGGCTTTCTTTGGTTTCAGGTAGAGAGCTGTACAATAACAGATCTCGGTCAGTCAGCACTGCAATGATCGGCCTCTCTGACCCCTGCAGAGAGAGCATATACACACACACACACACACACACACACACACGCAAACTTCTTAACTCTGCTGCATCATTCACTTTGTGTCCATCCAATTTCTACTAATTAATAAAAGATCATCTGTAAAAGCCTCGGTGTAATGGTAACAGCCCCATAAGCAGAACTCAACACACACACACGTGCGCAGAGCAAGGTACACACCTGCTCTATGATCCAGCCAACGTGTCGGATGTCCATACCGGGCTGCAGGGCCCGGAGACCGTCCTTCACCATGGACAGCAACGCAGCACTGCCTGCTTGGATCGCATTGTACCACGCCTGTGCCATGGCTGGGTCCTTCGCTCGCAGAAACACAGACTTCTTCCTGTCTGATGACACGACCTCAAAATACCTGCAGACACAAAGACAGAGATATGGAAATGTTTCTGTGTGTGTGTGTGTGTGTGTGAGTGCATGTGTATGTGTGAGTGCATGCATGTATGTGTGTGTGTGTGTGTGTATGTGAGAGTGTGTGCATGTGTGTATGTGTGTGTGTATGTGTGTGAGTGCATGTGTATGTGTGAGTGCATGCATGTATATGTGTGTGTGTGTATGTGAGAGTGTGTGCATGTGTATATGTGTGTGTGTGTGTGTGTGTTTGTGTGTTTGTGCGTGTGTATATGTGTGTGTTTGTGCGTGTGTATATGTATGTGTGTGTGTGCGTATATGTGTGTGTGTATATATGTGTGTGTGTGTGTGTGTGTGTGTGTGTGTGTGTGTGTGTGTGAGTTTTCCACCTGTCCTCTGTGTCTGGCGGACACTGCTTGCGGGTGACATGGCACATTTTGAGTGGGATGGTTCTGGGCTCCTTGAGAGTTTTGTCTGACTGCTTCTGTGGTGTAGGGGGCGGAGAGTCCAAGACAGGAGCAACACCTGGATAGGCGCTCTTAAAAAACACAGACATCTCCTTCGTGTACTTCACTGAAGAACAAGCAAGACAGAGAGAGAGAGAGAGAGAGAGAGAGAGAGAGAGAATACAGCTTTTATACACCAGGTGACAAAAATAGGATTTGTCCTGCATCAGCAGAAAATGTCATATCAAAATAAATCAGTCTGGAGGTACTGTCTGAGACCAGGTGTGACTGGTAAAAATAAAATATGCATTGTACAAAGAGACAAAACACATACATCAGTTGGTTGTGAGTATTGAGTGCTATCAGCATCCGTACAACACTGGTATATGATATATTGTAGTATAACACTGGTATATGATAATTTTTGTACTGAAATTTCTGTATTTCTGTTTGCAGATAAAATGTATTTACATAACCTGGATGCATGTACCCAGCCACGTAAATGGTGTGAACCACACACACACACACACACACACACACACACACTCAGCTCAACTGGTGGAGCCCAGTTCATCCTGCTGTTACCCAGCCACTGTAGCTCCCTTTTAACATATCTAAATACAAACTGCTATGATTCTCTCAGGACCATATCTCTCTCTCTCTCTCTCTCTCTCTCTCTCTCTCTCTCTCTCTCTCTCTCTCAATTCAGTTAAATTCAATTCAGTGGTGCTTTATTGGCATAACAAATATTCACAGTAAAGCTCTGATGTAGAAATTAACATGTTAACCAAAAGATATAATAGACAACAACAATACTACAACTGCTATAAATAATAGTAATAACAACAATAATGTAACTACAACAGCACTACTCCTGTTACCATCTCCCCCTCTCTCTCTCTCTCTCTCTCTCTCTCTCTCTCTCTCTCTCTCTCCCACTCGTTAAGATGGTTTTATTTGCATGACTATACAAACATTCTTAAAGCATTGCAAGTTTTTACATTTTTAACTTTACCAAAAATAATAATTACTACAACAAAAGCATCAACAACACAACCAATAAGAGGAAGAAATAATAATAATAATAATAATAATAATAATAAACAGCAGTGACAGTATTTCTCTCACACACACACACACACACACAGTACGTATAAATAGCAGACGCCACTAAACTAAGGGTCACATATTGGGTTTCAATGCAGAGGTGGAAGAGTGAGGTGTGTGGACTGAGTGAGGGAGGGAGAGTGAGGTGTGTGGACTGAGTGAGGGAGGGAGAGTGAGGTGTGTGGACTGAGTGAGGGAGGGAGAGTGAGGTGTGTGGACTGAGTGAGGGAGGGAGAGTGAGGTGTGTGGACTGAGAGGGAGGGAGAGTGAGGTGTGTGGACTGAGTGAGGGAGAGAGAGTGAGGTGTGTGGACTGAGTGAAGGAGGGAGAGTGAGGTGTGTGGACTAAGTGAAGGAGGGAGAGTGAGGTGTGTGGACTGAGTGAGGGAGAGAGAGTGAGGTGTGTGGACTGAGTGAGGGAGGGAGAGTGAGGTGTGTGGACTGAGTGAGGGAGGGAGAGTGAGGTGTGTGGACTGAGTGAGGGAGGGAGAGAGGTGTGTGGACTGAGTGAAGGAGGGAGAGTGAGGTGTGTGGACTGAGTGAGGAGAGAGTGAGGTGTGTGGACTGAGTGATGGAGGGAGAGTGAGGTGTGTGGACTGAGTGAGGGAGGGAGAGTGAGGTGTGTGGACTGAGTGAAGGAGGGAGAGTGAGGTGTGTGGACTGAGTGAGGAGAGAGTGAGGTGTGTGGACTGAGTGATGGAGGGAGAGTGAGGTGTGTGGACTGAGTGAGGGAGGGAGAGTGAGGTGTGTGGACTGAGTGAGGGAGAGAGAGTGAGGTGTGTGGACTGAGAGGGAGGGAGAGTGAGGTGTGTGGACTGAGTGAGGGAGGGAGTGAGGTGTAGACTGAGTGAAGGAGGGAGAGTGAGGTGTGTGGACTGAGTGAAGGAGGGAGAGTGAGGTATGTGGACTGAGTGAGGGAGGGAGCGTGAGGTGTGTGGACTGAGTGAGGGAGAGAGAGTGAGGTGTGTGGACTGAGTGAGGGAGGGAGAGTGAGGTGTGTGGACTGAGTGAGGGAGAGAGAGTGAGGTGTGTGGACTGAGTGAGGGAGGGAGAGTGAGGTGTGTGGACTGAGTGAGGGAGGGAGAGTGAGGTGTGTGGACTGAGTGAGGGAGAGAGAGTGAGGTGTGTGGACTGAGTGAGGGAGGGAGAGTGAGGTGTGTGGACTGAGTAAGGGAGGGAGAGTGAGGTGTGTGGACTGAGTGAGGGAGGGAGATTGAGGTGTGTGGACTGAGTGAGGGAGGGAGATTGAGGTGTGTGGACTGAGTGAAGGAGGGAGAGTGAGGTGTGTGGACTCATCCTCACCAAGGCCACCTCAACCAATCAATCCATCCATCCATCCATCTACCAACCTTTTTTGCCTCTCTATCACTCATCTCCATCTCTCTTATGCTGTGTATAAATTATTTACCATTTTACCTGTTTGTAACACACACACACACACAGACTCAGCAAATGTGTCTGTGTGGTCTAGCACACCCTCACGGTTTCTAACATACATGACTGCCATGACTGTCAGTGTATACTCTCACCTTGTCTATATTCAGACACCCACACGTGCACACACACACACACACACACACACACACACACACACACACACACACACACAGCCCTTCTCACCCACCTGACACACATGTTTTGGCACACCAACAATTTCACACGGAGCCTGCACTACTGTGGCTTGTTTGCACACAGGCACAGACAACAATGTGATGTCTCTCTCTCTCTCTCTCTCTCTCTCTCTCTCACACACACACACACACACACACACACACCTCCATCCCCTCACAGGTTTCACTGTATATACTGCAATGAAATGTCATTATATTTCTAGATGGTGGTAACTCTGCTCTTCAAAAGCATGCATCTCCTATTAAATATTCATCTTATCCTACAAAAGAGTTCTGACGGTCATGATCATGTATACGAATGAAAGGACTTCTGGGTGTACTTTTAGAAATGCAGATTTGTACAAAAAATACTTGATAATAAATAGCCTTTTTTGAAATTTGAAAGACCAGGGAATAAGAATGTCACCCTGTCAGCCACACTGTCAGCAAATGTTGACAGAGTCCCAGCAACAATAAAAGAGAGGAAGAGTAGGAAAGCTCAGGAAAGAGCTATAACGTTGGCGTAAAGTTAGAGAAACGGGAGGTCTATCAGAAACAAACTGTGGCTAACGCATACCAGATATAGGCAAGAACACCCCAGCAATAAAGACATAGAGAGGGGCCCATTTGTGCTATAAATATTCATCTGTGTCAAAGTGAATCTTCATGAATCTTATGAAAGCAAAATTCCTAACCTTTGGAGCACAAAGAGAGTGAACAGCCGTTACTTTGAAGGATGGGAATTTGTGTTTGGGAACAGTTAGTTTCAAATTCTTCTTCCTGGTCAATCCATCTGGCTACTGCTGGGCCATGAGGCCTTGGCCGGTCGGCATGGCAGCAGGTTGCTTTTCTTGCCGCCTCATTGGTCAAACACAATCCCTCGTTGCCGAGTCAAAAACAGAAATGTCCTATAGCAGAATCCCTCTGCTCTCTGGTTGCCGTGGGAGTAGCTGGAATGCGTCTGATTGGCTGCTCCGTAACTCCTGAAACATGCTGTGCTCCGTGAAAGCTACATTAGCCCAAGAATGTTCCTCATAACACCCCCACAAAAATGTGCCCGTAAGAAAACACACAGCGTGCGCACACGCACACTCACACATACACATACATGCCAATCAACAGCAACAACAGTGCCAACAAGGGTACAATTAAATACTCTGTTTTTACTTGTTTACACAGATAATGTTCTGTGTTGTGGAGCAGTTTCACCAACCATATAAAAGTTAATATGTGTGTGTCTGTGTGTGTGTGTGTCTGTGTGTGTGTGTGTGTGTGTGTGTGTGTGTGTGTGTGTGTGTGCTTGTTCATGTGTCTGTATTTGCTATCTTCTATGTCTAATCTGACACTGTGGATGAAAGCACATGTGACACAGTTTTCAGCAATTCTCAGAGTGTACATATACACTGCCGTCCTCAGGGTGCGTGTGTAAATCAGCAACCAGCAGAACGTAACTCCTTCATGATTGCCTTATGTGCAGAGCCCCCTGTGACCTCATCACAAGGCTGGCCCACTTCCAGACAGAACCCTGCTTTTGGAGAGAAATCCACTCTTTCCAAAAAAAACCCAAAAAAGTTCTTGATCACTGATAGCACACAAAATGCAATAAAGGCTAAGGATGTTAATTTTGTTAAGCATGGGATTTCAACTGAACACGAAATTGTGTCCTGATCAGTTCTTCTTTGAGTAAAACAGGAAAGTTAGTATGCAGATGTAGAGCAAAGATGTCTTTCCACTCATGAGTAGCCCTATACAGAATAGATCTGAAACCTTACAAGGAATTGGGGGAACCGGGAAACACAGAATCCACACAAAAGGCCAGATGCACAAACACTACTGGTCATTTTGTATTTTAAAAGAATCATTAATATAAAGTAAAACAAAAATAAAACTTTTA